>NC_133325.1:312095785-312422035 GCF_042186555.1 Aquarana catesbeiana
GCGGGAGCCTCCCACCATGCCATCATGGATGTGGAGCGGCCCGAGGAGAAGAAGGGAAGAAGACGCCACGGAGGAAGATGCCGGACGAGAACACCGGAGGAAGAACCAGATAAACCAGAAGAAGAAGATGGAGGAAGAAACCGAAGGAAGATAGATAGAAGATAGAAGAAAGAAGATAGAAGATAGAAGAAGCATTTAAATAAAGGAATTGTCAAAAACTGTCTCTTGTCATTTTTAACATTTTTGACAGTTTTTTTGTGAAATGGTAGGGGTACTTTTGTACACCCCTTACCATTTCACACGGGGGGAGGGCCGGGATCTGGGGGTCCCCTTGTTAAAGGGGGCTTCCAGATTCTGATAAGCCCCCCGCCCGCAGACCCCCACAACCACCGGGCAAGGGTTGTGGGGATGAGGCCATTGTCCCCATCAACATGGGGACAAAGTGTTTTGGGGGGCTACCCCAAAGCACCCTCCCAATGTTGAGGGCATGTGGCCTGGTACGGTTCGGGAGGGGGGGGGGCGCTCTCTTGTCCCCCCTCTTTTCCTGCGGCCTGCCAGGTTGCATGCTCGGATAAGGGTCTAGTATGGATTTTATGGGGGGACCCCACGCCATTTTTAAAAAAAATTTTGGCGTGGGGTTCCCCTTAAAATCCATACCAGACCTGAAGGGTCTGGTATAGATTTTGAGGGGGACCCCACGCCATTTTTTTTTTAAATTTTGGCCGGGGTTCCCCTTAATATCCATACCAGACCTGAAGGGCCTGGTATGGAATTTAGGGGGACCCCACGTCATTTTTTTTTTTTAAATTTTGGTTCGGGGTTCCCCTGTGGGGAATTCCCATGCCGTTTTTATCAATGAACCTTTATGTGTATTGTCGGACCGGCAATTCATTAATAGCCGTGAGTAATTTTAAATGACTTTTTTTTCTTTGAAATGTCATTTTGCTGTCAGACTGTTCTAAACATGGGAAACATGCTCCCCTTTACAGGCATACCATAGACACCCCCCAGGTACGAAATTTAAAAGGAATATTACACTTTTATTGTTTCACTTTAAGCATTATTAAAATCACTGCTCCCGAAAAAAACGGCCGTTTTTAAAACTTTTTTTGCATTGATCCATGTCCACTGGGGCAGGATCCAGATCCCCAAACACTTTTTATGACAATAACTGGCATATAAGCCTTTAAAATTAGCACTTTTGATTATTCATGTTTGTGTCCCATAGACTTTAACGGTGTTCGAACAAATTTTTTTGCCTGTTCACAAGTTCTGGTGCGAACCGAACAGGGGGGTGTTCGGCTCATCCCTAGTGGACAGCCATTTTTAGGTCTCTCCAGAGATGCTCAATTGGGTTTAAGTCAGGGCTCTGGCTGGGCCATTCAAGAACAGTCACGGAGTATTTTAGCTGTGTGCTTATGGTCATTGTCTTGTTGGAAGGTAAACCTTCGGCCCAGTCTGAGGTCCTGAGCACTCTGGAGAAGGTTTTCGTCCAGGATATCCCTGTACTTGGCCACATTCATCTTTCCCTCGATTGCAACCAGTCGTCCTGTCCCTGCAGCTGAAAAAGACCCCCACAGCAAGATGCTGCCACCACCATGCTTCACTGTTGGGACTGTATTGGACAGGTGATGAGCAGTGCCTGGTTTTCTCCACACATACCGCTTAGGCCAAAAAGTTCTATCTTGGTCTCATCAGACCAGAGAATCTTATTTCTCACCATCTTGGAGTCCATTAAAAGTCCATGCGGGCTTTCATGTGTCTTGCACTGAGGAGAGGCTTCCGTCGGGCCACTCTGCCATAAAGCCCTGACTGGTGGAGGGCTGCAGTGATGGTTAGCAGCACATTCAACACTCTCCTCTTTTGAATTGGCTACTACTGAAGAGGTTACAAAACTTTTCTCGGATGCCCACCTAACCAATTGTCCCTTGGATCCTGTTCCCTCACAACTACTACGGTCACCCTCTTCTTCTATCCTATGCTCCCTCACCCACATCTTCAATCTCTCCCTCTCTAGTGGCATCTTCCCCTCCCCTCTAAAACATGCGCAGATCACTCCCATTCTTAAAAAGCCCTCACTGGACCCTACCAACCTGAACAATTTAAGACCCATCTCATTGCTCCCATTCACCTCTAAACTTGAAGGCTTAGTCTACAACCGTCTTAGCTCCTACCTCAGTAAAAATAACCTTCTTGACCCCTTACAGTCTGGCTTTCGCTCGCAGCACTCCACGGAAACTGCCTTACTAAAACTCACTAACGATTTACTAACTGCTAAAACCAACAGCAAGTACTCCATACTCCTACTACTTGACCTCTCTGCGGCCTTCGATACTGTTGACCACCCGCTCCTTCTCAATAAACTACATTCCCTTGGCCTCCGAGATTCTGCTCTATCCTGGTTCTCTGCCTATTTATCACAGCGCTCCTTCAGTGTCACCTACAACTCTGTCTCCTCCTCTCCATTGCCCCTTTTCTGTGGGGGTCCCCCAAGGCTCTGTTCTTGGACCCCTTCTCTTCTCTATCTACACCTCCTTCCTAGGTCAATTAATAACCGCCTACGGCTTCCAATACCACTTATACGCTGATGACACCCAAACCTATCTGTCTACTCCTCACCTCATTCCTTCAGTCTCCTCTTGCATTACTAACTTACTAACTGACATATCAGCATGGATGTTGCACCACTTCCTTAAACTAAATCTCTCTAAAACTGAGCTATTAATATTCCCCCCCACCCATGCCCCCCTCCATGACTTTTCCATCAAAATCAACAATGCAACCATCAGTCCCTCCCCTCACGCCAGGGTACTAGGTGTAATCCTAGACTCTAACTTGTCATTTCAGCCTCAAATCCAATCGTTGTCAAAAGTTTGTAGAATTCACCTCCGTAACATCTCTAAAATTCGCCCCTTTTTAACAAATGAAACCACCAAGCTCCTCATTCACTCCCTCGTTATCTCTCGCCTTGACTATTGCAATTCCCCTCTCATTGGCCTACCTCTTCATAGGCTATCCCCTCTTCAGTCTATCATGAATGCTGTTGCCAGACTTATCCACCTTACCAACCGCTCAGTGTCTGCCAACCCTCTACTCCAATCCCTACACTGGCTCCCAATCACCCAGCAAATTAAATTCAAAATACTAACCACAACATACAAAGCCATTCACAACTGTGCCCCGTGCTACATCACCAATCTTGTCTCCAAATATCACCCAAATCGACCTTTCCCGCTCTTCTCAAGACCTCCAGCTTTCAAGCTCTCTCATCTCCTCCTCCCATGCTCGTCTCCAGGATTTCTCCAGAGCCTCTCCCATCCTCTGGAGCTCACTACCTCCATCTATACAGCTATCCCTTACTCTTGCTACCTTCAAGCGATCTCTTCAGGAAAGCCTATCACATCTCCAACTAATCTCCTACCACTTCCAACAGCTCAGTCCCCACAGTTACAACCTTTTGTACCACCTGCCCCACCCTATTAGATTGTAAGCTTTTCTGAGCAGTGCCCTCTTAATCCTCTTGTATTTTATTGTATTATAACTGTATTGTCTCCCTTTTATATTGTAAAGCGATGCGTAAACTGTTGGCGCTATATAAATCCTGTATAATAATAATAATAATGGTTGACTTTCTACAACTTTCTCCCATCTCCCGACTCCATCTCTGGAGCTCAGCCACAGGGATCTTTGGGTTCTTCTTTACCTCTCTCACCAAGGCTCTTCTCCCCCCGATAGCTCAGTTTGGCCGGACGGCCAGCTCTAGGAAGAGTTCTGATCGTTCCAAACATCTTTCACTTAAGGATTATGGAGGCCACTGTGCTCTTAGGAACCTTAAGTGCAGCAGAAATTTTTTTGTAACCTTGGCCAGATCTGTGCCTTGCCACAGTTCTGTCTCTGAGCTCTTCAGGCAGTTCCTTTGACCTCATGATTCTCATTTGCTCTGACATGTACTGTGAGCTGTAAGGTCTTATATAGACAGGTCTGTGGCTTTCCTAATCAAGTCCAATCAGTATAATCAAACACAGCTGGACTCAAATGAAGGTGTAGAACCATCTCAAGGATGATCAGAAGAAATGGACAGCACCTGAGTTAAATATATGAGTGTCACAGCAAAGGGTCTAAATACTTAGGACCATGTGATATTTCTGTTTTTCTTTTTTTTAAAATCTGCAAAAATGTCAACAATTCTGTGATTTTCTGTCAATATGGGGTGCTGTGTGTACATTAATGAGGAAAAAATGAACTTAAATGATTTTAGCAAATGGCTGCAATATAACAAAGAGTGAAAAATTTAAGGGGGTCTGAATACTTTCCGTCCCCACTGTATATAGGACAGTGGATATATAGTATATACAGAGAGTACACACCTCTATATCTGGGTATATACGGGGAGGATATAGTATATAGAGATATATGACAGTGGATATATAGTATATACAGAAAGTACACATGTCACACTTGTATATCTGGGTATATACAGGGGATATAGTATATAGAGATATATAGGACAGTGGATATATAGTATATACAGAGAGTACACGTCACATCTCTATGTCTGGGTATATACGGGAGATATATAGAGATATACATATAGGACAGTGGATATATAGTATATACAGAGAGTACACACGTCACACCTTTATATCTGGGTATATACGGGGATATAGTATATAGAGATATATAGGGACAGTGGATATATAGTATATACAGAGAGCACAGATGTCACACCTTTATATCTGGGTATATACGGGAGATATAGTATATAGAGATATATAGGACAGTGGATATATATTATAAACAGAGAGTACACACATCACACCTCTATATCTGGGTATATACGGGGGATATAGTATATAGAGATATATAGAACAGTGTATATATCATTTATGCAGAGAGTACACGTGTCACACCTCTATATCTGGGTATATACAGTGGATATAGTATATAGATATATATATATATATATATATATACAGATAGTAAACACATCACGCCTCTAGATCTGGGTATATACGGTGGATATAGTATACGTACACACACGTCACACCTCTATATCTGGGTATATATGGTGGATATAGTATATAGAGATATATTGGACAGTGGATATATAGTATATACAGAGAGTACACATGTCACACCTCTATATCTGGGGGATGAACGGTGGGGGGGGATATAGTATATAAAGATATATAGGACAATGGATATATAATATATACAGAGAGTACACATGTCACACCTCTATATCTGGGGAATCCTCAAACGAAAGGTGGAGGAGCGCAAGGTCTCTAACATCCACCAGCTCCGTGATGTCATCATGGAGGAGTGGAAGAGGACTCCAGTGGCAACCTGTGAAGCTCTGGTGAACTCCGTGCCCAAGAGGGTTAAAGCAGTGCTGGAAAATAATGGTGGCCACACAAAATATTGACACTTTGGGCTTAATTTGGAATTTTTCACTTAGGGGTGTACTCACCTTTGTTGTTAGCAGTTTAGACATTAATGGCTGTGTGTTGAGTTATTTTGAGGGGACAGCAAATTTCCACTGTTATACAAGATTATATATATATATATATATATATATATATATATATATATATATATATATATATATATATATATATATATATATATATATATATATATGACAGTGGATATATAGTATATACAGAGAGAACACACGTCACACCTCTATAGCTGGGTATATATGTGGATATAGTATATAGAAATATATAGGACAGTGGATATATAGTATATACAGAGAGTACACATGTCACACCTCTATATCTGCGTATATACGGGGAGGATATAGTATATAGAGATATATAGGACAGTGGATATATAGTATAAACAGAGAGTACACATGTCACACCTCTATATCTGCGTATATACGGGGAGGATATAGTATATAGAGATTTATAGGACAGTGGATATATAGTATATACAGAGTACACATGTCACACCTCTATATCTGGGTATATATGGTGGATATAGTATATAGAGATTTATAGGACAGTGGATATATAGTATATACAGAGTACACATGTCACACCTCTATATCTGGGTATATACGGGGGGATATAGTATATAGAGATATATTGGACAGTGGATATATAATATATACAGAGTACACATGTCACACCTCTATATCTGGGTATATAGAGATATACTGGACAGTGGATATATAGTATATACAGAGAGAACACATGTCACACCTCTATATCTGGGTATATACGGGGGGATATAGTATATATATATATATGACAGTGGATATATAGTATATACAGAGAGTACAGAGTTTTAAGCGGGTGTGGCAGCAACCAGGTGAAAAGTACAAAAACAAGTGCGTCTTGCCTACAGTCAAGCATGGTGGTGGGAGTGTCATGGTCTGGGGCTGCATGAGTGCTTCCGGCACTGGGGAACTACAGTTCATTGAGGGAACCATGCATGCCAATGTTTACTGTGACATACTGACCGCAGGGCAGTATTCCAACATGATAACGACCCCAAACACACCTCCAAGATGACCCACTGCCTTGCTAAAGAAGCTGAGGGTAAAGGTGATGGACTGGCCAAGCATGCCCTATTGAGCACCTGTGGGGCATCCTCAAACGAAAGGTGGAGGAGTGCAAGGTCTCTAACATCCACCAGCTCCGGGATGTCGTCATGGAGGAGTGGAAGAGGACTCCAGTGGCAACCTGTGAAGCTCTGGTGAACTCCATGCCCAAGAGGGTTAAGGCAGTGCTGGAAAATAATGGTGGCCACACAAAATATTGACACTTTGGGCTCAATTTGGAAATTTTCACTTAGGGGTGTACTCACTTTGTTGCTAGCAGTTTAGACAATAATGGCTGTGTGTTGAGTTATTTTGAGGGGACAGCAAATTTCCACTGTTATACAAGCTGTACACTCTGTCAGGGACCGTGCTGGGGGGAGATGGGTGTAATATTCCTGCTGGGGGGAGTGTGGGTGTAATATTGCTGCTGGGGGGAGTATGGGTGTAATATTGCTGCTGGGTGGGAGTATCAGATGTAATATTCCTGCTGGGGGGGGTATGGGTGTAATATTCCTGCTGGGGGAGTTTGGGTGTAATATTCCTGCTGGGGTGACATCTGTGCAGAAAGTTCTTGTCGTATGATGGACACGGCGAGGCTCTGTTCACACCTAGGTGTTCCGGATTCCCGAATCGCAGCAAAACGCGGCACGCGCTTGGGATCCCTTTACTTTCAATATCTCCCCAATTGAGGTGTTTTTTTGCTGCAATTGTCACCTAACAAATTGCGTCAAAATTGCAGGACTGCTTTTGGGAAACAGGTGTCCAGCGATTTTGTTTGCGCGATTTGTCAGGTGACAATATTGTCCCGTAATTGGGGTGCCATTGAAAGTAACAGGATCACAAACATGTCACATGTTTTGCGGCAATTTTAGAATTGCAGTAATTCTGCCCGCAATCCGGAATGCCTAGGTGTGATCGCAGCCTAAGCGTCTTCTATCAGTTGCTGGGTTCACCATCTTTAGATTCTGGGGGAACATTTTCTTCCTCAAACATTCCACACATTCGCTTCATTCTTTATTCCACCGCTAATATATACTTCGCATTGACCTTGTATAGCGCTTTTCTCTCCGAGGACGCCAAGTATTGGAGCTGGCTTTTGCCATCTAACCCAGCATAGCAGGCCGGGCTCCCATTTCTCAGCTGCTCCCTGGTGCCCCACACACACAGTGTGACTTGCACTGCAGGAGAGTACACACTCTCTCTCCCTGCTTGCTGTAGTGCCACACACACACTGCCAGAGTCTGTGCCCCCACTCTCTCCTTACCAGTGACATCTCCTGATTCCCAAGCCCTGGCGGGTCTCTTTCACCTCAGTTTATTCCATTTTCGGCACTCACTGCAGGGTGGAAGCCGGGAGGCGGGGCACTCTGAGGCACGGCAGGGAGGAGAAAGTTACATCCTCCTCTTCTGCCTGGGACGGTCCTGGCAACCAATGGTTTTCTCGGCGGTGAACAAAGGGCAGTGGTGGGCTGCGGAAGCCTCGCGGTGGCAGTGGGCAGGACTTGATGACAAAATCAGTGGGGTTAATCCAGCCCTGATGTTACTTCTATAGTTCCGGCTACAGCATCCCCGACAGCTGGCAGCGAAGTGATATTCAGCTGTCAGGGATGCTGTAGCCGGAACTATAGAAGTAGCATCAGAAAATGCGGTCGCTTGCCTGCTCACTTCCCGATCAGTGGCTGCACTCCCAAGAGTTACACAGCCAACTAAATAATAGTCCCACTCGCAGAGTAGCAGCGCTGCCATTGTTCAGAGGTGCCGAAATAGAGATCCTGCATATTCTGCTGGCAAAAAAGTCCCGGGATGTGTTGGATGTGCCTGGGCATTAGGGTGTACCCAGGCACACCCAGTGCGCATGCCTATGCCATCTGAGAAGATAAAGAGCCTCATCCACAAATACCACAAAAGACTTTAAGCTGTCATTGATGTTAAAGGGGGCAATACACGGTATTAAGAACTGGGGTGTGTAAACTTTTGATCAGGGTCATTTGGGTAGTTTCTGTTGTGATTATGATTTAAAAAGAGTAAGCACAGTTGATTGATAATAAATGGCTTCAGCCAAACATTAACCATGAGTGAAAGAAAAGTTTTTGTGTTATCATTCATATTCTTTGAAAAATGGCCAAGAAATCATAAATTCTGCCAGGGTATGTAAACTTATGAGGACAACTGTATAGCTGTGAATTAAGGTCCATTCATACCAGGTGTGTTGGGACTGTGATGGCCAGCCTTGCTCAGCCCAGTCCTAATGCAAGACAAGGAAAAGGCCTTGTTCCATTTCATTCTAGTTCACACGACTGTGTGCACTGAACACAGTATGACATGCCGTACTTTCTTTCAGTGCAGTGTGGCAACTGCGGCCAATAGAACTTAATGAAATGTGACATTTCAATAGTGTTTGCGAAAAAAAGCAGTTTTCAGCACATCACCAGCTAATGCAGTTGCCGGTGAGTGCACAGGCCCTTAACCAAGAGTGTGATGCAGACAATGCATTTAACAGTGTTTTTGCTTTAATACAGATTACATATGTTCTTACCTTTCAGTATACTTTCTTTGGATTGCCCTGGAAATTTCTTCTCAATCTGATTGTATGTTGAATTAAAAATATCTACTGCCTGAGCAATATGTGTCTCGCTATCCCAGGTTCCCTTAGGTGTGTGGTGTCTTTTATCAACCTGCCAAAGTGAATGCAAGTTATATAAGCAGATTTAATCAATGCCATCAAATAGCAGTGATGATCTACAACATTGCTAATGCTAAAGCTAAACCTTTTTATTATTTATGTTAACCACCAGGCCAATTCTGACATTTCTCTCTTACATGTAAAATACATCATTTTTTTGCTAGAAAATTAACTAGAACCCCCAAACATTATAGATGTTTTATTAACAAAGACCCTAGAGAATACAATGGTGGTCATTGCAACTTTTTATCTGGCACGGTATTTGCGCAGCAATTTTTCGAAAACTTTTTTTTTTGGAAAAAAAAACAGTTTTGTGCTTTAAAAAAAAAAAAAAACAGTAAAGTTAGCCCAATTTTTTTGCATAATGTGAAAGATGAAGTTATGCCGACTAAATAGATACCTAACATGTCACACTTCAAAATTGCACATGCTCATGGAATGGTGCCAAACTTCGGTACTTAAAAATCACCATAGGCCACACTTTAAAAAATTTTTCTGGTTACATGTTTTGAGTTACAGAGGATGTCTAGGGCTAGAATTATTGCTCTCGCTCTAACGTTCACGGCAATACCTCACATGTGTGGTTTGAACACGGTTTTCATATGTGGGTGGGACTTACGTATGCGTTCGCTTCTGCGCGCAAACACACGGGGACAGGGGCGCTATAAATTTTTTTTTTCTTATTGTTAATTTTACTTTTTTTTTAGTTTGACATGTTTTAAAAAAATATATATTTTTTGATCACTTTTATTCCTATTACAAGGAATGTAAACATCCCTTGTAATGGGAATATGGCATGATCGGTCCTCTTTACAGTGAGATATGGGGTCAATAAGAACCCACATCTCACTTCTAAGCTGGGAAGCCTGAAGTCAAAAAAATAAATAAAACGATCTCAGCTTCCCAGCCAAGGCGGCGCCGTTTGTTTGAATGCAGAGGCCAGGCGTGATGTCATAACATTGCGCCCGGCCTCCGAACGATCATAGAAACTCCGGCAACCATCTGGAAATCTCTATGGTAAACATCCGGGGCCGGCGGATCCTGTCTCCGACTCACCGATGGAAGCAGTGAGTTGGTAAAAGCACCAGAGGTCAGCGGGACGTCCCCTCTCGCCGCCCGTAAGAACGATCAAGCGGCAGAACAGTCACTATGATCATTCTTATGGTGTAGGAAATCGCCGGCTGAAAAAGCCGATATCTGAATGATGCCTGTAGCTGCAAGCATCATTCAGATATACCCCCGCAAAGTCAAGGACGTCATATGACTGCCGGCGGTGGGTAACATGAGTGATGTATTGGTCCACTAGAAAATAAGAAACCACTTTGCTGCAATCTAGCACCCAAGTAATGGCAACATGAAGACAACAGAAGAAGATAAGATATGTCACAGTTTATAGTCCTTACAAGATGGGTAAAGCAGGAACCTTTTTTCTAAAGTGTAATAAATACCTGCAAGGTGATTGGATGTTTGTTGTGTATTTTCCCCCATGGTTTTACACCTACCCGCCCACCCCAGCAGTCCTTTAAACTCTTTGGAACGCCCAGGGGGCGGGAAGGATTAGTGATCATGTGACCACTGTCACAGTGGTCACATGACCAGAGGTCTGTCCCGCCAACTACTGGTCTGTAGCCCGGAGTGAGAACTCTCAGCATATAAATAACAGTACCCAGCGACGCATATGTGTAGGGTTGCCACCTCATCTCTTTAAACCCAAACACATATTAATTACACAGGTTCTGTGGCTGATTAAGGTGGTAATTAACTAGTTTAAGACCAGCTGCCACAGTTATACTGTGGCAGGTTGGCTCCCCTGAGCAAGCCATTGTAGCTGTACGTCAGGCACGCACATGCTCCCGGCCCACCCACGGCGATTGGATTAGTTTCAGAACCGATCAGTCTCCATGCCCAGGCCAATAATTTTTGGCCTGGACATGGTGATCGGTTCAGGTGAATGGGAGACTGTCCTCTGCCTGTGTAATGTAAACACAGGCAGGGGAAGTGATGTCATCTCCCCTCGTGGAATCCTTTTCCATACCAGAGAGAGGAGAGAGGACATCCAAACGTGAAATGCACCAACACTACACTGACACAGTACACATAGGCACACATTTCACCCCCCGATCGCCCGCCCCCAGTTAACCCCTTCACTCCCTGTCACTGTGTCACCAAGTGCAGTTTTCATATTTTTCTTTGATCACTGTACCAGTGTCATTTGTGACACTAATCAGCGTTAGGGCAGTTAGTAGTAGGCCCAGGTAACTTTAGGGTACCCCCCTCAAACCCCTCTAATAAAGGTTTACCCCTTGATCACCCCCCAGTTAACCCTGTCACCCCCTGTCACCAGTGTCACTAATATAGTGTACAGATCTCTTTTCTGGTCGTTATATTTAGTGTCACAGGTGATGCTAGTTAGCCAGTTAGCTAGTTACTGTCACTGCCAGGTTTTTTTAGCGTCAGGGTACCCACCATATATTACAAAATAAAGGTTTAACCTCCTGATCGCACCCACCCCCCAGTATAGGTTTTAGTGTCAGTTAGGGTCAGCATCAATCCCAGGCAGCATTAGATTAGTGCCGGAAGTGCTAACACCCACGCACGCACCATACACCTCCCTTACTAGTATAGTGTCTGAACAGATCAATATCTTTGATTTGATCAGAACTATATTAGCATCCCCAATAGTTTAGGGCTCCCAAAAATGCAGTGTTAGTGGGATCATCCCAGATACCTGCTAGCACCTGCCTTTAGCAATTGAACCATGCATGTGAGGTGTCACCGCGAACATCAGATCGAGGGCAGTAATTTTAGAAGTAAATCTAAAATGGTGACCTGCAAAGGCTTTTAAAGGCTTTTAAAAATGCATGTAGTTTGTCGCCGCCGCACGTTTGTGCGCAATTTTAAAGCATGTCGTGTTTGCTATCCATGTACTCGACATAAGATAATCTTTTTTATGTCATCAAACATTTGGGCAATATAGTGTGTTTTAGTGCATTCAAATTTAAAAAAGGGTTTTTTTTCAAAAAGTGTGCGTGCAAATAGTGTGTAAAAAGAAAAATTGCAACACCCATCATTTTAATCTGTAGGGACTTTGCTTTAAAAATATATATATATTGTTTGTGGGTTCAAAGTAATTTTCTAGCAAGAATATATTTTTTCATGTATACAAAAAGTCTCAGAAGAGTGGGTGATGTGTGGCATAAGCTTCTAATGTTGTGCATAAAATGCCAGGACCCCTTTTTGGAAAGTAGACACACCAAGCTATTTGCTGATAGGCATGTTGAGTCCATGGAATATTTTATATTTTTCCACAAGTTTCGGTAAAATGACTTTTTTTTTTTTTTTACACAAAGTTGTCACTAAATGATATGTTGTTCAAACATGCCATGGGTATATGTAGAATTACACCCCAAAATACATTCTGCTGCTTCTCCTGAGTACGGGGATACCACATGTGTCAGACTTTTTGGAGTCTATCCGCGTAAAGGACCTGAAAACCAATCACAGCCTTCAGGCTTTCTAAGGGCGTAAAATGGTGATTTCACTTCCTCACTAGCTATCACAGTTTCGGAGGCCCTGAAATGTCAAGATAGCACAACCCCCCCCCCCCCCCCCCCCCCCATGACCCAATTTTGGAAAGTAGACACTTCAAGCAATTTGCTAAAAGGCATGTTGAGTCCATGGAATATTTTATATTTTGCCCCAAGTTTCAGGAAAATTACAATATTTTTTTTTTTTTTTTTTTTTTTTTTTTTTTTTTTTTTACACAAAGTTGTCACTAAATGATATTTCTGTTCAAACATGGCATGGGTATATGTGGAATTACACCCCAAAATACATTCTGTTGCTTCTCCTGAGTACGGGGATACCACATGTGTGAGACTTTTTGGGAGCCTAGCCGTGTACAGGACCCTGAAAACCAATCACCGCCTTCGGATTTTTTAAGGGCGTAAAATGGTGATTTTACTCCTCACTACCTATCACAGTTACAGAGGCCCTGAAATGTCAAGATAGCACAAAACCCCCCAAATGACCTCATTTTGAAAAGTAGACATCCCAAGGTATTTGCTAAGAGGCATGACGAGTATTTTGCAGGTCTCAAAGAAAGAAAGGGAAAATGTATTTTTTTTTTCTTTTTTCAAATTTCAAAACTTTGTGACAAAAGGCGAGATCTGCAAAATATTCAATACACCTCTCAGCAAATAGCTTGGGGTGCCTACTTTCCAAAATGGGGTCATTTGGGGGGGGTTTGTGCTATCTTGGCATTTCATGGCCTCCGAAACTGTGATAGGCAGTGAGGAGTGAAATAAAAAATGTACGCCCATAGAAAACCAGGAGGCGGTGATTGGTTTTCGGGGTCCTGTATGCGGTTTGACTGCCAAAAAGTCCCACACATGTGGTATCCCTGTACTCAGCCAAAGCAGCAGAATGTATTTTGGGTGCAATTTCACATATACCCATGCCATGTTTGAACAATATATCATTTAGTTACAACTTTGTGTAAAAAAAAAAAAAAAAGAAAAAAGAAAATTGTTAATTTTCCCGAAACGTGGCAAAATATAAAATCTTTGATGGACTCAACATACCTCTCAGCATATAGCTTGAAGTGTCTTCTTTCCAAAATGAGGTCATTTGGGGGGGGGGGGGGGTGTTGTGCTATCTTGACATTTCAGGGCCTCTGAAACTGTGATAGGTAGTGAGGAAGTGAAATCACCATTTTACGCCCTTAGAAAGCCTGAAGGCAGTGATTGGTTTTCGGGGTCCTATACATGGTGGGGCTTCCAAAAAGTCTGACACATGTGGTTTCCCCGTACTCAGGAGAAGCAGCAGAATGTATTTTGGGGTGTAATTCCACATCTATCCATGGCATGTGTGAGCAATATATCATTTAGTGACAACTTTGGGCAAAAAAAAAAAAGAAAATGTTTGTAATTTTCCTGAAACTTGTGGCAAAATATAACATGGACTCAACATGCCTCTCTGCAAATAGCTTGGGGTGTCTACTTTCCACAATGGGGTCAATTTGGGGGGGGGGGGGGGGGGGGGGTTGTGCTATCTTGGCATTTTATGGCCTCCGAAACTGAAAGGTAGTGAGGAGTGAAATCAAAAATGTACGCCCTTAGAAAGCCTGAAAGCGGTGATTGGTTTTCGGGGTCCTGTACTCGGCTAGGCTCCCAAAAAGTCTCACACATATGGTATCCCTGTACCCAGGAGAAGCAGCAGAATGTATTTTGGGGTGTAATTCCACATATAACCATGGCATGTGTGCGCAATATATCATTTAGTGAAAAATTTACTTTGTGTAATTTTTATTTATTTTTTGTCAATCACTTGTGACAAAAAAATAAAATATTCAATGGGCTCAACATGCCTCTCAGCAATTTCCCTGGGGTGTCTACTTTCCAAAATGGGGTCATTTGAGGGGGTTTTGTACTGCCCTGCCATTTTAGCACCTCAAGAAATGACATAGGCAGTCATAAACTAAAAGCTGCGTAAATTCCAGAAAATGTACCCTAGTTTGTATACGCTATAACTTTTGTGCAAACCAATAAATATACGCTTATTGACATTTTTTTTACCAAAGACATGTGGCTGAATACATTTTGGCCTAAATGTATGACTAAAATTGAGTTTATTGGAATTTTTTATAAAAAAAAAAAGTAGAAAATATCATTTTTTTCCCAAATTTTCAGCCTTTTTCCATTTATATCGCAAAAAATAAAAATTGCAGAGGTGATCAAATACCATCAAAAGAAAGCTCTATAAAAAGGACGCAAGTTTCATTTGGGTACAGCATTGCATGACTGCGCAATTATCAGTTAAAGCAGCGCAGTGCCAAATTGTAAAAAGTGCTCTGGTCATTAAGGGGCCAATTCTTCCGAGGCTTAAATGTTTAAACTCACTTGGTGCCTTACCTGCATTAAATTTGCCCCAGAACCTGTGAAATTCATATGTGTTGGGGTTTAAAGGGATGAGGTGGCAACCCTACATATGTGCGGCGTGTGGGCATTAAAGCCCGCCCTTTTCCTGCCACACATATGGGTCAGGTGGTTGTAAAGGGGTTAAATACTGAAATGTCAGGGATAAATATGGGGATTTCATGACCTTCACCAAACATATAGCATAGCAAACACATATACACAATTTGTGGATCAAAAGGCTGCATATCTTTGACTGAACCATTAGACATAATACAACGTAAAGCTTTTGGATATATATAAGTAAGAAAAGAAAAAGCAAGAGTATGCATGTCCCTTTAAAGTGGATGTAAACCCTTACATATATCCATTGACGTAATTAGTCTCAGGTGATACACAGTGATGAAACAAATCCTCCTACATGAGATTTACCTGTTTATCTGCAGCCCCCTCTTCTCTACATCATCCTAAAACACACAGGTGAAAGGCTTTTTTTCCAGCTCCAGGCAGGGGACAGGGATCTGATGTCACACACTGCATAGCACTAAGAGGAGAGCTGAGTGTAATCTGATACCTGAGTAAAAGGAATGGACACGCCCCCCTCTACACACCATTATAAGAAAACATGGACCGTTGAGGCTGTCAGTCATCTGCTGTGTGCCGGGGGTGGGTTTGGGCATCACCAGGGATTCTGTGGTGTTGAGTCAAGTGACTCATGCAGATAGCAGAGGGAGGAGAGATCAGAGAGGAGCCACACTAGGTGCTTTGGAGTGAGGCAAGTACACAATATAGAAGAATGTGCTTTGTTCATTTTTTATATCAGAGGTTTACAATCACTAATTCCTGCATACCTCAAACAAGTACATATTACTGAAACAAATTATGTATTAACCAATTATGGACATGGATAGAGGGGCACACTTTTTGAGATAAGTACATTTAGAGAGACTTTGTCACCTCACCCATTCATGCCAGAATGACAGAGTATCTTGAAAGAAAACTCATGACCCACTTATACTTCGCTACACTACACCACCACATTTTTCTCCTTTGGAGCTGAGTCAAACCCTGTGTAGGCTAAGTTTAGGATGGCATTGGACAGGGTTTATAGGGTTCAGGACTTCTTCCCCTCTTTCACGTGACATTGTTTGGGCCTGCCCATTGGCTACTTGACATGTGCAGAATGGAAAAATTTGTTTGGTATCAGATAGATTCATTATGTTGCTATTTTTGTTTTGCGTTCTGGAATTAGTTATGAAATTCAATAAAAAAAGGTTTCATTTATAAATTTAACGAATTCCAACTTTTCAGAATGATTAGAATTTGGATCGGTCGAAAAACGATCGACCGATCTGAATTTTGCGTGAAGAAATAGCTGCTTGTTAAAGTGGTTGTAAACCATGCTACACCACTTCACCCTGCAGGTAAGCCTATAATAAGGCTTACCTGTAGGTATCGTGAATATCTCCTAAACTTGTATCCGCATGTGCCGACACCATTGGCACATGCGCACTGAAGAAACGGCTCGCTCGTGCCATTTCTTCAGGAGCTGTGCTGTGACCGGTGGCTCCCAAGTGCACATACAGAAGTGACGTCATAGTGGCTCCAGCCAGTCACAGCACCAGTGCCAGCGAACCCGGAAATAACTCCGGGAAACATGTCGCCAGTCACATCGGGAGCTGTGATCAGAGTAATGACACTGCTAGCCCATCCCCCTACAGTTAGTAATCACTCTCCTAGGACACACTTAACCCCTCCCTGCCCCCTAGTGGTTAACCCCTTCACTGCCAGTGTCATTTACACAGTAATCAGTGCTTTTTTAATCGCACTGATCGCTGTATAAATGACAATGGTCCCAAAAATGTGTCAAAAATGTCCGACATGTCCGCCATAACGTCGCAGTCACAATAAAAAGCGCTGATCACCGCCATTACTAGTAAAAAAAAAATATTAATAAAAATACCATAAAACTATCCCCTATTTAGTAAACGCTATAACTTTTGCGCAAACCAATCAAATGCTTATTGCGATTTTTTTTTTTACCAAAAATATGTAGAAGAATAAGATCGGCCTAAACTGAGGAAAAAAAAATGTTTTTTTTATATATTTTTGGGAGATATTTATTATAGCAAAATGTAAAAAAATAATGCGTTTTTTTCAAAATTGCCGCTCTTATTTTGTTTATAGCGCAAAATATAAAAATCGCAGAGGTAGTCAAATACCACCAAAAGAAAGCTCTATTTGTGGCAAAAAAAGGACGTCAATTTTGTTTGGGAGCCACATCGCACGACCGCGCAATTGTCAGTTAAAGCGACGCAGTGCCAAATCGCAAAAAACGCTCTGGTCAGGAAGGGGGTAAAATCTTCCGGGGCTGAAGCGGTTAAAGTATCACTTGTAATGCATGGTAGTTTTTGGTTTGCTGCTGACTTTGTGCACTGACCACCATACAATTGTGTATATAGAGTAAATAGAGGACTCCCATCAAAGAAGAAATGTAATACTTACCCCTCCTGGCACCTCCTGTGCCACAAATCTCTACTCTAGTAAAGAGTAAGTGTCACCTGGAGAATTGCTACATTCATAGGTTCAGTCTATCAACCCCTGCATCAATACTGTGTCCTGTTGTAACACAGGGGCTGCCGGGAGGATCAACAAACTTTTCTCTAAGACCTCTTTCATACTAAGGTTTTTTCTAGCGCTAAAGAGCTAAAAATAGCGCCTGAAAATGCCTCCCCTGCAGCCCCAGCATGAGAGCCCGAGTGCCGAAGCAGCATCTTTCAGGCAGTGGGGGAGCAGGGTATACACCGCTCCTCCACCGCCCCTGCCATTGAAATCAATGGGCACCAGTGCCAAATCGCCTGCAAATCGCAGCGGCGCGTTGCACCCTTTATTCGGCTGCTAGTGGGGGTTAAAAGTGCCCCACTAGTGGCCGAAAAGCGCAACTATAACAGTGGTAAAGCGATGCTAAAATAAGCGGCGCTTTACCGCTAACCCCCCCCCCAGTGTAAAAGCACTTTAACCTTTAATTGACACTGAGAGAGAGGTCTCCTTCCCTGCCAGAATACAGAAATCCTTGTGCATTATTATTACATCTTATGGTTGCTTATTGAATAAACCCATGTACACATACAAAATTTAATTTTACATATAAAAATAGCATACAGTGAGCATAATGAATAAAGATGTCAGCACCACTTCATTTGCTCCAAAAGTAAACAAGTTCCTAGTACCTGCATCAGGCCAAAGCCATTGTTATGGTCACCCCAACCATCTTTCAGAACACTTCCTCCACGTGATTCCCGGGACATAATACCAGCAATTATAGATGGATCAGTATTTTTTTGTTTAGCCACTGAGAGAATGTTACTCTTGTATTTATTTATGCGTCCTAAGTCATTTTGGGCCAGCCTTTTTGAAGCCTCTACTCCTTTATAACAATGAAAAGATGAAATTATGTCAGTAGTGATCTTTGTATTGTTATTACAGAGTAAAATGTTAGTGCCTTAGCCAATATGGTCTAACCTCAATTATAGACTTGTCCTTGTCCTTTTAGGTACCAAGATAACCCATAATTGCGGTTAGACCTCTTCCTTTTTTTATTGGTATTAAAAATATAACGAAAACCTAATAAAGCAAAAGTTGGTAAAATATAGAAGAATGAATCAGCACCAGCCCTTTTAAGTACTTTTGTAGCAATGGCAGTGACTGTGTATGTTAAACTGTTTGTAACCCTGAAAAAAAAATATAAAATAAAATAAATGGATCCTGTTCCTTTAAAACATGTTATACAGCACAGTGCTTGTGCTGTGTAATTTGGCTCTTTCACCTAAAATACCTGGCTGATCCTGCCTGGTTCTGCCCTCCCCCCTGTAAACTGACCATAGTTTATCATGGCTGCCAGGGCAGTTTTTTCCACTGGGCAAGCTGGGCAGGTGCCCGGGGGCCCCACTTGCCTGGAGGGCCCCATCCAGGCCCGATCCTCAGCGCTGCAATATGCTGCTTAAGTTGACTGACTGCACTGGTTGCTCACTTGCTAGAATTGCCGGCCGCCCGGCGTCTAGCTAGCAACCAGTGATGTCAGTCAGAGGCCGCTCCAGCATTCATAGCGCGCCGCGGCCGCACCCAGCGGCTAGTCAGCAAGCTCCACCCACCTGTGCCATGTTCTTCAGACAGCGTGGAGAGGGAGCAGAGTGGAAAGACGGCCCTGATTGATAGCTGGTGCTGCCTTGCTGCTGTGAGTGACACACTGTACTGCACCAGGCCGGCGGTCTCAAGTAAGTCTAACACTGTCTACTTAAGTAAGTTCAAGTTGTGCATCAAACACAGCCACTGTCTGTGCCCCTAAAACGCTGCCACTGTGCCCCTCAAACGCTGCCACTGTGCCCATCAAACGTTATATTGTCCAAACGTTGTGTTAATGTTTAAACACTGATTTAGTTGGAAGTACCAATAAATATAGCCTTATTGATAATTTGCATTTTTATTCTCGTGCGTGATTGTGTAGACAGGGCCCCAGTGCACTGTATTGCCCGGGGGCCTATAATGCTCTTAAGATGGCCCTGATGGCTGCTGAGCCCTGACACCGCGGTCAGTTTACGTGCCTCTGTCATCCGCAGCTCTCCTATGTCCTCTGCCTGTCAGCTCCAATCTGCTCCCCGATCCTCCCTTCCTGCTTCTATCATAACAGTATCATGCCCCTACAAACCAATTTCTACCTTATTTCAGAGCGTCTCCCGGCACTCACATGACTGGCTGCCTCTCTCATCCTCTCCTGCCCTCCTCCAGGCTGACGTCAGCAGGAGTTCTTGGCCCCTCCCACTGTAGCTGTCAGACTGGGAGGGGAGAGAGGCACGTCACGTGAGCGCCAGGAGGTGCTCTGAAATAGGTAGAAATGGCTTTTTTTTTTTTATAAAGGACATACAGTGGGACATATATTGTTACCTAACAGTGGACTGTAGGGACATGACAAGTGGCTTTACAATCACTTTAAGTAACAGGATATTTCATTTCAAGTATAGTGTTTGCTATAATTTACATCATAGCAATACTGACAAAATATAATGGAATAACATTTCATATGCCTTTACAGGTAAAGTGCACCTCATGCAAAACGTTTTTTCCTGGCCCTACCTCACGTCAGCACAAAGTGGGTTAACGCCTCTCCCCCACTGAAGTGTTCTTTTTATTTTTTCTTTGGTGATGCTCCAGGCCACCTGTGGATTGCAGTTGGTAAACGCTTTGGTTGCTGCAAGTATATCCCCCCTACCCTCTCATTAAGCTGGAAGACCCTGAGGCTGAGTTCGCACTGCCGTGTTGAGCAGCTCACAGCAGGGGTCTGGTGCATCCCTGTTCACCGTTTCAGGTCCAAATTTTTGGCTGAATTTGGACCTGAAATAGACCAGAAGACGCAAATTAGTAATAACTTACCACAAACTTTCAATTTGTCTTGCTTGGCTGTTGCACAAGAAGCACCAGTCGTGGGAATGTCATTGATGTCCATATCGTTTCCAGATGTGTATAGTGACTAGAAAAGAAAGCATATACAGAGTCAGATTTCCAAATTTGGCTGGTTCAGCAGGGATACAGATCATAGTAAAAAAAAAAAAAAAAAAAAAAAAAAAAAAAAAAAACGCAATGGGCGGGGTCCTGATGACCAGTATCGTTAGTCAAATCAGGTAACAGGTTACCGGCTCACCTAATAAGGTGGTGTTCCTTGTCAGAACAGGAGAAGTAGTCAAAATAAAAGGAGATTGGGGATAGGACCCAAGGTGTCCTTACCTTCAGTGAAGGAAAAGGAACAAACTGCGGTTTAACCTGATAACTTTATTAGAACAATTAGTAGAAAAACATTTTAATCATTGAAAGGAAAGCATAAACAATAGGAGATTGCATAAGGTAAAAACTGACAACGTTGTCACTTAAAAACGCATGCCCATGAGCTCAGCCATATCCAAGTCATCCACACGTGTCAATCATCTCAAGTCATTAAGTGTGACTTAATATATAATGCTTACATATGTTTAGGCGAGGTGAGTTCCGGGAAACCTTGGTAGCACAAGTCGGTACCCGTATTGTGCTTAACCATGGACCTCCAGACTCCCTATATGCCTATAGAGTTGCTGCATTGAGTCTTTACAATGTTAAAGAAAGCATTAGTTATCTCAGACAAATAAATGCAATTCTGGCTAGAAAGTATTCCTGATAGTTAGTGAACAGGACAGGTTTGATTTCTGGATGTAGCACTATCAATCATAGAGATAATATATATATATATAAAAAAAAAAAAAAAAAAATGCAGCACGCTGTGATGCAGGCATGCGACTTGAGTCCAGGAGAAACAATAGATCCACAACAAGCTTGTTAGTCATTCAGCACCATGTTTCCATGAAACATTAAAGATAGCACCGCATATGGATTGGATCGGAAAATATAGTCAGATGAGTCAAAATACAGAGCCTCCAAAGAGAGAAAAAAAAAAAAAAAAAAATTTAAATTCTCTTTCCCTTTCCTTCTTCCCTTTCTATTCTTTAAATGTTCAGGCTGTGATTGCTTGCTGGATATACCAGTTGAAAAGAGACTCACTGTTTAGATGATATTAGATTGGTGCTCAAATAGCAGCGACAAAGTGGTGAATCCAGAGTCCTTTGCAGGGGTCCACAGGTGTGCAGGATGCAAATCTCTGTATTCCTAGTCCTGGTGACACGCACAGGATGTTATCCACTCAAAACCAGCATGGGGCCGCCTGGCCATTTACTTCCAGTTTTCAGTTGTTTGTGGATTTCCAGTTTGCGGAGATAGGATGAGGGCTAAGGAGTGATGAAAAGCCCAAGTTGGCTATCAGCAGAGGGCATGCGTAGGCGCACACACACCGACATGTTTCACCCACTTGTGACGTGGGTTTCTTCAGGGTGAAGTGTTTGCATGAACAGAATCCTTTTATAGGCAGAGTGACACTCAGTGAATTACTTCCTGTTACATCACTTCCTGCCTAGACATGGTCATGTTAACCCCATAGGGGAATTCAGACTGCTGTAAGGAGAAAGTGTTTTTACACAGCTGCCATCTTGTGGCAGTATATGACTATTGCAGTTCATAGTATAATCATTGATGTAAAAGGTAAAATCGCCATTCACAAGTTGACATTTTATGCTTTTAATCACATCTATTAAATTCAATAGTAGTTATATTAAGATATGAATGTAAAGCTAAATACAGATAGATACATTTATACAGACTGAGGCTTATTATGATATTTTGACAATCGATCAATTCAGTGGAGATCAACTTATGGAGTCAGGAATACCTGTAAATTCAGCTCAGTGTTTAATCCATTTGGCGCGAGCGTCCCCAGCCGAAAAATCCACTCCTTTTCTTTTTGAAGTAGTATCAGGTCGAAGTCACCTCTTCTTACTGGAAGTTTTGGTTCAGCAGGGACCAGCCGAGTTTGGATCCATATATGGGCAGGCTGATTATACCAAAGTTGGTCCATTGGCTTGGGTACAATCAGCTTGTCAGATTTTTCTACATATGATTACTGCCAGTGGCTATATCTCTACTACCAGTGGCTCTAGCAGTAATCATTGTATTCTGCTGGCTAGGAATGCTCCCTACACCTCTCTGCTGACAGAATACAATAGCGTGTAGGGGTGCATTCAAGCTATTTTCTTTCCTTCTATCTATGGCCCGCCTTAGTTATATAGTTAGTCAGGTTGAAAAAAGACACAAGTCACAAACACTAGCTCAACCAATAGAAAAAAAATTAGAAAACCTCCATATACACAAATCTATACCAACAGTTGTTCCAGAGAAAGGCAAAAAATACAATAAAGCATGATCCAATTTGCTCCTGTTGGAGAAACAATCCTATCTGATCCCCCATGAGACAATCAGATACTCCTTGGATCAACTAACCCTGGTTTTATTACCTATAATTGTTAGTATCCAGTTAGATTTTGTGCATTTTGAAATAGTGTAATAAACACTAATGACCGCTATGTTGAGTTTGATGTGCAGTGTCGTCAGCAATTGCGACATATTGCCTCCCAGCCATCTGTCAACTGCTCTCTGAAAAGCCATGCAGCGCATATTGCTTTTCAGAGGGGTGGTGATGGTTGCCGCTAACTCTGCTAATGTGCACTTTTCCTAGGTTTTGACTTTTCAGTCATGATACCCTATATACTCTGATCCTTAGCAGACCTTAAAAGGTAGGAAACATCTCGAAGCTTATGTACTAAGATGATTAACATTAGGGATGAGCCAAACCCCCCCCCCTGGTTCGGTTCGCAGCAGAACATGCAAACAGGCAAAAAATTTGTGCAAACATCGTCAAAGTCTATGGGAGGTGAACGTGAAAAATCTAAAGTGCTCATTTTAAAGGATTATATGCATGTTATTGCCATAAAAAGTGTTTGGGGACCTGGGTCCTGCCCCAGGGGACATGTATCAATGCAAAAAAAATGTTTTAAAAACAGCCAATTTTTCGGGAGCAGTGATTTTAATAATGGTTAAAGTGAAACAATAAAAATGAAATATTCCTTTAAATATCATGCCTGGGGGTGTCCTTAGTATGACTGTAAAGTAGCGCATCTTTCCCATGTTTATAACAGTGCCACAGCAAAATGACATTTCTAAAGGAAAAAATGTAATTTAAAACTGCTCACGGCTATTATGTATCCCGGCAATATAGATAAAAATACCAAAAAAACAAAAAAAAATGGTGTGGATGTCCCCCCCAAAAGCCCTTCAGGTCTGGTATGGATATTAAGCGGCACCCCGCACCAAAATTTAAAAAATATATACACTCTGAACAGCAGTATATATACTATGCAGCCTGCCCTATATACTCTGCAGAAAATTGTGACTTAGGTGTTGGTGGTACCAGAACACTATAAGCCCTCACAGTTACTCTTGTTGGGCGCAGGAATGGGCCCTGCTGTGAAATAATATATTAAAAATTGTAATTACATGCCCCTGTTAAACAGAAGCAGAAAACTTGGGCCTTGGGTGGTGCTGGTGCCACAACACTGTAAGCCCTCACAGTTACTCTTGTTGGGCGCAGGAACGGGCCCTGCTGTGAAATATTAGATCAAAAATTGTAATTACATGGCCCTGTTAAACAGGGGTAGAAAAATTGGGCCTTTGGTTTTTGGTGGCGCCAGAACACTGTAAGCCCTCACAGTTAGTCTTGTTGGGCACAGGAACGGGCCCTGCATTGAAATATTATATAAAAAATTGTAATTACATGCCCATGTTAAAGGGGCATGTAATTGCAGAGGGAAAGTGTCACTGATGCATGCATTGTTGCTGCTCACTAGGGATGAGCTTCGAGTTCGAGTTGGAACCATGTTCGACTCGAACATCGCATGTTCGACCGTTCGTGAACGTTATGAGTCGTTCGCGCCAAATTCGAGTGGCGCGTCACGGCCCATAATTCACTGCGGCATCGCAGTGCATTGCTGGCTGATGATTGGCCAAGCATGCACTATGACCGCATGCTTGGCCAATCACAGCGCTGTCTGTACAGTCTGTACAGAGCCGTAATTGGCCAAAGCCAGGGTGGCTTTGGCCAATTATGGCTCAGGGGGTTTAGTACACGCCCCACACTATATAAGGCCGCCTGCCTTAGTGTGTTGCGGTGGCGGAGAGATAGACAGAGAGACAGTGTCATTTGATTTAAGTTAGATAGAGTAGGCAGGCGAGTCAGTTAGCTGCACTTACAGTGTATTGTGTATATATATGCATCCTAGGTGTTATATATACAAATTATATATATACACATATATATATGTATGTAGCGCTGGTAGATTTACAATCTACCGCAGTTTAGGTAAATTTTGTAAATTGTGTGTTAGGAAGGTTAAAAGTTCGCCTCTGTTCCACCTTGGCTGACGTTGTGTGTGCTTCCATGCTGACCGGTGGGTGTCGCTGTTACCATTAGGGAAGGGAAATGTGTCGAAGTGTATAGATGCTCCTCTGTCTCGGAGACAAGCTCGGTGGAGGTGGTCCTCCAAGTTGCATTCTGGGAAGGGGTATTTATGGGACAGACGCTATGTTCTAGGGTTCGTTTTACAGCCACCTGCTGGCCCTCCTGGCCGACAGGTATGCGGTAAGGAGCTACCTCGTGGTCCTCGGATAGGGAGGCCCACAATGCTACGGCGCAGGGGTGGGTCCAGAGGCTTGTCTGGGGCCTACCACCGTGGCCGAGGAATGGTCCTGAGCTGTCGGTCCTGTGTGACGAAGTTGGACAGCCGAGGAGATCCCAGGGGAGGACCCGTCTTGGAGAGATCACGCAGCGTGCTGGTCTATAGAGGGGCCTGGTGACTCGGTTGCAGGACGTATCCGAAAGAAGTAGTTATACAGCATAGTGTCGCCGGTTCAGCTTAAAGGTTCAGGCACTGTGACTGACTGTTCACTGCAGAAGATTTGATATATCCTGTGGCAGAGGATCGTGCAGATTTACCCCCCCAATTAAGTCTGTGGCAGAGACTTTAGATTTGTGCTGCATACTGGCTGCTAGACCAGTGAGAGAGGCCTATCCAGACAAGCAAAGAGTGTGTCCCATGAGGGGAACGCATTCCACATAATTATCTGAATTCTACCGGGACATTTGTCGCTAAGATCTTGTAAGCAGATATTTGAGTTTCTCCTGAGAGTTTCCTTTTCCGTCTCTTTCCTGCTACTTCCTAAAGTTTGACTGTTCAATAAAGCATTGAAAACGTACTCCAGTGTTGGTGCGTGTGTTGTCCAGCAGTAAACTCAATGGAACCCCTAGACCCGATGAAACATAGGGAAGCAAAGTGAAGGTAACAGACCCGCTTAAACCAGCAGCTCCACCGTGAGTTAGTGCTATATATATATATATATATATATATTTATACACTGTATTCAGTTTAGCTAGATCCGTTCCTGTTCTCTTCCTACTGACAGGCAGGCAGGTGTGTTTACAGTATTTACAGCTACCTGAAGAAAATTGCTGGTGTTCTTCTGATTCTATTAGTACCACAGGCAGGCAGCTACAGTATTTACAGTTAGTGTAGTGCGTCCTCTGCATGGTGTGCACCTAAAGCTACCTGAAGACAATTGTTGTTGTTGTGATCCTATTAATACCACAGGCAGGCAGCTGCAGTATTTACAGTGAGTGTAGTGCATCCTCTGCACAGTGTGCATCTAAAGCTACCTGAAGAAAATTGGTGGTGTGATCCTATTAGTACCACAGGCAGGCAGCTGCAGAATTTACAGTTATGCCCCGTACACACGGTCGGACTTTGTTCGGACATTCCGACAACAAAATCCTAGGATTTTTTCCGACGGATGTTGGCTCAAACTTGTCTTGCATACACACGGTCACACAAAGTTGTCGGAAAATCCGATCGTTCTAAACGCGGTGACGTAAAACACGTACGTCGGGACTATAAACGGGGCAGTGGCCAATAGCTTTCATCTCTTTATTTATTCTGAGCATGCGTGGCACTTTGTCCGTCGGATTTGTGTACACACGATCGGAATTTCCGACAACGGATTTTGTTGTCGGAAAATTTTATCTCCTGCTCTCCAACTTTGTGTGTCGGAAAATCCGATGGAAAATGTCCGATGGAGCCCACACACGGTCGGAATTTCCGACAACACGCTCCGATCGGACATTTTCCATCGGAAAATCCGACCGTGTGTACGGGGCATGAGTGTAGTGTGTCCTCTGCACAGTGTGCACCTAAAGCTACCTGAAGACAATTGCTGGTGTTCTCATACTAATAATACTACAGGCAGGCAGTTGATTCTGCTAGCTGCAGTATCAGTATACATATATATACATCCTAGCTTTGTGCAGCTACATCTCACTGCAGGCCATTAGTATGTCTGGAAGGCCAACAAGAAGAGGCAGACAGTCACAAGCCAATAAAAGAGGGCAAGCAGGCTCTGTGTCTAGAGGCAACAGTGCTGGTCATGGAGACGGTGCATCCTCATCAGCACGTGGCCGTGGGACACGCTTGTCCTTTTTTTCGGCAGCTGGCCGTGTTGAGCAGCAACATGCCGAAGACTTGGTAGAGTGGATGAACAAGCCGTCCTCATCCTCTTCATCCTCTCTCACCCAGGCTCAGGGTACTTTGTCTGGCAAAGCAGCTGCCAACGCGGCCGCTTCCCTCGGCTCGATGGCATCAGTCACTCCTTCCCTAGCCCCACCATGTCCTCCTGAGGAGTCCCCCGAACTGTTTGACCACAGCGTTGGGTACATGCTCCAGGAGGATGCCCAGCATTTTGAAGGCTCCGATGATGGTACCCAGCTAGAGGAAGGGAGTAACGTAAGCCCAGAGAGAGGGGGTGCCCAAGAAGGACAGCAATCTGGCAGTCATGTTCCCCCAGCTGCAGCATACTGCCAGATTTGCTCCAGTGATGAGGAGGGAGGGGATGATGAGGTCACTGACTCCACGTGGGTGCCTGATAGGAGAGAGGAGGAGGAGGAGGCACATCACCAATGAGGCAGGATGCCCTCCAGGGGCCAGCTTAAGGGCAGCACACCGACTGGATCACACCGCAGAGCTCCGCATGTGCAGGGCACTGCTGTCTCTGCGCATTATTCCAAAAGTTCTTTGGTGTGGGCCTTTTTTGAGACGAGTGCATCAGATCCCACGCTGCTATTTGCAACATATGTCTCAAGCGTATCTCACGTGGCCAAAACATCACCGGCTTAGGCACCAAATGCTTGACCAGACATTTGTCGACCTGCCATGCAGTTCGTTGGCAAGCGTACCTAAAAGACACCAAAGAACAAAGCAGACCTCTCCTTGCTCCTCATCAGCTGGGATCTCCAACCCCGCTATACCTTTAGTCCTCTCTGAAACCTGCCCTGAGAGGAATGAAGGTGTAGAATTAGGTGTGTCACAGCCAAGTACTTGCGGGCAATCTGCTATCGGTACACCAATGTCAGATTGTACCAGGCAAATTTCCCTGCTCCAGCTGCTGCACCGCCGAAAGAAGTTCGCTCCCAGCCATCCACATGCCCAGCGGTTGAATGCTAGCTTGGCTAAATTGCAAGCACTTCAAATGCTGCCTTTTCAGTTGGTAGACTCTGCCCCCTTCCGTGAGGTTGTGGAATGTGCGGTTCCTCAGTGGCAGGTTCCCAAACGCCACTTTTTCTCATGGAAGGCGATTCCGGCTCTCTACCAGCATGTGGAAGGCAATGTCTTGGCCTCGCTGGACAGGGCGGTCAGCGGTAGGGTGCATATTACCGCTGACTCATGGTCCAGCAGGCATGGACAGGGACGTTACCTATCTTTCACTGCGCACTGGGTGACTCTTCTGGCAGCTGGGAAGGATGCAGGACAGGGTGCAGTAGTGTTAAAGGTTGTTCCGCCACCAGGCTTCCAAAATTCTACTAGTGGTGATTCTGCCACACCTCTCTCCTCTACCCCCTCCTCTTCTTCTTCCTCTATGGCCTCTTCCTGTGCTGATTTGTCCTTGGAACCAGCGGTGCTCCATAGGCGTTCAAGGGGCTATGCAAGCACGCAGGCAAAAAGATGCCATGTGGTGCTTGAGCTTATGTCCTTGGTGGACAGGAGCCACACTGGGGCAGAGATTCTGTCAGCTCTGCAGGGGCAGGTTCACAGGTGGTTGACGCTACGCTAGCTTAAGCCAGTTATGGTGGTGTGCGACAATGACACCAACCTCCTCTCCGCCCTCCGACAGGGACAACTGACCCATGTGCCCTGTTTGGCTCACGTCCTTAACTTGGTGGTGCAGCGGTTCTTGGGCAGGTACCCGGGCTTACAGGATGTCCTGAGGCAGGCCAGGAAAGTCTGTGTGCATTTCCGCAGGTCATATAATGCCAGTGCCCGGCTGGCTGACCTCCAAAAGGAATTTAACCTGCGTAAGAACCGCCTAATCTGTGACATGCCCACCAGGTGGAACTCAATGTTGGCCATGCTGCAGCGCCTGCACATGCAGCAGTGGGCCATCAATAAGTACCTATGTGACTATGGCACCAGGACAGGGTCAGGGGACCTTGTTTTTTTTCCCCACGCCAGTGGGCTATGATCAGGGATGCATGCACTGTCCTGTCACCATTAGAGGATGGTGAGCAATGACAGTGCATGCATCAGTGACACTGTCCCTCTTGTCCACCTGTTGGAACACACGCTGCGTGGAATAATGGAAAGGGCACTTGAGGCAGAACAGAGATAGGAAGAGGTGGACTTCCTTACCTCTCAAGGCCCCTTTTATCCAGACAGTGTTCCTGTGTGCCCGCCGATCACAAAGGAAGTCGAGGAGGAGGAGGATTGTGTCAGCATGGAGGTGGAGCCTGGAACTCAGCATCAGCAGCAGTTTTCAAGGGATCACTTACAGTCCGAAGAAACCCATGGACTTGTACGTGACTGGGAGGTGGTGGCTGAGGATCATGTCATCCTTGAATGACATGACCCCCCGAATGCCTCAGCAAACCTATGCTGCATGGCCTCCCTGATCCTGCAAAGCCTGCGGAAGGATCCTCGTACTCGTGGTATCAAGGGGGGGATGATTACTGGCTGGCAACCCTCCTTGATCCACGTTACAAGGGTAAGGTTGCGGACCTTATCTTGCCGGCGCAGAGGGAGCAGAGGATGAAACATTTTCGGGAGGCCTTGCAGAAAGGTTTGTGCAACGCGTTTCCAGAGCCTGGGAGGTTACGATTTCCTGGTCCTCCTAGACAACGTGTAGCTGAGGTTTCGGTCAGTCACAGAAGGAGCGGAGGAGAAGGTGGCCGTCTGACCGATGCTTTCAGACTTTTTTTAGCCTGCAGCCCCAAGGTCTGATCGGTTCCAGCAACCATCGCCAGCGTTTGATTCACATGGTGCAGGATTACCTAGGGGCAAGATCAGACTTGGACACCTTTCCCCCCGAAAATCCTCTGGGTTACTGGGTCTTAAGGATGGATCACTGGCGAGAGCTTTCACAGTATGCAATTGAGCTACTGGCTTGTCCTGCATCCAGCGTTCTTTCAGAACGCACATTCAGTGCTGCTGGAGGCTTTGTAACCGATCACAGGATGCGCCTGTCCATTGAATCGGTCGATCGGCTGACCTTCATAAAAATGAATCAGTCTTGGATCACCAGCTACCAAGCACCTGATGCTGATGTAACCGATTGATTTTTTTTTTTTATTGTGAGATCCCTTCAAGACTGCCTATGCTGATGCTGGGTGACTATCCTGTTACGCCGAGTGACAATCCTCTTCCTCCTCAATTTTCATGCTGATAGCTTGTAAGAACATTTTTGGTTCTGGGCACCACCACTAGTGGCCAAGGCCCAATTTTTCTGCCCCTCTTTAACAGGGGCGTGTAATTACAATTTTTGATGCAATACTTTGCAGCAGGGCTCATTCCTGCGCTCCAACTAGAATATCTGTGAGGGGTTGCAGTGTTGTGGCACCAGCACCAGTGCCCAAGGCCCAAATGTTCAGCCCCTGTTTAACAGGGGCATATAATTACAATTTTTGATGCAATACTTTGCAGCAGGGCTTATTCCTGCGCTACAACTATAGCATCTGTGAGGGGTTGCAGTGTTGTGTCACCAGTGCCTAAGGCCCAATTTTTCTGCCCCTGTTCAACAGGGACATGTAATTACAATTCTTGATCTAATATTTCACAGCAGGGCCCATTCCTGCACCCACCAAGAGTAACTGTGAAGGCTTACAGTGTTGTGGCAACACCACCACCACCAAAGGCCCAATTTTTCTGCCCCTGTTCAACAGGTTCATGTAATTACAATTCTTGATATAATATTTCACAGCAGGGCCCGTTCCAGCATCCATTGAAAGTAACTGTGAGGACTTACAGTCTTGTGGCACCAGCACTACAACCACCAAAGGCCCAATTTTTCTACCACTGTTCAACAATGGCATGTAATTACAATTTTTGATCTAATAATTCACAGCACGGCCCGTTCCTGCGCCCACCAAGAGTAACTGTGAGGGCTTATAGTGTTGTGGCAACACCAACACCTAAGGCCCCAATTTCTGCAGAGTATATAGGGCAGGCCCCTACTTTCAAACATCCAACTTACAAACGACTCTTACTTGCAAACGGAAGGAGACAACAGGAAGTGAGATGAAATCTACCCCTAGGAAGGGAAATTCTCTCCTGTAAGAGTTAATATGGGAAAAACGTGTCTCCTCTCCACTGATCCACTGATGCTTTATCACCAATCCTTGTTTCACTAAAAACCCCAAATTTTCAAAAAACATTTGTCATTGGGACAGAAAGTGAGGTGAAATCTTCTGAAGAGGTGCACAGACAGCAAAACAAATGTTACAGGGGTGATAACTATTCCCTATGTTTTCCAAAAAGCTTAAAAAATAGATTTTGTGGCTGGAGCTACACTTTAAAAATGTACCAGTTGAAAATTACAAACAGATTCTACTTAACAACAAACCTACAGTCCCTGTCTTGTTTGCACCGCCTGTATACTTCTGTTCAGAGTATATAGGGCCTGGGGGCCTCACGCCTTTCCATTTTTTTAAATGTGGGTGCGGGGTTCCCCTTAATAACCTTATAAGACCCAAAGGGCCTGGTAATGGACGGGGGGGGGGGGGTGTACCCATTCCGTTTGTCTCACTGATTTTCATCCATATTGCCGGGACCCAACATTACATTAAAGCCGCAAGCAGTTTTAAATGACTTTTATTCCTTTAAAAATGTAATTTTGTGCACGGACTGTTCTAAGCATGGGAAACACGCACCACTTTACAGGCATACTATAGACACCCCCCAGGTGCGATATTTAAAGGAACATTTCACTTTTATTTTTTCACTTTAAGCATCATTAAAATCACTGCTCCCGAAAAAACGTCCATTTTTAAAACTTCTTTTGCATTGATACATGTCCCCTGGGGCAGGACCCAGGTCCCCAAACCCTTTTTAGGACAATAACTGGCATATTAGCCTTTAAAATTAGCACTTTTGATTTCAAACGGTCGAGTCCCATAGACTTTAATTGGGTTCTAAAGTTTGCGCAAACTTTCAGTCCGTTCGCAGGTTCTGGTGCGAAACGAACCGGGGGGTGTTTGGCTCGTCCCTACTGCTCACCATCCTTGTGGCCTCCTCAAATGGTGGCAGGACAGTGCATGCATCCTTGATCAGTAGCCATTGGTGTGGTGAAAAGAAGCCAAGCTCCCCTGACCCTGTCCTGGTGCCATACTCGCACAGGTACTCATTGATGGCCCTCTGCTGTGTGTGCAGCCGCTGCAGCATTGCCGATGTTGAGTTCCACCTGGTGGGCATGTCGCAAATGAGGCGGTTGGTGGGCAGGTTGCATTCCCTTTGAATGTCAGCCAGCCGAGCACTGGCATTGTATGACCGGCGGAAATGACCACAGACTTTTCTGGCCTGCCTCAGGAGATCTTGTAAGCCTGGGTACCTGCTCAAGAACCGCTGCACCACCAAATTCAGGACCTGTGCCAAACATGGAACATGGGTCAAGTGTCCCTGTCGGAGGGCGGAGAGAAGGTTGGTGCCATTGTCGCATACAACCATTCCTGGCTGAATCTGGTGTGGAGTCAACCACCTCTGAGCCTGCCCCTGCAGACCTGACAGAATCTCTGCCCCAGTGTGACTCCTGTCCCCTAGGCACACCATCTCAAGCACCGCATGGCATCTTTTAGCCTGACTGCTTGCGTAGCCCCTTGAATGCTTACATAGCACTGCTGGTTCAAATCTGCAGAAGAAGCCATAGAGGAAGAAGAAGAGGAGGGGATGGAGGAGAGAGCTGTGGCAGAATCACCACTAGCATTTTGGAGGTGTGGTGGCGGAACAAGCTCCAACAATACTGAACCCTGTCCTGTATCCTTCCCAGCTGCCAGCAGAATTACCCAGTGCACCATGAAGGAAAGGTAATGTCCCTGGCCATGCCTGCTGGACCATGAGTCAGTGGTAATATGAACCTTACTGTTGACCGCCCTGTCCAACGAGGCCAAAACATTGCCTTCCACATGCCGGTAGAGAGCCAGAATGGCTTTCGTGAAAAGAAATGGCATTTTGGAACCTGCCTCTGAGGTACAGCACATTCTACAAATTCACAAAAGGGGGTAGAGTCTGCCAGCTGAAAAGGCAGCAGTTGCAGTGCTAGCAATTTGGTCAAGCTAGCATTTAGACGCTGAGCATGTGGATGGCTGGGACCGAATTTCTTTTTATGGTTCAGCAACTGGGGTAGGGAAACTTGCCTTCTAAAATCAATTGGTGGTGTACTACTTGCAGATTGGCTTCAAGTACTTGGAACACCTAGTGCTATACCTTCATTCCTCTCAGTGCAGGTTTTTGAGAGGACTGGAGGTATAGTAGGGTTGGAGATCCCAGATGAGGAGCAAGAAGAAGTCCGCCTTTTTCTTTGATGTGGGTCTTTCAAGTGCATGATGCCAATGGACTGCATGGCAGGTCGTCATATGTCTGGTCAAATATGTGGTGCTCAATCGGCTGCTGTTCTGGCCACGCTTGATCCGCTTCAGACATAGGTTGCAAACAGCAACCGTGCGATCTGCTGCACACATGTCGAAAAAGGCCCACACCAAGGAACTTCTAAAAGTCAGCGGGGAGTCAGCAGCGTCCTGCACCTGCAGAGCTCTGCGGTGTGATGCAATAGGGTGGCTGCCCTTAAGCTGGCCCCTAGAGGACATCCTGCCTCGTTGGAGTTGTGCCTCCTCCTCACTTTCCTCCTCTCTTCTCTCAGGCACCCAAGTACAGTCAGTGACCTCATCATCCGCTCCCTCCCCATCACTGCAGCAAACTTAGCAGTATGCTGCAGCTGGGGGATCATGACTACCAGTTTCTTGTCCTTCTGTGGCACCCTCTCTCTCTAGGCTCACGTTACTCCCTTCCTCAACCTGTGAACCAACATCAAATCGCTGCGCATCCTCCAGCAGCATATAACTGACACTGTAGTTGAATAATTCTGGGGACTCTGTGCATGATGGCACGGCAACGGAAGGAGTGACTGTGGACAAGGAGCCAGTGGAATAGGCTGCTTTGGCAGCTGCGTTGGAAGGCAAATTACTCTAAGCCTGGGTAACAGAGGATGAGGAGGATGAGGACGACTTTGTTATCCACTCCACAAACTCTTCTGCATGTTGTGGCTCAATAGCACAGCCAGCAGCAGCAAAAAAGGACAAGCGTGCCCCATGGCCACCTGCAAAGACACAGAGGCTGTTTGCCCTCTTTTAGTGGCCTGTGTGCATCTGTCTCTCCTTGGTGGCCTTCCGGACACAATGTATTTTTGTTTTGCAACACCACACTACACTGTATTAGATGTGTACACCGTGTCTACATTAGTGTGTACACCGCCTAAAGTGTATTAGAAAGTGTACAACGGCTGCACTGTATTGTATACTGTGTGCACCACCAGAAGTGTAGTAGAAACTGTACACACTGTATTAGATACTGTGTACACCTCCTGCACTGTATTAGCAACTGTACAATGGCTGCACTGTATTGTATACCATGTACACCACCATAAGTGTAGTAGAAACTGTACACACTGTATTGGATACTGTGTACACCGCCTGAAGTGTATTAGAAACAGTTCATCACAGAATGCACTGTAGATATAGGCTACACTGGAGAGAATATATATATATAATATATATATATCAAATACACTGCCACTAACTGAATAACCTGCCTGTTAAACTCAAGCTATCTCTCTGTTCACGCCAACAACACTACACACGGCTGCTCTGTGAGCAGCCTTATATAGTGTGGGGCGTGGACTTAGTACCCCTAAGCATAATTGGCCAAAGGCACCCTGCCTTTGGCCAATTGTGGCTCTCTCAGCAGAGCGCACTGTGATTGGCTAAAGCATGCAGGTCAGGTGCATGCTTTGGCCAATCATCATACAAAAATGCACTGAGAAACTCGCAGTGCATTATGGGGCGTTCAGCCACACTCAAATTTTCCGCAAACGCCCCATAATGTTCGCTGTTCGACCCGAACATCAAGCTCATCCCTAATTAACATCATGCAGAAAGCAATAATGTTTAGGTGTGCAGAACAAATACGTGATTTCTGACTCATTGCTAGAGGTTACTGCAACTTTGCTAGAGGTTACTGCACCTTGTTAGTAGCTTTAGTAAAAATATATATATATTTGTGTGTTTCTGTGTACCTAGTGAATAAATGGATTAGAGATAAGGTGTGTGCCTCAAAAGAGCTATAGTATTACAAAAGTGGGGGAATCATCATCTTCAAACTAGTAATGTTTAAAAAGGAGAGCTTGGGGCTGCCACTATCATGCAAGAAAGGAAAATAGACTCTCGGTACCCAGGAAGTGACAATTGATTTTATAAAAAATATAACATTTTATTTATACAAATTCATTAAAAACAAGATACATATCCATGTATATGAATAAAACAGTAGTTACAACAGTGCATTTGTTCTGATTGGCTCTTGCTGGTAATATGGTGTACCCAGTGGGTATTGAGAGCACAGGATGATAGGAAAAGGGGAAGGCAGTTTCAATTCCACTTTTCCTCATGGCAGAGCGGCAGGAATGGGCAGTTTCAAGTTCCCCCTGGGGAGCCTATGGCTCTCAGGGGGAATCTAGTAGCGCTCACGTGGCTTGGGAGAGGAGTACAGGTGACCTCTCCTGGGTCTCGCGTGTAAGCCCGGGAAATTCAAGATAAAACTGGACAGAACCGGCCTTAATAGGGCCTTAAAAAGAGGGTTCCGTCGCGTCAGGTTCATTCGCCTCAGAAGACAGGAGCTGTGGTGTTCCCCTCCCCCCCCCATATTTTTTTTAATGTATTCATTTTTGTCGCGGCTGTAATTATGTGCTGGTGTCACCTTTGTTATTTATACAAAGGGGGACTAGTATGTTGAAATATAACGTTATTTATTAGTATATTTATTGATTCAAATGATGATTAAAGTTTTGAAGTCTGGATTTTAGTATATGCAGCCTGAGTCATAGTGGCTAGGTTTGCTTAACGTTTATATATCTGCTTTGGTTTGATTAATTATATTTTTTGAAACCAATAATAAAACAACCATGGCCATTTTAATCCAACACTTGTCTGTTTGTTATTTATTTAAGTTAAGGTTTGTTGCTTTATTTCCTGCCTGCTGTCCCATGTAATTAATCTTGATGTATGGTCCTCTACGTGTTTTTCTTTCTCACCTCCTAGTGCCCTTTTGGATTCCCTCTTTTCGTTTCCTACCTTCTCTCTCTCTATTCCTTCTGATCTTTTCCTGTTTTCCTTTGACCCTCTCTGCTCATCTTTTATCATCCCCTTCTTGTTACCTCACCCCCTTTCCTCCCCCCAGCCACCTTCTTCCCCCTCTCCCTCCTTTTGACTACTCTCTTTCTTCTCCCCCTAGGGAGGAAAAGAAAAGAGGGGATCCAAAAGGGGACTAGGAGGTGAGAAAGAAAAACATGTAGAGGACCATACATCAAGATTAATTACATCCTGTGCCGTCAATACCCACTGGGGACACCATATCACCAGCATATCACTGTTTTTTAATGAATTTGTATAAGTAAAATGTTATATTTTTTATAAAAACAATTGTCACTTCCTGGGTACTGAGATAGTCCATTTTCCTTTCTTGCCAAGGGCATGGTAGGGGCAGCCCCAGACTCTCCTTTTTAAAATAAATGGATTAGGGTGGAATGGGTTGTACATAAGCCCAAGATGCATCTAAGCAGGCTAAGTGAGTGCAGCATGTTCTGCTAAGCACTTCTGCTGAAGAAGTTCTATAGATAGGGAATATGGTCCCTTCACTGTGAGAGGAGAGAAGGCTGCAAGGGATTCCAGCATGCACACAATCACATAATTATGGTATGTGTGATGAATTATTTGCGCCCTGACTAAAATTCATGTTTATTACCCCAGAAGCCAAGACTGCAACAGTACATTACTATACCTGTTTCCTTTTGCCATTATCAAAGCATAGGTACACGTATATCAATGGTAATCAAGCATTTTTTTAATTTTAAGGTTTGTAAACTTCACCATATTCGATTACAGATGAAGAATAAAACATACATTTATTGTATAATTTATTTCTTTTTAGTGTACTTACCAGTCAGAGTGTTTGTGTTCTTAAAATGCCTAAGAGAAACAAAAACATGAATGCAGCATTCCTAGACCTGATCTAAAATATCTGTTTAGAATCACTGGTTATTATACCTCTCAGTCGTCTTGCTGTGCAGAATGTGGAAGGAAGCTTGAAGTGAGTTTTTTAGCCGTTTTAAGTAGAGGTGTGGTTTCTGGCTTAGCTGTTTACAATGAATGTATCTGATTTCAGGAAATTGTTGAGATATTTTGTAAAATCCCCTTTCAAAATGATTTGCATAAATACTTTCTGCACCCACATTCTCTTAGGTACAGAGCAGCCATTCGTCCACCATTGATACAAAATTGTTCTTCCTCCTCCACTAATCCAGCCATAGCATTTTTTTTTCTATTTGAATAACTTCTCAACCTAATTCTTTTACTGGTTTCTTTATAATACCATAATGGGTATCTGTGCTATCTACATCAAACTGAAAGAACACCAATTCTGTTCTGCAAATAACTGAATGGTGGAAAGCAAAGGCAAAGATGGTATTTATCTTTGGAGTATCAGTTGGTCTTAAGTAGGGTGCCTCCTACAACATAGATACAAATAGATATAGATAGATACTGTAGATACTTTCAATTGTGGAATACTATATATCAACTTTAACCAATCTTCAATTATATAATAGCTGGCTGTGTGGACAGTCATGGATGGCTGCAGCCACTATCAATCTGTCATTGCATTGTATGGGCTGAACAACTACAGCTCTGAGCACACACTTGTCATTCCAGCTGCAGAAATCCTCCAATTCTTGCTGTTGGAATTCGCAGGGTGTGCTAATAGCCGTATGAATGTACAGAAGTTTTACAGTTACATTTACAGGGTAAGCTTTCGAGTTTCTCCTAAGGTCCGAGCAGTAAACTACAGTGCTGTTAAAAAAGTATTTGATCCCTTCCTGATTTTTTATTTTTTTGCATATTTCTCACACTTAAAGCAGAACTCCGTCCAAAAATGTTTTTCCATGTCCTTGTTGCTGATCTCCTACCTTCACCAACTTTGCCATCCATGTTTTTCTGAGCTCTGTAGTTCCTCTGTAATAGGTTGCTGAACTTGCTGAAAAAACAGTATTGCCTATTGACTTCCTGTTTGTAAGACCGCTGGCTGCTATCCCTCTCCTAAGCTCAGCCAGCGGTCTGACACTCCCCCTTGTAGTCCTCAGAAAGCAGCAGGAAGGAAGCAGACATGCTGTGGGCGGATAGGGTCTCACAGCCCCCGGTCTGTGGAGGAGGTGTCCTCCTTCTCCTCTCTCCTCCTCCTCTCTGACAGTCACCGCTCCCGAATCTGTCTCCGACGCACCGCCCCCCCCCCTCACCCGTTTGCTATCTCCGTGCAGAGCGGGGATGATTATCATCATGAATTACTTGTATATACACAGCAGGGATCTCCTACTGTGTCAGGTATTGTATAAAAGAATGGCGCTCGCTGATTTCCCACAGTTATTGGCGCAGTGCGCTGTCATTCATAATAACGGTGGGAAGCAGGGCATCGGCGGAAGGCTTTCTCGTATACAATAGCTGACACCATGGGAGATTTCCGCTGTGTATATACAAGTAATTACTGATAATAATTATCCCCGCTCTGCACTGGTGGTCCCTGACATGCTGGTCCTATGGTGGTCCCTGACATGCTGGTCCCATGCTAGCCCTATGGTGGTCCCTGACATGCTGGTGTAATGCTGGCACCATGGTGGTCCCTGACATCGTGGTTCTATGGTGGTCGCTGACATGCTGGTTCCATGCTAGCCCTATGGTGGTCCCTGAGATGCTGGTCCCTGACATCCTGGCCCTATGGTGGTCCCTGATATGCTGGTCCCATGCTGGTCCTATGGTGGTCCCTGACATGCTGGTCCTATGGTGGGCCCTGACATGCTGGTCCCATGCTGGTCCCTGACATGCTGGTCCTATGCTGGTCCCTGACATGCTGGTCCCATGCTGGTCCTTGACATGCTGGTCCTATACTGGTCTCTGACATGCTGGTCTCATGGTGGTCCCTGACATGCCGGTCCCATGGTGGTCCCTGACATGCTGGTCCCATGCTGGTCCTATACTGGTTCCTGACATGCTGGTCCTATGGTGGTCCCTGACATGCTGGTCCCATGCTGGTCTTATGGTGGTCCCTGACATGGTGGTCCCTGACAAGCAGCACTGATGGCCCCTGACATGGTGGTCCCTGACATTCGGCACTGGTGGTCCCTGACATGTTGGTCCCTGACATTCAGCACTGGTGGTCCCTGACTGATGGTCCCTGACATTCAGCACTGGTGGACACTGCTAAGCTGCATTGGTTTGCATTGATATTAAATGCATTACATTTATTAATTGATTTTAAATGTATTTATTAAATGCATTAAACTAATATTATATTAATATGCATTTATATTAAAATGCTTTGCATTTATAAGGCTGTAACCTATCATGATGTGTGTTATGGCTTGCTGGCTGCAGAATGAGGGGTGTGATTTATGTTGAAGTGGGCAAGTTTACATTTACATGTACAAGCCCAGTGTACTTCCCACATTCACTCCCACCCCAAGTATTCATTGGAAATGTAGGCTGATTACAGTTAGAGAGAGAGAAGAGGATATGGTGCATTCACTGTTCAAAGAGATCCTCCCTGCCAGAAAAGATGAAGCATTTTTTAAATCAGAAAACTGACTTCATGAAAATGAAAATCAGACATATCTCTTAAACAGTAAGAAAGGTCACAAATGTAATAACTGTTTAGTGTTTTGTGTGTGTGGGGGGGGGGGTATACTAATGGGGGATTTTTCGAAAATCCCAGAGTTCTGCTTTAAATGATTCAGATCATCAAACAAATTTAATATTACACAAAGATAACCCAAGTAAATCCAAGATGCAAAAAGCAGTTCAAACCTGCCTGGCCCTATGTGAAACAGTAATTGCCCCCCCTCCCATGCTGAATCATGAATGAAATGTTATTAACCACAATTTTTTGGAAAGTTGAGTTAAATTTCACTTGCCACACCCAGGCCTGATTACTGCTAGATCTGTTGAATCAAAAAATCACATAAGTAGAAGCTGTCTGACAAAGTGAAGCATGCTAACAGATCACAAAAAGCCACACATCATGCCACAATCCAAAAAAAGTTTAAGAACAGATTAGAAACAAAATAATGTACATGTATCGGTCTAAGAAGGGTTTCAAAGCCATTTCTAAGGCTTTGGAACTCCAGTGAACCATGGGGAGAGCCATTATTCATAAATGGAGATAACTTGGAACAGTGGTGAACCTTCCCAGGAGTGGCCGGCCTACAAAAATTACTCCAAAAGCATGACGACGACTCATCCAGGAGGTCATAAAAGAACCCAGAACAACATCTAAAGAACTGCAGGCCTCACTTGCCTCAGGTAAGATCAGTGTTCATGATTCAACAATAAGAAAGAGACTGGGCAAAAATGGCATCCATGCGAGAGTTCCAAGGCCAAAGCCACTGCTGACCAAAAAGAACACAAAGGTTCATCTCACATTTACCAAAAAACATCTTGATTATCCCCAAGACTTTTAGTCAAATATTCTGTGGACTGATGAGACAAAAATGTAACTTTTTGGAAGGTGTGCGTCCGATTACATCTGGCATAAAACTAATACAGCATTTCATAACAAGAACATCATACCAACAGTCAGACATGGTGGTGGTAGCGTGATGGTCTGGGGCTGCGCTACAGCTTTAGGAACTGGATGACTTACCATAATTGACGGAACCATGAATTCTGAGCTCTACCAGAAAATCCTAAAGGAGAATGTCCGGCCATCAGTTTGTGACCTCAAGCTCAAGTGTACTTTGGTTATGCAGCAGGACAATTAAACCTGAAACACAACAGCAAGTCCAGCTTCAAATGGTTCAAACGAAGCAAAATTTAGGTTTTGGAGTGGTTTAGTCAAAGCCTGGACTTAAATCCAGTTGAGATGCTGTATCATTACCTTACACAGGCCATTCATAATGGAAAACCCTCCAATGTGGCTGAATTAAAAGATGTTGGCTCAAACTTGTCTTGCATACACCAGGGGTGGATCCGGGGGGGCAGCGGGGCAATTGCGCCTTCCGAGAAAATATTAAAGACTAAGGCTGAGCTCACCCCGGGTAACTAGATCTGCGGTCAGGAAAACTCGCTGCCATTCTAAGCATGAATTACTGCTCAGAAACCTCGGGACTGCACTCTCCGCCCCCTGTACCTCCCCTGCAGTTTTTCAGCCTTTCTCCTGCAGGCTTCTGCTTGAGTGGGCGGGATGAGGATGTGCCTTTTCCCCAAGATCGCGCTCGTTTGGAAGAGGGAGATGTGTGCAGCTGCTGAGCAGAGAGGGCCGTGTGAAAGTTCCTGGAGGTGAGCTCTGCTGCTAGCACTACATTGTGGATTTGTTTACAGGCACCTCTATGCTGAGTCTGCTGAGTTACTGCAGCTTAGCATAGAGGTGCTGTTAGATGACAAATTAGATCTTCATCTTCTTTTCATGACAAGTGAGAAATTGAACTCATTAAAAGATTATGACTGCCCCCTGGTGTATGCCTGCCTGAATCCCCCCCAGTGTATCAGTGTATGCCCTTCTGATCCCCCCCCAGTGTATCAGTGTATGCCCTCCTGAATCCCCCCCCCCCAGTGTATCAGTGTATGCCCTCCTGATTCCCCCCCCATAGTATCAGTGTATGCCCTCCTGAATTCCCCCCCAGTGTATCAGTGTATGCCCTCCTGATCCCCCCCCCAGTGTATCAGTGTATGCCCTCCTGACCCTCCCCTCCAGTGTATCAGTGTATGCCCTCCTAAACCCCCCAGTGTATCAGTGTATGCCCTCCTGAACCCCCCCCCCCGTGTATCAGTGTATGCCCTCCTGGTCCCCCCACTGTATGCCATCCTGATCCCCCCAGTGTATGTCCTCCTGATCCCCCCCAGTGTATGCCCTCCTGATCCCCCCCAGTGTATGCCCTCCTGATCCCCCACCCAGTGTATGCCCTCCTGATCTCCCCCCTGTGTATGTACTCCTGATCCTCCCCCAGTATATGCCCTCCTGATCCCCCCCAGTGTATGCCCTCCCAATCCCCCCCAGCATGTGCCCTACTGTTCCCTGCACACTGCCCTACATCCTACTGACCTCTGTACACTGCCCTACATACTACTGACCTCTGTACACCACCCTACATACTACTGACCTCTGTACACCACCCTACATACTACTGACCTCTGTACACCACCCTTCCTACTACTGACCTCTGTACACCACCCTTCCTACTACTGACCTCTGTACATTAACCTACATACTACTGACCTCTGTAAACTACCCTACATACTATTGACCTCTGTACACTGTATTATACATTAAATTCAGTTCCGTAAGCAACACCTTATTTTCTGGCAGTGCCCCTCCCGAGACTAGATGCTGGATCCGCCCCTGGCATACACACGGTTGCACAAATGTTGTCGGAAATTCCGAACGTCAAGAACACGGTGACGTACAACACGTACAACGAGCCGAGAAAAATGAAGTTGAATGAATAGCCAGTGTGGCTCTTTTGCTTGATTCCGAGCATGTGTGGAATTTTGTGCATTGGAATTCTGTACACACGATCAGAATTTCCGACAACGGTTTTTGTTGTCGGAAAATTTGAGAACCAGCTCTCAAATTTTTGTTGTCGGAAAATGGCCTACACACAGTCGGAATTTCCGACAACAAGCTCACATCGAACATTTGTTGTCGGAAATTCTGATCGTGTGTAAGCGGCATTACTTTGTTATAGGGCTTCCTGAGGCACTCCCATAGTGTCTTCTGCCCCCCCTTCCCCCATAGCCGTCAACTGCTGTTTAATGTGAAAAGTTAACTCCAGCAGTTCCTGCCCCCATCCAGTTCTGTGAACAGGCCACTGTCCAATGAAGAGGAGGGCTGTAGGTTGCCAACCCCTGACATAGGCCATAACTGAGTTATTTGAAGTAGTTAAATCGTGTTAACTTTATAACCTGCCTGTGCCTTTATAGATATACTGTTTATATCAGAGTTTTCAAGTCTTTATTACTCAGTGTGATTATTACTGTTGTTCTATGACCAAAACCGTTTAGTAAAGATACTTTCTGTACTACTACCATTTTTTGTCAATTTACTGTTGTGCTGCAGTGGCATTGTAGATTAGGTGTGCCAGACGAGCTGAGACTGTTCTTGGGGTTGAGAGGCAGAGCACAGAAGTGAATATACTTAAGCGGCTCCTTCGGGGGTGGTGCTACATAAGGTTAAATGGATTGTATTGCATTTCTGTGGATCTGCTAATGCACTTAAAATGCAAGGTCCCCTGATGTGCACAACTTAAAAGACACTGGTTAAAATAAAGCTAGGTAATATACCTTTCACTTATGCCTGTGGTTAAGTTGATGTCAATATCATTCAGTGCCTGTGAGCATCCATTGCTATTCTATCCATTGCTGTGAGCATCCATTGCTATTCTATTGATGAGACACTGTGGCCATTTGATGAGAAGTAATGTTTCATATTCCAATCGCACACGTTCCTGGTTTAAGCTCTAAAGGTTTGGGTGCTGCAGCAACAACCAGCTGGATACTGGTTCAAGTCATAATGTAGATACTTGCCAGCACACCAAAAATCAGCACAAGGTGGCGTCCAAATGGTTTAGTTTATTGCATGATCACACAAAAAGGTGCAACGTTTCGGAGTCACGCAGGACCCCTTCCTCAGGCATGTATCACATGCCTGACAAAGGGGTCCTGCGTGACTCCGAAACGTTGCACCTTTTTGTGTTGTGATCATGCAATAAACTAAACTGTTTGGACGCCACCTTGTGCTGATCCTTGGTGTACTGGCAAGTATCTACATTTGATGAGAAGGACTTCAGTGATGTACTCATATTTGCCAACTGTCCACATATGATAAACTTAGCTTATCCAATTTGGAGGGATATCCCTGGGTTGTATTACCTTTTCTTATATGTCATTCTGGAGGATTCGAGAAATTTTGGACAGCAATTTAAGAAAAACTGGCTCTAATGTGCTCTCTCTACGGTCTATTACCTCCATTGGAGGTGCCCCCCCCCCCCCCCCTTATACCAACTGTAGTGATTTTTAACAGTGCCCATTCAAATGATTGAGGTTTATACAGATGTTATACATGCTTTACAGCTCCTGAAGAAGCCAAAAAGTGAAACATGTCGAGCAGCAAGCATTGTAATTACCATTATATTTGTATATGTATGTGTTATATATGTAAAAAGGCTTTTAAGAAATGTTTCATTGGGGAGCAATTGTATGCCCCAAGCGTTACATTTTTGTTTAAATTAAATAAATACTATATTTTTATAAAAATCTATGTGTTATGGTACCAATAAAACCCCCTTTTTCTTGCTATCCCTAAAACAACACATCATTCTGGCTAGTTTCTAAGGTAATACTGAGTATCCCAAATCCTGTGAGAAGACCCACCTGCACTCAGTATTCCCCCAGGATCTTGTCACAAGGATGGTGATATTACCCATGCAGGACAGCAATTGGTGGTAAAGGTAAGTATATTAACTAAATCTTTTACCGCTGTTTTTTTTTTAAGAGAAGTATGATCAAGGCAATTATCCACTATGGATGAGGCAGAGCCAAACCAGGCTCTGGAACATGACCCGCCTGGCTGCTTGACTGACAGTTGGCTCTGCCCTTTCAGCGCGTGGCTGAGAGCTGGAGCAAGGCACTTCTGCCTCTTCCCCAGCTCAGGGTTCCAGTCAGCACTGGACGAGCAGAGATTGGTGGCTGATGGTCACTGTTCTCCACTCGGAGCAGAACAAGTGATCATATGATTACTCGGTTCTTGGTCTTAGAAGCAGCATGGGACAGCTGCATCTTGACACTGATGCTTCAGCATGGAGGCAAGGAGGAAGGTTTATTTTTTACTCCTTTTTTTTATATTTCTCCTTTAAGTTTAGAGCAGCTATTTCTCATAAGGAGAGGCCCTCAGTAAATATGCAGACCTTTTTTGTGCAACAAAGTCTGCTTTGATGTAGGATGGGATTAGTTTGAAAGTACGAGTGTTAAAATATAATTGTACCTTTAGTACAGTTATCCATTAAATGGCCCTCTCCCCTTCCCCTGAGTATTACATTTACTGGTTCTAACTCCTTCAGGATCTTTGCAGTCTGCCCTGCTGGGAACTACACAGCCACTGATGTAGAAATCCTTGGTCTAAGCTCTACTTTATGAAAAAATCTCTATTCATTTCAATTTAGAGACACTGCTGGGGCAAATAATAGACAGTCTCTCAATTGAAATCAAGAGATTGTGGTGTGCATGCAGGAAAGATGAAGAGCCCAACCACAGCTGCACAACAAGGAGCTGGGAGAAGCAAGGACTGGAAAGTACTTATACTTTGGGGGGTTATAATCCAGTGGGAGTGATGTCTTAAAGTGTAATGAAACAACATTGCTGATAGGAAAGTTTTTATTCCAGAAGAGACACTGTATGTCTTTTCTGCAAAAAAAAAAAAAAGTTTTACCTGCCAGCAATGTCTTTTTCTGAATGTACATTGAACTGTGAATGTGAAGTTCAGTGTACAATAACGGCATCTTGCTGGGTGCAAATGGTGCTAGGGTAACTGCAGTTTTCTCGTTGATAATAGTGCAAGCCCAATACAATTGATTAATTTCATCTAATTGGCTGTGTCTTGTTAGGCAATTAGTAGGTGTTCTCAGTTAATTAACCCTTTTGATGCCAATCTCATTCCTATTACTTCTAATATATTTTTGAAATGTGTTTTTTTCTTTTTTTTACCCAAATCTGTTAATACATTACAAAGAACAGTGTTTCTAAACCCAATAAATTAACATTTTTAGATCTTGATCTTTAAAGGTGACCATACACTGCAATCAGTTAGATCTTAAATAAATAATTACATTTAGTGCAAGAGCCTGTTTGATTTCCTATAATTTGAATAAATTGTTCAAGTGCGTATTCCTATTACCTATTTTGCCATATTGAGTTGTACATTGGCCAATCAGATTGCATAGTGCATGACCATCTTAAGTGCAAAATTTGGAATGTAGATGTGCCATGACCCACTTGTATTTTCCAAATTTTTGGGCATTATACAAGGCACATGAGAACAAACCTTTTTTTAAGACATGCTAGAGAGCCAGGAATCTTCAAACTACGGCCCTCCAGCTGTTGCGGAACTACACGTTCCATGAGGCATTGTTAAACTGACATTCACAAACATGACTAGGCATGATGGGAATTGTAGTTCCGGAACAACTGGAGGGCCGTAGTTTGAAGACCCTTGTGCTAGAGCATTATTATGCCTCCAGAATTGGGAGTGTGGCATCTACCCAACTTCTCTTTGCTGGTGGACACAAGAACCTACATATATATATATATATATATATATATATATATATATATATATATATATATATATATATATATATATATATATATATATATAAATATATATATATATATATATATATATATATATACACATATATATACAGTTGCAATAAAAAGTATGTGAACCCTTTTGGAATGATATGGATTTCTGCACAAATTAAAATGTGATCTGATCTTCATCTAAGTCACAACAATAGACAATCACAGTCTGCTTAAACTAATAACACACAAAGAATTAAATGTTACCATGTTTTTATTGAACACACCATGTAAACATTCGCAGTGCAGGTGGAAAAAGTATGTGAACCCCTAGACTAATGAGATCTCCAAGAGCTAATTGGAGTGAGGTGTCAGCCAACTGGAGTCCAATCAATGAGATGAGATTGGAGGTGTTGGTTACAGCTGCCCTGCCCTATAAAAACACACACCAGTTCTGGGTTTGCTTTTCACAAGAAGCATTGCCTGATGTGAATGATGCCTCGCACAAAAGAGCTCTCAGAAGACCTATGATTAAGAATTGTTGACTTGAATAAAGCTGGAAAGGGTTTTTACAAGTATCTCCAAAAGCCTTGCTGTTCATCAGTCCACGGTAAGACAAATTGTCTATAAATGGAGAAAGTTCAGCACTGCTGCTACTCTCCCTAGGAGTGGGGGTCCTGTAAAGATGACTGCAAGAGCACAGCGCAGACTGCTCAGTGAGGTGAAGAAGAATCATAGAGTGTCAGCAAAAGACTTACAAAAGTCTCTGGCATATGCTAACATCCCTGTTAGCGAATCTACGATATGTAAAACACTAAACAAGAATGGATTTCATGGGAGGATACCACAGAGGAAGCCACTGCTGTCCAAAAAAAACATTGCTGCACATTTACAGTTTGCACAAGAGCACCTGGATGTTCCACAGCAGTACTGGCAAAATATTCTGTGGACAGATGAAACCAAAGTTGAATTGTTTGGAATAATTACACAACACTATGTGTGGAGATAAAGAGGCACAGCACACGAACATCAAAACCTTATCCCAACTGTGAAGTATGGTGGTGGGGGCATCATGGTTTGGGGCTGCTTTGCTGCATCAGGGCCTGGACGGATTGCTATCATCAAAGCAAAAATGAATTCCCAAGTTTATCAAGATATTTTGCAGGAGAACTTAAGGCCATCTGTCCACCAGCTGAAGCTCAACAGAAGATGGGTGTTGCAACAAGACAACAACCCAAAGCATAGAAGTAAATCAACAACAGAATGGCTTAAACAGAAGAAAATACGCCTTCTGGATTGGCCCAGTCAGAGTCCTGACCTCAACCCGATTGAGATGCTGTAGCATGACCTCAAGAAAGCGATTCATACCAGACATTCCAAGAATATTGCTGAACTGAAACAGTTCTGTAAAGAGGAATGGTCAAGAATTACTCCTGACCGTTGTGCACGTCTGATCTGCAACTACAGGAAATGTTTGGTTGAAGTTATTGCTGCCAAAGGAGGTTCAACCAGTTATTAAATCCAAGGGTTCACATACTTTTTTTCACCTGCACTGTGAATGTTTACATGGTGTGTTCAATAAAAACATGGTAACATTTAATTCTTTGTGTGTTATTAGTTTAAGCAGACTGTGATTGTCTATTGTTGTGACTTAGATGAAGATCAGATCACATTTTATGACCAATTTGTGCAGAAATCCATATCATTCCAAAAGGGTTCACATACATTTTATTGCAACTGTATATATTTATATATGTAGCGCCCTGCTCCTGTTGATCAGGCGCTTGCATGTAAATTTAGTGGGTTATCTGTTCTGTACATAGTTCAGATTCAATGATATGGCTAAATTAGCCTCTGTTCCAGCATTGGCTGTGTTGCGTGCAGTTCCACACTGTCCGCTGTAGGTGTCTTTGTCACCACAGGCCAGTGATGGAAGGGCAACAGGCTAAGGTGTATTGAGTGTCCTTCTTCCCCAGAAACAGCCCAGTGGGGGTGGTTCACCGCTGTGCATTCTGGGGAGGGATACTTAAGGGGCAGACACCATATTTTTCACTCTCTCACCTCCTGGCCCTCCTGGCCTAAGGTATGTGACAACTCCTTTTCTGTCTCGGGGCCCTGCTGCCCTGAGGCTATGTGACCACAAGCAAGCCCAGAAGCTATCTGGGGCCTACTGGTACAGAGGTGGTCCTGTGCTGTCTGTCCTGCGGGAAGAAGCCGAGCAATTGAAAGATCCGGGGGAGGACTCATCTTGGAGAGGACCGAGCGAAAGGCTGGTATCCAAGAAGAGCCTGGTGACTCAATTGGAGGATGCATCCTAACCAAATCTACCTCACAGTACTGCCGGATGGCTTAAAGGAATTATTGGTACTGTGTTGCTGTGTTCATTACCATTACTGAATCCTGTGGTAGAGGATCGTCCAACTAAGACTAAATCCTGTGGCAGAGGATTGTTCAACAATTATTGTTCCTATCAAGTCTGTGTCAGAGACTTTTGTCTGTGCATCATTCCGGCTGCTAGGTCAGTGAGGAAGGCCTATCCAGGTGAGCAAGATCCGTTGACTGAAGGAGTACTTGTCTACGGGATCTAAAAGCTCCTCAGTGATCTGCACAAGGTATCTGAACTTTGCCTTAAACCCTCCATCAATCTACTGCTCAAGTTGTTTAATAAAAAAGCATTGGACAAAGAACTAAATTACTTGTGCATATATAGGTGGGCGCGTGTATTGCATTTGTTAAAAATATAATTTTTTTTATATTAATCAGACATAAGATAAATGGGACAATATTACAATAGCGAGTTGGTCAGATTACTGTCAGTTTTTTGGCTTGAGTAGATTTCTCAAACAAATGCTGTTTTATACAATGGGGGTAGATATCATTGTTGTATTTAATTGACAGTTCAATTAACAGGCTATTGTCTTTATAGCTACAGTACACAAGAAAGAGATTTACTCGTTTGAGTGTTTTTTCAGCTCTCAAACTGAAAGAATGACTGTTAGATTACTGTCAGGTGTTGGCCTGATTAGACAATGGGTACGTAGATGCAGTTTTCAACAGTCCATTGTTTCTACAGCTACAGTAAACAGGCATGCTTGGTAACTATGGTAAACAGCCTGGCACATAAAAGGGGGATTCGGGCATAAGCTAGGGACACACACACACACACACACCATCATGCTTTGAAGATCAGAAGCCGCCACTCATGTTACAAGAACTCTGCCTGGTGTCCAAGAAGCATCGTTGCCAATGGAGATCACGAACATACAGTAACAGAAGATAAGTAACTTTTAAGTGCATTTGTACTGATATAGACTATAGGCTGTTCATTTGATAGGCATTTTGCTTGTTATAGAGATCTGTCAGTCTTGTATTTTATTCCTAAGATTGTAATAGTTTTGTATGTACAGCATCTTTGTATAGTAAAAAGCACATTTACACACTGCAGAAATCTCAGCTTCCTTGCTTATACCACAGAGTAACCTTGCTAGATAGACGCAAGCAAAACAGCGCAAGGCCCAGTACAGACTCTAAGTTTCTAGTGTGGTGAACTGTGAGTAAGGGGTAATGGCAAAGATCCAGAATAATAACCAGAAGCTCCTTCGGGGGTTAGTGCTACATGTGGGTGCGTCATCCGGCATATTTGCCGTTGCCTTAAGCAACTCTGAGAAGTTAAAGAGGGCCCTGGACTGTGTTACTTGTTGCTGGCCAAGAAGGGGTTAAGTGTGGATCACTTTCTAAATGCGTAGGCTACGGGCGGAGCCGAGAAGGCGCGGGAGCTACGTGACTGAAAAGAGCAGGAGGGAGGAGTTCCGCTTGCTGCTGCGTGAGAGTGTCTGGCGCCAAAGAAAAGAGGCTGCGTGAGCATACTGAGAAGATCGGAGTACGGCCATGTCTTCTTTCTCACTGATACTGTCTGCCATGGGGTCCAAGATGTTCCCTACAAGCACCGCTGCGGGTGCCATGCTAACCGGAAACCTGCTGACAGATACCGGCATCCGCCTGAAGCTGCAGGGGCGGTTTGTGTTGTACACTATTGGAGACATTGAAGGGCTGGGTATGCTATGCCACAAGTGCGAGGGACTGGCCATACATCTCCGTCCATTTGTCCGATGTTTTCAATGCGGAGAATACCTGTTCGCTGTGGAGCAACCTACCATGTCGCCCTGTGCTTACCGAGTGGAAAGGGCTACAGGGACCGCTATGGCAGAAACTACTGCCATTGCTGTTGGAGGCAACAAACCCTCATCCCATCTGCTACTGTAAGTGTTCCTGAGGGAGATGTCGCTGTTACTACTCCATCAATGGACATCACCCTTGCTACTACCTCCGCTACACCTGTCCCCGCTGCACCTGTCCAGAGGAAGGTGGGATATGTGAAGGCTTCCCGCGGCCGTGGTCGAGGCCTACCCCAAAGACTACCCGAACCGGAAGAGAGCAGGAACCTGGAAAAATCCACGACAGGAAAGGGTGAGAGATCAAGGGGGAACATATCTGGGGCTGTCTGTAAATATTTGCCTGCGGAGGAGTTGAGAGACTCGGAGATATATTCTCTGTCAGATATCTCCAGTGAAGATGATCTGTTTGAGACAATGTCACAGGAATTGTTGTGGGCTCAGGGTGGAGATGTTGCCTCTGCCTTTACTTTCTCAGACTGTATAGCTATGGATTCTGGGAAGACATCACCTAGTGTGGAGCTACACAGCACTACTAAAGAGACATTGTCCAAGGTTACTAGTTCGTTTGAGTCTGAACAGATGCCCATCAGATCTATGGTGCGCAAATCTTCAAATTCTTGTGTGTCTCCTGGTCTGGGAAAAACCAGAGCTTTACGTAGACTTGCCCGATTGCAAAGAGTGCTCACCAAATGAGTTGCCACAGAGTATGGTCTGGAGTTTCCTTATGTTACTAAAGAAATTATGCAGGAAATCAAGGCCAACCGAGAGCAGTGGTACTGTGATGCTTTTTGGGACTATTTGTGTGTGCTGAAACCTTTCTGTAGAGCTGGCCATTCTGCTGCTATGGATGAACGGTTCAGTAGGTGCCTACTGCATTAGGGTTATGGCCGGCACATCTATGCTGACAAGGTGGTCATCTGCAGGCCTGGGAAGGATGATATTGTCTACTTCATTACCACTGTGGGTAAACAGGGGAAAATACTGACTCTGCCAGATCCCCAGTTCTATTGGTAATTATCCAGAATGACCGTTGTTTTTTTTTTCTCACTTTGCCATGAAGAAAAAAAAAAGAGACTATGGGGTGCATAGTTAGATAGTGTCAGGGTTGGTGGGAACTTCGTGGTCAAGAACTTTCACTTACTTCAGCATTTTCACACTCAAACACTCTTTGTCATACTAAATTTCTGCCACTAGGTGGTGGGAGTCACCCATAGACAGAATTGGACTTTTAAGTTACAGTTTAGCCTGTTTGTACTTAAAGTAGGAAGAAAAATTTCATTTCTTAGGAAGTGCAGCTTTGCTTCTTGATGTACAGAAATGCTGGTTCATATTTTGTTTGTGTGTCTGTGTTTTTTTCAGGTGAACTGGTGCATCTGTCAAGCTGCTGTAGAGTGGGTGGTTTAGACAGAGAGTGAGGGGTTGTAATGCATATTGATGTTATCTGATTGTGTGTTCATGTTTAAAGTCTATAACTTCCTTATTTCTTACCCACCCCTTTCCCATCCAAGTTTTGTGGTTCAAATACTAACTTTCAGGATTGAGACACATTTTTTTTTAGACGCTGAGGACATCGTCTTTTGTAGTGGGGGGAGTATGTAGCACCCTGCTCCTGTTGATCAGGCGCTTGTATGTAAATTTAGTGGGTTATCTGTTCTGTACATAGTTCAGATTCAATGATAAATTAGCCTCTTTTCCAGCATTGGCTGTGTTGCATGCAGTTCCACACTGTCAGCTGTAGGTGTCGTTGTCACCACAGGCCAGTGATGGAAGGGCAACAGGCTTTGTATTGAGTGTCCTTCTTTCCCAGAAACAGCCCAGTGGGAGTGGTTCACCGCTGTGCATTCTGGGAAGGGATACTTAAGGGGCAGACGCCATATTTTTCGCTCTCTCACCTCCTGGCCCTCCTGGCCTAAGGTATGCGACAACTCCTTTTCTGTCTCGGGGCCCTGCTGGCCCGAGGCTATCTGGGGCCTACTGGTTCAGAGGTGGTCCTGTGCTGTCTGTCCTGCGGGAAGAAGCTGAGCAATTGAAAGATCCAGGGGAGGACTCATCTTGGAGAGGACCGAGTGAAAGGCTGGTATCTCAAGAAGAGCCTGGTGACTCAATTGGAGGATGCATCCTAACCAAATCTACCTCACAGTACTGCCAGGTGGCTTAAAATAATTATTGGTACTGTGTTGCTGTGTTCATTACCATTACTGAATCCTGTGGCAGAGGATCGTCCAACTAATACTAAATCCTGTGGCAGAGGATTGTTCAACAATTATTGTTCCTATCAAGTCTGTGGCAGAGACTTTTGTCCGTGCATCATTCCGGCTGCTAGTTCAGTGAGAGAGGCCTATCCAGGTGAGCAAGATCCATTGACTGAAGGAGTACTTGTCTATGGGATCTAAAAGTTCCTCAGTGATCTGCACAAGGTATCTGAACTTTCCCTTAAACCCTCCATCCCTCTACTGCTCAAGTTGTTTAATAAAAAAGCATTGGAAAAAGAACTAAATGACTTGTGCATGTATAGGTGGGCGCGAGGCCCAGTACAGACTCTAAGTTTCTAGTGTGGTGAACTGTGAGTAAGGGGTAACGGCAAAGATCAAAAATAATAACCAGCAGCTCCTTCGGGGTTAGTGCTACATATACATATATATATATATATATATATATATATATATATATATATATATATATATATATACAGTGGGGCAAAAAAGTATTTAGTCAGCCACCAATTGTGCAAGTTCCCCCACTTAAAAAGATGAGAGAGGCCTGTAATTGTCATCATAGGTATTCCTCAACTATGAGAGACAAACTGTGGAAATAAATCCAGACAATCACATTGTCTGATTTTTGAAAGAATTTATTTGCAAATTATGGTGGAAAATAAGTATTTGGTCAATATCAAAAGTTCAGCTCAATACTTTGTTATATATCCTTTGTTGGCAATGACAGAGGTCAAACCTTTTCTGTAAGTCTTCACAAGGTTGTCACACACTGTTGCTGGTATGTTGGCCCATTCCTCCATGCAGATCTCCTCTAGAGCAGTGATGTTTTGGGGCTGTCGCTGGGCAACACAGACTTTCAACTCCCTCCAAAGGTTTTCTGTGGGGTTGAGATCTGGAGACTGGCTAGGCCACTCCAGGACCTTGAAATGCTTCTTACGAAGCCACTCCTTCATTGCCCGGGCGATGTGTTTGGGATCATTGTCATGCTAAAAGACCCAGCCACGTTTTCATCTTCAATGTCCTTGCTGATGGGAGGAGGTTTGCACTCAAAATCTCACGATACATGGCCCCATTCATTCTTTCATGTACACGGATCAGTCGTCCAGTTCCCTTTGCAGAGAAACAGCCCTAAAGCATGATGTTGCCACCCCCATGCTTCACAGTAGATATGGTGTTCTTTGGTTGCAACTCAGCATTCTCTCTCCTCCAAACACGACAAGTTGTGTTTCTACCAAACAGTTCTACTTTGGTTTCATCTGACCATATGACATTCTCCCAATCCTCTGCTGGATCATCCAAATGCTCTTTAGCAAACCTCAGATGGCCTGGACATGTACTGGCTTAAGCAGGGGGACACGTCTGGCACTGCAGGATCTGAGTCCCTGGCGGCGTAGTGTGTTACTGATGGTAGCCTTTGTTACGTTGGTCCCTGCTCTCTGCAGGTCATTCACTAGGTCCCCCCGTGTGGTTCTGGGATTTTTGCTCACCGTTCTTGTGATCATTTTGACCCCACGGGGTGAGATCTTGTGTGGAGCCCCAGATCGAGGGAGATTATCAGTGGTCTTGTATGTCTTCCATTTTCTAATTATTGCTCCCACAGTTGATTTCTTCACACCAAGCTGCTTGTCTATTGCAGATTCAGTCTTCCCAGCCTGGTGCATGTCTACAATTTTGTTTCTGGTGTCCTTTGACAGCTCTTTGGTCTTCACCATAGTGGAGTTTGGAATTTGACTGTTTGAGGTTGTGGACAGGTGTCTTTTATACTAATAAGAAGTTCAAACAGGTGCCATTAATACAGGTAATGAGTGGAGGACAGAGGAGCCTCTTAAAGAAGAAGATACAGGTCTGTGAAAGCCAGAAATCTTGCTTGTTTGTAGGTGACCAAATACTTATTTTCCACCATAATTTGCAAATAAATTCTTTTAAAAATCAGACAATGTGATTGTCTGAATTTGTTTCCACATTTTGTCTCTCATAGTTGAGGTATACCTATGATGACAATTACAGGCCTCTCTCATCTTTTTAAGTGGGAGAACTTGCACAATTGGTTGCTGACTAAATACTTTTTTGCCCCACTGTATATATATATTATATGTATTAATATTGTAATATTGGGGGTTATTTAGCTTCAATGTAGAGCTTACCAGTGAGCCGAGTCTACGCCAAACAACAGTCCATCCATGATTCCCACGCAGGAGTTTCAACTTCAAAGCAATAATGAAATAAATGGAAAATACAGAGCCACCTGGCTCTCTGGTCAGCACTGCTATTCAGGCGTTGACCTCGGTCCTCCTGAACTTGCAACTGTGTCCCTGTTTGGTACCCACACTGTACCTCTTGTGACACTCTCTCTCACAGCTTCCTGGCTGCCCTCCGTCTGCTCTGTCAGACTGTCCTGTGCCAACAGGCACACTTCTCCCTTGCACACCTTGACTCCTGGTCCTGGCTCTGCTATAAGCCCAGGACCCACCTGTATAAGCCAGACTCCTGGCTGCTCCCAAAACCCGGTCCCAGGATTGGAGACTCCATCCCACCCAGATCGCTATGAAATCTCCAGGCTCCAGGTCCCCAACTGGATTTTACAAACCACAGAGGAAACTGATAAAACAGTTTCCTCCAAATTAAATAATCCTCCTGGAGCCTCTCAAACTGCCTATTTGAGAATCCTGGGCGACAATCACCAGGACAGGGATCCGTATTGTCATAATATATATATTACAGATATATATATATACAGTATATACACGGACACACACACACTGAAGCAGGAAGCAATATACATTGATCAAAAAATCAAACATAGGACCCACTTCCCAAACCATGGAATTGTAGTATTTCATTAATTGTCACTGATTCGTCCAAAGGGTGGGATACCTTCAAGGCTATAAGGATTCACTATATAAACAACAAGGATATGACAAAGAGATGTCTCCAAAAGTCCCACTACCCCTCTCTTTTGCTTTTTAATGCTCATACAGGGATGGAGACATGGTTATGGTAACTGTGGGGCCCAATCAGGTCAACTGCTTTACAATATGTCTCCAAAAGAATAGCCATTAATAGGATCAACCACAGTGTATCAAAAATAAGAAAAAACTTTATTGAAAAAATTCAGCCATAAGGTTAGTCCACTAGGGGTGTAATAACAACATACTAGTGAGACCAAACCCCCCAGTTCACCCAATTAAAATTACAAATAAAAATTGACAACGTTGTCACAATATGGTGCCAAACTCAAATCCAACCCCCACACACACACACACACACACACACACACACACACACACACACACTTGTAACCGATAAAGAAGGACTGGAATTGCTAAGATTACTTTTGTTGGTTGTACAATCTGCACCTAGCATGTCCTTTACAGGACTTGTGCAGTAGTTGTGTAGGTAAATTTGGGTGAACAGATGTATAAGTCACTTATGATGGTATAGCACTAGTATAGGTAGTCTTAGGCCGGTTAGACAAGTTTCATATTGTATATAACATAGATTGATGCACTCTGATACAAAGTTCAATCAATGTGAGAAAAGAATTTTTGTGCTAAAAAAACAATGTGAAAAAAATTGCTACCAAATCGCTAAAAAATCGCATATATATAAAATCGCAAATATATGAAAAAATCGCAAATATTTAAAACCTGTGTTCCTCCAGTTATGCAAAGCCTTGAGAAAGTCACGTGTCAGTGATGTAACGTGTGGGAGGAGCTTAGGACACAGTCTGCTGAATACATTGTATCAAGCAGGAGCAGCTTGCGTAGCAAGCCTTGTCCTTACAAGCCAGCTGAGATCTGCCTATCTGCTTATCTGCATGCCTAAAACAAGTTAGGCACACGTGAGTGTATCACTGTGCTTTTTTGCCTGTGAACTTTTATTGTAACAATATTGCGCAATGTTTTCTCTCTTTATTTATTTTACATAAAACCACTTGATACTGAGAAAATTACCATTCATTGTGGCTGTGGAAGAAGGGTGAACAACTAAGTACTGCAGAAATCCAGATATCCTAGATTACTGAGGATGGAACTGTCGCCTGTTACTTATCCTATCTCATGAATTTAATCATCTATATTTAATCAGATTCTATTGGCACTATTTATCTATTTATACTCATCAATTGTATATATATTGCACCTTTATAAGTTTATCATTTATTTATTTTTTATTACGGAGGATTCAACACTTATCACAGGGAATATATCTAATTTATTTATTTATTGGCACTAATTTGGATTGATTACTATTTGTAAACGCATTTTTAGTATATTTATACACAATTGTTGCTTAGTTTACTTTGGAGATATCGCACCACTTCCAGTGGATTTGTATAACTGGAGGAACACAGTTTTTAAATATTTGTGATTTTTTCATATATTTGCGATTTTATATATATGCGATTTTTTAGCGATTTGGTAGCAATTTTTTTCACATTGGTTTTTTAGCACAAAAATTCTTTTCTCACATTGACTGAACTTTGTATCAGAGCGCATCAATCTATGTTATATGCTTTAATTTTTAGGGGATTCTAACCACTATATAATTTATAGCAGCTTGATATCATTGTCAATCCAACAAATTTTTTTTATTTTTATTTTATTTAATTAATTGCACGTGCATTCACATACGTTTGATTTACACTTATTTGATTGTATATGTCACACTAGAACATTATTGCGCTTGGTGTTTTTGTTTATTTACTTTAAGTTTCATATTGTGTTGCATTTGATATAAAATATAAGATTTTTCTATAAGACTGTAATAGAATAGCAGACTAGTTTCATTGCAGAGATCAGGTTTGTCTGAGAATGTCTCTCAAACGAATGCCTTGGTAACAATGCAAACTGTTGACAGTTGGCAGTTAGGTTGTTAAGGTAAACTAGTTTGTCAACAAACTGGTAAACAAAAGCCCAAATAAAAGGAGCATTATACTGATAGTGGAAGAGCACTCATCGTGGATTAACACCAGAGCTGATGGAAGAATCTGTAATAAGCGGAGAAGGTGCCTGGTCTCCAGGAGCAACGGAGATCATGATTACACAGTAACCGGAGTTAAGTAACTTTTAAGTGTATTTCTACCGTTACCGACCATAGGATGTTTATTTGCTAGGCATTTTGCTTGTTATAGATATCTGCCAGTCTTGATTTGTATTCCTAATATTGTAATAGTTTTGTATGTACAGCATTTTTGTATAGTAAAAGCACATTTACACACTGCAGAGGTCTCAGCTTCCTTGCTTATTCCACAAAGTAACCTTGCTAGATAGACGCAAGCAAAACACATATGTCAGCGTATAACATGTACACTGAAGAATGGATTTGCCAATATCCATGCAGGAGCGAGAACGGGAGAATATATCTCTCAGTATACATAGGTAATTCAGTACAATCCTATGTGAAAGTGGCATTCAGTATTGATATACTTCACAGTTCAGCATGGAAATGGTATGACATACCACTCCATGGATATTAACTGAGATAAGGATGGCATATAGACCGTCTTCCTTCATGGATGCTGTGATCAGCTTGAATGGTGGTTCCTCTGTGTATACTCGTAAACAAAATATGGGTGTCTTGCGAGCCACAGATGGACCAATGCCTCTAAGGAGTAAACTATTTAAGCTGCAAGCACTGAACCACGTTTCATTGCGTGTGAATAGATATAAAATAGTAAATGTGCCCGCGCTAGTATAGTGTCACATATAAAATATATAATATATATAAAAATAATTTTCACATATAAAACACATATATTGTGATAAATAAAACCATACAGGTAAAATATAATGCAAATAACTATAAATGATAAACCACCAAGTGCATATAAAAGTGCAATCGTGGTAATAACTAATAAAATTGCATCGTGCTGAAATATAAATATCAAAACACTTTCCAGTGACAAATGAGTGTATAACCCAATTATTAAATACAAATCACAAAAAACGTGAATAAATAGTGTCCATAAAATAAGTATACATCATGCTTCTTCTGATGGGTGTATAAATCACAACACGTGAAAACTGTGCTCTCCCGTGACACCCCACATGTGCTTGCGCTCACCTTCAGTCGTGTGACACAGTAATTAAACGGAGTCGAAATAAGCATTGGGGCCACTGCTAGGCTCACTCAGGATACAATGATGCAAAGACACTCCTCTCAGGTGAAACTGCTAGGCTCACTCGGGTTACAATGATGCAAAAACACTCCTCTCAGGTAAAACCAAGATCCAAAATCATAGAAGAAACAAACAGAGGGACTCCATAGTGCAATATAGCCAGGACATTTATTAAAAGAAGGGTAGGACGGAGCTGTCAGCAGAGGAGGAGGATTGCACATGCCATACCGCACGCCATACGATCAGCTGCTTATTATTTTACCTGTACAGTCTGGTGCACTCTAGCACCCATCCAATGTGAGTACCCTCTTGGAGGGCTTTATTCTTTTAATAAATGTCCTGGCTATATTGCACTATGGAGTCCCTCTGTTTGTTTCTTCTATGATTTTGGATCTTGGTTTTACCTGAGAGGAGTGTTTTTGCATCATTGTAACCCGAGTGAGCCTAGCAGTTTCACCTGAGAGGAGTGTCTTTGCATCATTGTATCCTGAGTGAGCCTAGCAGTGGCCCCAATGCTTATTTCGACACCGTTTAATTACTGTGTCACACGACTGAAGGTGAGCGCAAGCACATGTGGGGTGTCACGGGAGAGCACAGTTTTCACGTGTTGTGATTTATACACCAATCAGAAGAAGCATGATGTATACTCATTTTATGGACACTATTTATTCACGTTTTTTGTGATTTGTATTTAATAATTGGGTTATACACTCATTTGTCACTGGAAAGTGTTTTGATATTTATATTTCAGCACGATGCAATTTTATTAGTTATTACCACGATTGCACTTTTATATGCACTTGGTGGTTTATCATTTATAGTTATTTGCATTATATTTTACCTGTATGGTTTTATTTATCACAATATATGTGTTTTATATGTGAAAATTATTTTTATATATATTATATATATTTTACATGTGACACTACACTAGCGCGGGCACATTTACTATTTTATATCTGTGTATACTCATGTTGCTTCGTTGGCTCAAATGTCAAGTGGCAGATTAACGATAGACATCCGGTCAGACGTGGATACGTCAGATAGGAAGACCCATGAGTGAGCGTGCCGTAAATTCATCCAGTCCGTTCAAATGGAAGAAGCGGCTCAAAATTGCGCATGCCTACTGGAACGCATAGTGGAGCGCAAGGTGGAGATGGTGCTGCCTACGTCCAGGTGTTTCGCACACATGACCGTGCGCTTCGTCAGGACACATTGGCCCGGAAGCAATATACATTGGCCTGGAAGTGAATCTGTACATAGGAAGTAGGTGTGTGTTTTGAGGCCAAATCATTTAGACATACATACACACATGACCCACACAAACACCACCCCATGTAAAAATAAATAAATTATCTTTATTTGCAAATAAGGATCATCTCTTCCTCAGAGAACAGTGAGCGGGGCATGGTGGTGGGAAGAAATTAGCAGCAGTACAAGCAACTTCCTGGAGGAGCATGAGGTCATTCCTGTGTGCTGGCCACCGCTTCCGGGAACCAGATATGTGCCAAGGGGACATGCATAAGGGTTCAGGCCCATAACTTTATTGGTGAATAATAGAAAAGCAGATGCAGATTTCCAGGACTGGACTAACAAATGTCTCTAGTGAAAGACAACTGGTGTTTTCTATTAAACAAGGTCTAAATGGGCCGTTGACATCCATCACAGTTGAACTTAGGAATGTGTCTTTGCAAAGTTAAACTAAATGAAATCCTTTCTTATTTTTGCTTGGGGATAGAGTGCAGAGGGATTTGAAGTCTTGTCAGTTTTTGGGGATGTCTGCACCCCTGTTAGGGTGAAGACACCTCCCAAATTTCGCTGGTTTCTCCTTCAGATTTATTCACTTCCTGTCACATAGCCAAACAGGAAGTGAGGGTAAAACCCTACCAATGTTTTTTCTTGGGGACACACAGGTCAATCTAACTAGTGTCCCCATTAGGTAAATTGCACTCTAGCACTTTGCTGTGTACACCCCAAAGTATTAGGTATCTTGGACTTTGGGGTTTATTTACTAAAGGCAAATCCACTTTGCACTACAAGTGCACTTGGAAGTGCAGTCGCTGGAGATCCGAGGGGGACATGCAAGGAAAATAAAAACAGCATTTTTGCTTCTACATGATTGGATGATAAAATCAGCAGACACATACACTGCCACTTGGCTGGCTTATATTCTAGTTATTGACCTTAAAATGGGTATGGGGGCCACGGACCCACCCTAAGTGACATATATCACCAATATGTCACCAATTTTGACAACCCCAAAAATTATAGCTACAATTATTAGATAGAGGATATAACAAGACATGCTTACGTAAAGCATACAACAAAGCACAACAGAAATCACGTTTTGACCTTCTATTCAAAAATAAACCAAGCAAAACAGTGTTACTCTAATCAACATACCCAAATCAAGAAAATCTTAGGCAAACATTGGTCAATACTGTCAGATGATCCCATTGTCACAATTACTTTTAAGAGAGCTAGCTCCCTCAAAGATAAAATACCGTATTTATCGGCGTATAACACGCGCCGGCGTATAACACGCACCCCAAGTTTAGGAGAGAATTTTAAGGAAAAAACTTTTAGGAGGGAAGTTTAAGGAAAAGAAACTTACATTAAAATGCCCATCAATGCAGCCTCATCAGTGTTCATCTGCAGCCTTGTTAGTGTCATTGCAGCCTTTTCAGTGTCAGTGCAGCCTTGTCAGTGCAGCTTTGCCCCAGTGCAGCCTTGTCAGTGCAGCTTTGCCCCAGTGCAGCCTTGTCAGTGCAGCTTTGCCCCAGTGCAGCCTTGTCAGTGCAGCCTTGCCTCGGTGCAGCCTTGCCTCAGTGCAGCCTTGCCTCAGTGCAGCCTTGTCTCTAGTGCAGCCTTGTCCCCAGTGCAGCCTTGTCCCCAGTGTCCACGCCTGCTGCCGACATACACATCTATGTAGTTTTAAATATGGCGCAGCGGAGTTCGGAGGGACTCTGCGCCAGCGGAACTGAACGAACGCTGCCGAGATACACATAATCGAGTGTATTCGGCTCTTTCCGGCGCCGCTCACAGTCCCACCCAGTCCCGCCCTATGATGGACATAACACAGGTCCAATGGCGGGACTGGGCGTGACTGTGAGCGGCGCTACACTATGTGTATCTCAGCTCTGTGATTTCGGCGGCGCTCGTTCAGCTCCGCCGAGTCCCTCCAAACTCCGCGGCGCCATATTTAAAACTACTCGCTATGTGAATGTCGGCGGCGATCGCCGCCGATAGCTCACAATCAGCGGGGATCGGCGTATAACACGCACCCACGACTTTCCCCTGATTTTAAGGGGAAAAAAGTGCGTGTTATACGCCGATAAATACGGTAATGAATCCATTTCATACTGCTCCTTCCTGAATGGATTTTCCTCAGGGAAAATAAACTAATATGCCAAGTTCTATAAAATGAACTAATATGCCAAGTTCTATTTGAAGCTCTTGTTTTCTTAACCGGTTCCCGGCCGGCCTGGAGCTCCATGAGTCGGGTCACGGGTCCCGCGGACTCGATCGCCGCGGGGATACCTGCGATCGCCTCACGGAGAGGACGAACGGGGAGATGCTGATGTAAACAAGCATCTCCCCGTTCTGCCTAGTGACAGTGTCACTGATCTCTGCTCCCTGTGATCGGGAGCAGAGATCAGTGATGTGTCACACGTAGCCACGCCCCCCCACAGTTAGAAATACTCCCCAGGACATACTTAACCCTTACACTGCCCCCTAGTGGTTAACCCCTTCACTGCCAGTGTCATTTACACAGGAATCAGTGCATTTGCATAGCACTGATTGCAGTATAAATCACAGTGGTCCCAAAAATGTGTCAAAAATGTCCGATATGTCTGCCATAATGTCACAGTTAGGATAAAAATCGCTGATCACCGCCATTACTAGTAAAAAAGAAAAAATAATAATAAAAATGCCAAAAAACTATCCCCTATTTTGTAAACGCTATAACTTTTGCACAAACCACTCAATAAACGCTTATTGCGATTTTTTTTTTTTTTTTACCAAAAATATGTAGAAGAATACGTATTGGCCTAAACTGAGGAAAAAAATGTTTTTTTAAATATTTTTTGGGGATATTTATTATAGCACAAAGTAAAAAATAATGCGTTTTTTTCAAAATTGTCGCTATTTTTTTGTTTATAGCGCAAAAAATAAAAACCGCAGAGGCAATCAAATACCACCAAAAGAAAGCTCTATTTGTGGGGAAAAAAGGACATCAATTTTGTTTGGGAGCCACGTCGCAGGACCGCGCAATTGTCAGTTAAAGCAACGCAGTGGCGAATCGCTTTATAAATCAATTTTATGTAACATACAGAATTGATAAGATATAACTTTTTAAGTATTCATTTACAAAGGTAATTTGTATATCTATCTATCTATCTATCTATCTATATATATATATATATATATATATATATATATATATATATATATATATATATATATATATATACACACATATATAAAACACTATGTTCTTTTTCCCCCCTTTTTTTTGTGTCCCCATGCAGGGGACACAAAAGTGGTTTCCTGTCTCTGCGATATATATACATATATATCTTTTATAGTCATTGTAAATACAAATATTTCTCCTAATGCAGACATAATCTGCTGTTTAATCTACAACATGATTCTCACAAGCCATGGCAAACAATGGATATATTAATACATCTATTCTGGGACATACATATATCTAAATAAGGTAATCATGTTTGGATTTTTCAACATCTCTCCTCTCCCTATATGTGAAGAACTATGAATGCATATGAACTTTGATAACATATCTATTTAGTAGTAATTAAATCACAACATTTGTATCGGTGTAATGGACACATTAAGATCTTAGCAAATTTAGCTGCACCATATTTATTCCCTAGTATTATACACATTGCAGACACACCTGTACCACTGCCTCCTCTTGTCCTGGCATGTCTAACAAAGTATGACCTCTTGCAGGTGAAATTGGATTCCTCATTCGCTCCCTTGATGGCTGACCACCCTGACAATATCCTGGTTTGATGTTTTTATTTTGCTCTGGCTATACATGATTCTTTTCATTCTCTTCATTGAAGGTAGGACTCCCTCATACAATGGCATAGTTGCCAACATTGCAAAAAAAATTTGTGGGACACTTTTTTGGCTGTAGGTGGAGCCGTATAATAATTAGGGGGCGGGGCATGCATTTGTAGGCTTGGCATAGCAATAAAAAAGAAAACTGCAGCGCACGTCGCGCACCGCTGCAAAAAATCTGTGTGGTTTACGTGAAATAATGGGCGTGGCTTAAATGGGCATGGCTCAAAGGGGGTGTGGTTAGAGTCTGAGATGAATGAGGGATGGAGAGGGAAAGGGGGAGAGAGGAATGAAGGGACAGCAGGGGCCCAGATCCTACACAACAATAGAAATATGTGTATTCTAGAAAGTTTAACAATCAGCAGATAAAGATACTCCAAACACCTGGTGTTAGCGCTTCAATCATCCCGGCACCATGATTGTTATGGTGTCAGGATGATTGAATCGCATTATTTCTATTATTACATTGTAATATAACATGAAATCATTCAACTCACCATAATGCCAAATCAGTGGGATCCCTGAGCGTGTCACTAGCCACGTCGCCGGTCACCAGCAGAGTCTGTCCTTGCATCAGGTGTCCCCAGCAGAATCTGTCCTTGCATTAGGTGTCCCCAGCAGAGTCCGTCCTTGCATCAGGTGCCCCCAGCAGAGCCCGTCCTTGCATCAGGTGTCCCCAGCAGAGTCTGTCCTTGTATCAGGTGTCCACAGCAGAGTCTGTCCTTGCATCAGGTGTCCCCAGCAGAGTCCGTCCCCCTATCAGGTGCCCCCAGCAGAGTCCCTCCTTGCATCAGGTGCCCCCAGCAGAGTCCGTCCTCGCATCAGATGCCCCCAGCAGAGTCCCTCCTTGCATCAGGTGCCCCCAGCAGAGTCCCTCCTTGCATCAGGTGCCCCCCGCACAGTCAGTCTTTACACCAGTGTTCCCAGCCTCATTCCTTAAATCAGTGTCCCAGGCAGAGCCATAGTTACTACCCTGTACATAGTTAACCCCTCCCCCTGTACATAGTTTCCCCTCTCCCCCTAGTTACCCCCCTGTACATAGTTACCCCCTGTGCATAGTTACCCCCCTGTACATAGTAACCCCCCCTGTACATAGTCCCCCCCTGTACAGAGTAACCCCTCTTGTACATAGTTAACCCCCTCCTGTAAATAGTTAACCCCCCCTCCTGTATATAGTTAACCCCCACTCCTGTATATAGTTAACCCTCCCCTCTCCTGTACATAGTTAACCCTCCCCCTCCTGTATATAGTTAACCCCCCCTCCTGTATATAGTTAACCCCTCTCCTGTATATAGTTAACCCTCCCCCTCCTGTGTATAGTCAACCCTCCCCCTCCTGTATATAGTTAACCCCCTCCTCCTGTATATAGCTAACCCCCCTCCTGTATATAGTTAACCCCTCTCCTGTATATAGTTAACCCTCCCCCTCCTGTATATAGTTAACCCCCCTCCTCCTGTATATAGCTAACCCCCCTCCTGTATATACGTAACCCCCCTCCTCCTGTATATAGTTACCCCCCTCCTCCTGTATATAGTTACCCCCCCTCCTCCTGTATATAGTTAACCCCCCTCCTGTACATTAAAGTTAAATTGCTGCAGAGACAAGAGCCAGTGGCGTCACTAAAGCTGGTGTCACCTGGTGCGGAAAAAAAATTGGTGTCGCCCCCCCCTCCACCAACTATGGTCCCCCTTCAGTACAGACCCCCTCCCTCAGTAAAGACCCCCCCACTAAGTACAGACCACCCCTCCAGCAGTATAGATCCTCCTCCCTCAGTACAGACCCCCCCACTAAGTACAGACCCCCTCCATCAGTTTAGACCCCCTCAGTGTAGACCCCCTCAGTACAGACCCCTCTCCCTCAATACAGACCCCCCTCAGTGCGGTCCCCCAATTTATTAGTATAGACCCCCTCAGTGCAGACCCCCTCCATCAGTGCAGACCCCCCTCAGTGCAGACCCCCTCAGTGCAGACCCCCATCAGTGCACACCACACCCCATCAGTGCAGACCCCCCTCAGTGAAGACCCCCTCAGTGCAGACCCCCCTCCATCAGTGCAGACCCCATCAGTGCAGATCCCCCTTAGTGCAGACCCCCCTCAGTGCAGACCCCCCCCTCAGTGCAGACCCCCCTCAGTGCAGACCCCCTCAGTGCAGACCCCCCTCAGTGCAGACCCCCTCAGTGCAAACCCTCCCCTCCCATAACGCCTCCCAGCACGTCCATTACAGCAGAAGGAACATCATACATGGCATGAGCGGCCGCCGGCACCGTGTGTTCAGTGGAGAGGGGAGGGGCCGATCCGTGCAGCTAACCCCCCGGCTTCAGTGTGAAGAGAGAAGCCCATTTATTGGCTGCACGGATCGAGCCCCCTTCCTCCCTCCACTGAACACAAGAGGGAATGATGTAGCGGCGACGGCCATTTTGCTGAAGCCAGCTACCAGAACAATTAAAATGCAAACATTCCCGATTTCCCTGGGCAAAATCCCGATTCGGGATAGCCTCCGATCGGGACAAGGGTCCCAAAATTGGGATTGTCCCGGGAAAATCGGAACTGTTGGCAACTATACAATGGATACCTGTATATACAAGTCTGTCCTCCAAAGTCAATGCTAACATTTTTTATTGATATGTTATAGATGTCCACACCCCCTGAAGAAGATCCCAAACAAAATATGATTGAAACACGTTGAAGTCTTTCTAAACAATAACATTCACAGAGGCATATTTCTTGTGGATTGTTTAAATGTTAGTGTCCTTCGGACATCCACCATGTATATTTTTTATGTACACCAGAGCTCATGTTGTTGTAATTGCTGTTTTTATTGATCTTTTATATCAATTGGAATAATAAAGTATATATATTTTTTTACATTCAACAAGTATAATAGTTCTTGTAAGCTGCACAAAAGCCCCTGGGAGTTTTCCTTTCTTTTTTTTCACAACTGAACCAGTACTTGGAGAAAAAGGCACACTTGTATAAATTAGCACATCTAGCCATGATTGCTTTCATAAACACTGATTTTATTAGATTTTTTTTCAGAGCAGAAGCAAAAAGAAAGATTAATTATCAGGGAAATTTATATTTGGCTTAAAGACATCGGCTTTAAAAAAAGTGAATGATTTCAGCTGTATCCTGATATCTGCAATATATGTGAAAAAACAAAGACTAAAATTTAAAAGAATAAACATTTAACACAACTTTAATAATGGTGATATTGCTGTAACTGCTGTCTTTCAGGCATACACTTAAAGCAGTTCTAACAGTTTTGGCTCCAGTGCATTTTTTGAACAATACACATTTTTCTGCTTGACAGGAAGAGGGCCTTTTCAACTGGATTTTGATAATATTATATTAAAAAAAACAAGGTTTTGGTTAAATACGTTTGCAAATAAATGTAAAAGCCGCACACTGCTATTGAGGTGTCAGTGTGGATCACTTAATTTTATAAAAACACCAACTTTAAGACAAATAAACAAATTAATTACATTGCAGATATCATATATACGATTGCCATTGGCATCAGGCAAATAAAGTTGAAAAGATTCACCAGAGGGTGGTGCAAATTGTAAAGTTGGAATCATTTCTGGTATACCAGAGAAAAAAAAAATATTATGCATTGTATACCTTAGACAGGTGATGGTTACAGTCAACATATTCTGATACCAGGAGAACTAAAGGAATTTGTGTCCAGCATGAACGATGCTGGATGGATGTCCAGCATGAACTGGGGATATAACCTATGCATGACAGTGAACAATACTTATCAACCATATACAGTTTATGTAGGATGAGAAGCTCACAGTGTGCGGTGAAATCAGAGTAAGCAATTTTAGTAAATCAGAGGATCCTGAACAATTGTGCAAGACTAAGCATTAGGGTCCTTTCACACTGGGGCGGTTTGCAGGCGCTATTGCGCTAATAATAGTGCCTGCAAACCTTACAATAGCGGTGCTTTACCGCCAACGCCGCCCCCGCCCCAGTGTGAAAGGGCCCTTAAGGCTGGAGTTAAGCTTTAAACCTCAGCTTTAATATCCATTACGTTTGAAGAACTGCACTCGTGCAGCAGTATCATTGCCATAATCTTTTCCAGTTGTGCGACGATCAACATCATTTAGGTCCCTCACATTTCCAGCACCGGTATTGTATCCAGCAATAGCCCCTGCAAAAAGTTTACAACAGTTAGGTTACGCATACTAATTTAGTGTAATGAGTGTTAATTACATAACCTGAATTTATCACTTATAACAAGCAAAGGGTCTGTGAGGACAGGCTGATTCATTCCAGAAAAGACGGAGGAGAATTCTATACATTTATAGCCTTAAAGCTGTACAAATAACAGATTAATGAGATTTAAGTGGGGATACCCTGCCATTCTGATAATTCTGACAAGAACTTGTATGGTTGTGCCCTGACCCTGTGTTTACCTATTGGACATCAAATGTAATAAGCAGTCTCAATGAGCAATAAGGAGATGCCAAAGGTAAATAGAGGGAAGCTAGAAATATGTGAATTCTGGTCAAAATTAGCATAATAAAGCAATCCCTGGTTTTCAAGCTCTGGGAGTAACATTAGAAATAAACTGATGATGGGCATTCCTGGAGGTACCTGCTATACAAAAGACATCAGATGAACTGTTTGAGGCCCCTTTCACCTTGGCAGACTTATAGTTCTGCCTGTCAGTTTTTTTAGGCGGACCTGATCGGACCATCCATTGCCCTCTATGGAGCTGTGGATGTAAAACGAAAACCCGCCGACATCCGATTTTAAAAACAGATAAATGGGGGATCCTTTCCCCATCAATCTGGCAGATCAGATTGGATGACAGTCGGATGGAAACGGACAGTTGGTCCGTTTCCATCCGACCGCCCATAGAGGAAAGCGGGCTGTGTCTGCAAGCAGACCTGTTATCCGCCTGCTTAGCGGCAAGCAGTGCTCAGATGCTCAACTGGTGGAGTCCACCAGCCTGAATGAGGCCTAACTCTTGGGGGGGACACGTTAGAGAAAAGGTGAGGAAACATTTAGAAAATACTGTTTGAAAGTTTCCTTATCTTGCAAGTTAGAGTTGTAAAGGCAGAAGGTTTTTTTATCTTAATGCATTCTATGCATTAAGAAGCCCCCCCAGCACCCCCCTAATTACTTACCTGAGCCCCTTCTCTCTGCAGTGATGTCCACGAGTGTCTTAGCTGTCCCAGACACTCCTCCTGATTGGCTGAGACACAGCAGCGACGCCATTGGCTCCCACGACTGTCAATCAAAATCAGTCAGCCAATCAGGGGAGAGAGGGGGCAGGGCCAGGTCGGGGCTCCGTGTCTGAATGGAAACACAAAGCTCTGACCCGGCTTAGGTGTAGAAAACTGCTGGCTGAGGGGGCACTCACGAGAGGGAGGGGCCAGGGGAGCAGAAGAGGGCCCCTAGAAGAGGAGGATCTGGGCTGCCCTGGGCAAATCCCACTGCACAGAGGAGGTAAGTACAATGTGTGTTATTTTTTTTTAAAACAAAACAAGACTTTACAATCATTTAAGGGACCAGGATCTGATTTTTTTTTTTTTGTTGGGTTAACAAACACTTTATCTTGCATGCTGTAGCACACCACAATGGAATGGCATATGTAATAAAAAATGCCGCGCTGGAGCAATAAAATAAATAAAATAAAATAAAGCAGCAGTAAACAGTGTGACAACACAAATAACAGTATTAAAAAATAAAAAATAAACTGCGCTAAATGTCCTTTAGTTGGTAATGACATAAATAATCAATAATGTAGTCCAAATGTCACTTTGGGTGAGAGAAAAAAAAAACACTCTGGATCTTCCAAATCCCACCATATGTATGGAAATATTCACAATCCAAAAGATCACGAAAATGAATTGCCCTTACCAGAGCACCAAATATAGTAAGCGGATGGCTTAAAACCCAGCTGGGGCCTTTGGATAAGGACCGATCAGCTCTATCAGATTTCAGGCGTGATACCCTCAATACAATACCGAAAAAGAAACAAAAAAACTTGCCATAGTATAATATTGTTTTGCAATGAAACATGAGCATGCACCTGACACCAACACCCTTTTGTGCATTTAAAAACGAAGATGATGTCCCACCACCACAGCTGTTGAGTGTGCTTACCAACTCACAGACTTTACATTCATTGGATTCTATGTGGCACTGGGAAATTGATGGTTGTATCAGGAAATCCTTATCCATAGTATACGACCCAAAAATGAGATAAATGGACCATAGTGTAATACAGTCTAAAAATGCTTTAATGAATAAAGTAGTGCACTTACAAACAGACAATCAAAATTCGCATGGGATATATAAAAACGCCGGCCGGCATAACAATCACGGAGCAGAGCTCGTCCTCCTTCCTCATTCACGTGGTGACGTCACTGCGTGCGTACCCAGACGCGTTTCGTCATCAAGCGGACGTTCTGAATGGGGACTGGCATAGTATGAAGGGGTTTTAATATTTTAATTTGTTGGCAATGTGATGTGTGATCTGAGGACATAGGTGCTTCTGAAAATGGCAGGCAGTACATGCTTTCCATGTACAGTATGTTTTAAGAAACATCCAGCTCATTAAAAATCAGAAGTAGTATAGTTTAAGGTCTTAGCAAATATGTTTTAAAGTGGTTCAGAGTTTAATAAATTGGACTTGTTTATTTTTTAAAAGAATCGCCAGACAATATATTGAAAAACTCATGTTTACAGTAAATGCTGTATGATTGATCTTAACCACTTGCCGACCGGCTCACGCCAATATACGTTGGCAGAATGGCTCTCCTGTGCAAACTGAGGTACCTGTACTTCAGTCTGTAAAAGCAGGATAGCAGACGTGTGCGTTCTATGTCCGCTGGCGGCCCGCGATCACGGTGATGAGAGGCAGAACGGGGAACTGCCTATGTAAACAAGGCGATTCCCCCGTTCTGCCTAGTGAGATGACAGGAATCTACTGCCCCCAGTGATCGGGAGCAGTGATCTCTGTCATGTTTCAGTAAGCCCATCCCCCCTACGATGAGCGAACACACTTAACCCCTTGATCGTCCCCTAGTGTTAACCCCATCCCTGCCAGTGTAATTTTTACATTGATCAGTGCATTTTTTATAGCTCTGAGCAATGTAATACAAATTGTAAGTAAGGTAGTTGTGCGATACATTGATCAGGGCCTCCCCTTCACCATTCATAAGCCAGCTTGAGGAGTATGGGCGTAGGTCTGACGAAGGAGCCGCACATGCTCCGAAACGCGTTACCACCCCCTTCTCTACACTGACACCATCAGCCTTGTGTGTCCCGCAGTGAATACAGGCTTCCCTGCTGCCTTCTCTTTCCAACACGCATGAGAACGCTTTACAGCTGCTGGACGGCTCTACACTGCTCTCTACCACCATGCTGAGGATTAACACATACCACAGATGAGGACTCCTGATTTTATTATGTGTTTTAACACTCAACAATCTTGTAAGTGCTTTTAACCTTTTGTGCACTTTATTAAATTTTGCATACTGCACTTAGAGGCGCCTTTCTTTTCCTTTTCCACAAAAGCTATGGGAGCCGGGAACCAACCAATGTAGTAATGTCACTGGTCCCCAAAAAAAGTCTAATTTGGGGTCAGATTTGTCCGCCACAATGTCACAGTCCTGCTAAAAATCGCAGATCGCTGCCATTACCAGTAAAAACAATAAAAAGAAGTCCCTAAATCGATCCCGTAGTTTGTAGATGCAAACCAATCAATATAAGCCTATTGCGATTTTTTTTCTTCCAAAAATATGCAGAGGTGATCAAATACCACCAAAAGAAACCTCTATTTGTGGGAAAAAAAGGACGTCAATTTTGTTTGGGTACAGTGTCGTACAACTGCGCAATTGTCAGTTAAAGCGACGCAGTGCCGTATCGCAAAAAATGCTCTGGTCATTAAGGGTGTAAAACCTTCCGGGGCTAAAGTGGTTAAGTCATTCCAGTGCCAACATCTTATCCAAAAGACATTTTAAACCCATCACAGGAAATTCTTATGTCCGCTTTAAGAGTTGTCACCACCCGAGGTGGAAGAAGAATATTCCCAGTAGTCAATTCCAGTGATTACACCAGAATTGTACTTTAGACACTGACTACATCTTACAGAGCAAGTTGCTCAAAGATAAGTTCTCTGATAAGGGATACCCATCCGATTTTATTGAAGAAACTTTCACTTCACATCTGGCCAAACAGCCTTATGCCCTGTACACACGGTCGGATTTTCCGAAGGAAAAAGTGCTATCGGATTGTGTTGTCGGAAATTCCGATTGTGTGTGTGCTCCATCTGACTTCTTCCATCGGAATTTCCGACACACAAAGTTTGAGAGCAGGATATAAAATTTTCCGACAACAAAATCCGAACGGTTAAATTCCGATTGTGTGTACACAAATCCGACGCACAAAGTGCCACGCATGCTCAGAATAAATTAAGAGACGAAAGCTATTGGCTACTGCCCTGTTTATAGTCCCGACGTACGTGTTTTACGTCACCGCGTTCAGAGCGATTGGATTTTCCGACAATTTTGTGCGACCATGTGTATGCAAGAAAAGTTTGAGCCAACATCCGTCAGAAAAAATCCATGGATTTTGTTGTCGGAATGTCCGATCAATGTCCGATCGTGTGTACAGGGCATAATAAAAATATATCGAACAATGATCAGACTCCGATACGGTTTATCACACGGTATCACTCCAGATTCCGATACATGAAAAAAAATGTAAATAAACATTGGAATGTTTTGCAACAGGATGCCATATTAGGTCCCATGATTCCCAACAAACCCATGTTCACATACTGGAGAGCCCGCAATTTGAAAAGTCGTATTGCTCAGAGTAAGCTTACAGCACTATCAGAAAATAAAAACACTACAGAGTACCTACATTTCCTCTATAATCTGGTAGACATGTTCCAATGCCGAAAACCCAAGTGCTTAAAGCTTCATGTACACTGTTGCTGGTAAACAGACGTTTAGGAGCAGTTGGGGGGCCTTTTTTTCAGCTGCCCCTGAACTCTCCTCTATGTTATTTTATCAGTACATGTACACAGGGTCCTTTATAGTAGTTTCTAGGCAGTTGAGTTTAGAAGCATTTTTTGGAAAGCAAAAAAATGCGTTCAGGATGGATGTTCAGAGGCATTTGAAACGCTAAATGCCTGTTACAGCTTGTAAACGTTGTAACTCGCATTTAGCTGCGTTTCGTTTACAGACGTTTTTCATTTTTGACTATTTGAAAAAAAGCGGCAAAACTGCAATTTTTAAACGTCGGTTACTATCTGTCAAGTTAAATCATTCAGGAGAGGTTGTAAAACGTCCCGTGTACATTAAGCCTAACATGTCTGTAGCACCCTGGTGTTTAGGCAGGGTTGCTCCTAAATTTACCTGGCAGGTATAGCTACCTTGGCCCATTGTTAGGGGTCAATTGATTTCGCACTGTAATTGCTGCACTTCTCCCTTTTGCCACTAGGTGGCCGGGCACCTGGCGGCATTCGATAATACAAGGGCAATGCAAGGTGAGATTAGGAGTATATGGGGTATCTCAGTCAATGGGTAGGGGTTTTCTTAAATCCCTTGGCCTGCTGGGAGAACCTATATATTTGGGTGGAGTCAGGTGATCACGGTTCTGTGCCACCTGGACGACTGTCTGGGTGGACATATGTTGTACTGTCCAGGCTGCTAGACCGGAGTTTGGGCCTATCCCGGGCATATCTGGCTGCTAGGCTGTCTGAGGGCCTATCCAGAAGCAAGAGAGCAGCGCAGGGTTGGGATTGCGGCTTGCAGTCCAACCAGAAGTGACAGTACTGCTGGCCGGAGAATCTGTCGTGGTCGGAGGTAGAGGGGAAACTGTCGCCACTAAGGAACCATCCACCTTATTATCTTACTGAAGCACGTACCAGAGCAGAATTCTCACCAACAGGGGACAGTGAAGAATCGGGAAGCAGGTGCCAAGCCAGGGACCCAGCCAACGGACGAAAACTTGATATCAATTTCAGTTCATGTTTTCTTTTATTTATTTCACTACCCCTTCCCATTTCTGGGAGCTGTAGTTACTGTAGGATTTATTTATATCCGTTTCACTTTTTTTCACTTATTCCTGTTAGTGTTTAGCTTAACAGTCCTTATACGTTTCACTTGAGTGCTTTACCTAATCACTATAGGTGATACATTGCTTATAATTTCACTTATGATTAAGTTTCATTAAGACACTTTATTGTGCATATTGTCTTTCAGATGCTATTCTGTCTGACTTTGTGCAATAACGTACATATATATTTTTTTAGCGCCACACTTATCCACACTATATCCGTACCACAATTCGTCTGATTGTTGTGTTGGCTGCTTTTCCCTTTGGTTGGCGCACTATTACCTTTGATTTTTTGTAGTGAATGGTAGCGTTCAAAACATTCACCAATGCAAAGACCGGGATTGTCAGGACAGGAGGGACAATAATAGCGGGTGTCACGCCTATATCCGCGCTTGCTGCAGACACGACATCTTCTTTGGGGGGCTCGTTGGGTAGGGGTACTCGGGAGGACATATGGAAAATGCCTCTCATGCAGCCGGCTTACTGCATTTGGTTGGGGAAGGTGAGGTGGAGCACCGTCTGGAAACAGAAGGGCTCTGACGATCTCTTCCTGGAATTTAAGGAAGGATCCAGTCCGTCCTGAAGCTCTGTATAGCACATGAGCGTTCAGCAAAGCCAATTTAAATAAATAAACAGACACTTTTTTGTACCAGCGTCTGGCCTTACGGGCATGGTCGTTGAGGTCCACCCCTCCCATGTTAAGGTTATATTCGTGGACACAGAGGGGTTTCTCCACAACACCAGTCGCCGTAGGAATTTGGACCGTCGTGTCTGCATGAAGGGAGGTAAGAACGAAAACATTCTTATTATCCCTCCACTTCATAGCGAGCAAGTTATTACACTTCAAGCAGGCTCTCTCCCCCAGCCTAAGACAGGAATCTACAAGCCGCTGGGGTCGCTCATGTAATAATTGTCCACGTACAAGTGGTACCCCTTTCCGAATAAGGGTGACACCAAATCTTGCCAGCACTTCCTATGTAGTCAGGGCAGTTTGTCGGCTCTACGTGACTATCTTTGCCCTCGTAAACCATAAAATTACATGTATAGTCTGTGGCCCTGTCACAGAGCTTATACATCTTGACCCGTATCTGGCATGCTTGCTGGGAAGGTACTGTTTGAATGACAAGTAGCGAGAAAACGTAATCAGGGACTCATCAACGCAGACAACTTGATGGGGAGTAAACAAGTCTGCAAAACGCTGGTTGAAGTGGTTTACGAGGGGCCGAATTTTGTAGAGCCGATCGTATCCAGGGTCTCCACGAGGACAACAGAGTTTATTGTTGTTGAAGTGCATGAACCGCAAAATCTGCTCGTATCGTGCCCTGGTCATGGAGGCAGAGAACAAGGGCATATGGTGAATTGGGTCAGTGGACCAATATGACCGCAACTCACTCTTTTTAGTTATGCCCATGTTGAGGGAAAGGCCCAGAAAGATCTTACATTCGGAAACCGTAATTGGTTTCAAATCTCTGGCAAGGGAAGACTGGGGAATAGTGGCGATGTGTTGACCAGCGTACAAATTGCTTTGGTCCACAATAGATCTATAGAGATCTTCAGTGAAAAACAGCGAATAAAAATCAAGTGACGTAAAATCAACTGTTTCCACCTGACTGCTGGGTTGGCCAGTGAATGGGGGAAGTACGGGTGCTGCAGAAGTGGTGGGTTCCCAATTAGGATTGGCGAATGCAGCAGGAAGGGCACTATGGGCATGACGGGCCTGTGTTCGTCTTCTTCTTGGTGGCAGCGGGACACTAATTGTGCTTGCCACCTCACCAGCTTGAACTGCACTTATGGGACTTGCCACGTCACCAAGTGTTACTGCAGTGCTGGATGTACGACCAGAGTGTAGTAGGCCGCTGGTGCTTGCCAGTTCACCAGAAGGAATAGCGGCACTAGTACTGCTCTGCTCCATACGAGGGACCTGCGATTCTTGCACCTCAACAACAGCAGAAGAAGATTGGGGTCTGGTACGCCTGACCTTGGCAGGGACCACAACTCCGTCGTCAGAGCTTTTATTATTATTATTATTATTATACAGGATTTATATAGCGCCGACAGTTTACGCAGCGCTTTACAACATTAGGGCAGACAGTACAAGTACAATACAATTCAATTCAATACAGGAGGAATCAGAGGGCCCTGCTCGTTAGAGCTTACAATCTAGGAGGGAGGGTCAAGTTATACAAAGGGTAATAGCTGTGGGGGATGAGCTAATGGAGAAAATAGTGCAGTTGTTAGATGGAGGCAGGATAGGCTTCTCTGAAGAGGAAAGTTTTCAGGGATCGCCTAAAAGTGGATAAAGTTGGAGACAGTCTGACAGATTGGGGTAGGGAATTCCAGAGGATGGGCGAGGCTCGGGAGAAGTCCTGGAGGCGGATATGGGAGGAGGTGATGAGGGAGCTAGAGAGCAGGAGATCTTGGGAGGAACGGAGAGGGCGATTAGGTTGGTATTTTGAGACTAGGTTAGTGATGTAGCTGGGGGCAGAGTTGTGGATGGCTTTGTAACTTATGGTTAGTATTTTGAATTTAATTCGTTGGGCGAGTGGTAGCCAATGGAGGGATTGGCAGAGCTATCTGTCATGGAGCCGCTGTCCTCTACAGGATCGTATTCTGAATCTGACAGATGAGTGACTTCCTCTTCACTATCTGTCATGCTCAGAATCGTGTAGGCCTCTTCACTAGTGTACCTTCGATTTGCCATTTTGGGCTCTAAAGTTAGTGGTACACTAGTGAGACTCACAGGTAAAAAAGCTTCTGACTGTTAGCGACTGTATCAAAACGCTACCAAAAAACTGTTAGCGATCGCAGGGATCAGGCCTGACTCTGCGAACGCTGCAGTTATGTGTGTTTAGTGTTTTGTAAGTGACAGTGATCGATCGATACTGCACTTGGGTGGGCTGGGCAGGGCTGGGCCGAGGGGCAAAACGCAGGTGCAAGCAGGTATCTGGGCTGATCCCGCTAACACTGCGTTTTTGGGGACCCTAAACTGCTGGGGACGCTAGTATAGATCTGATCAGATCAGATATTGATCTGTTCAGATACTATACCACTAAGGGAGGTGTATGCTGCGTGCGTGGGTGTTAGCGCTACTGGCACTAACCTGATGCTGCCTGGGGCGACGCAGACCCTGTCTGACCCTAGAACTTAACTTACATCACCGCCAGGCGATCAGGGGGCTAAACCTTTATTAGGTAATAAGCGGCGGGTGCCCTGACACTATAAAAAATAAACTAACTAACCAGTGTCACCTGTAACAGTTATACGGTGATCACTGGTGAAAGGGTTAACTAGGGGGCAATCAGGGGGTTAAAAGCTTTATAAGATAGTATATGGGGGTCCCTGACACTATAAAAAGCTGACGGCGAACCTATATACTTGCCTCCCTAACTAGCGTCACCTGTGACACAATTACAGTGATCAGAAAAACGATTGCTTAGTGACACTGGTGATGGGGGGTGATCAAGGGGTTAACCTTTATTAGGGGGGGTTAGGGGGGTACCCTAGACCTAAAGGGGGCTAACCCTAACTGCCCTACCACTTATAACTGTCACAAACTGACACCAATGCAGTAATCCAGAAAAAAAAAACCCCGCTATTGGTGTCACTGTGGCAGGGGGTACAGGGGGGTGATCGGGGGGTGATCGGGGGGTGATGGGGGGTGAAATGTGTGCCTAGAGTGTTCTACTGTTAGTGTAGTATTTGGTGCACTTACTTGATGTCTTCTCTCCTCGGCGCCGGAACGGAAAAGACCGACTCGAGGAGAGATGACATCACTTCCTTTGCCTCTGTTTAAATTACAGAGGCAGAGGAAGCTTGTCATTGGCTGGGAGCGATCGCGAGGGGGTGGCCACGAGTGGATGGCCTCCCCCTCAGCACGGATCACCGGGGGAACTTTACCGACCGCCTCGGGCACCCGTACGTTACTTTTCCTGCCCGTGCCATTCTGCCGACGTATATCGTTGTGAGGCGGTCGGCAAGTGGTTAAAGTGGGATCAAGGAACACCTAGGATTGGGTGTCACTAACATAAGTAAATAATAGTCCATATAGATTATTGTTACAGTGACTTACAAAAAAAACACATTTTGTATTTTTATTACATACCCAAAACTCACAAAAACCCGGTTAAGCCCCAAGGGAGACCCATAGCAGCCTCTATGGGAAGCATCACCATACATTTCCTACATAATGCCGAAAACCCAAGTGCTTAACATGTCAATTTGTTGATCATAAGAAAAAAATCCTTCAAGGTGAATGGAAAAAATATTCTATGTCCCATTGTTTTTGCTGTTCAACTGTGTTTGTTTTTCATTGCTTAAAATGTCCATGTGGGTTACTGTATGTTAGAACTACCATTAGAGCACTCAGAGCTAGGTTTGGTGAACACCATAGAACAAGGCAGTTTACCCAGACACTTCAAGGAGGTCCACGAGCAATCCACCCATGGTCTTAGAGTGTGGGTACTAGAAAGTATTTCATCGAACTGTACCAAAACAGTTCAAAAGACTTTGCGAACGTGAAACGTTCTGGATTTTAACCTTAAACACTCTCAGCCCCCATGGCCTCAATAGAGAATTAGAACTAAATACAGCAATCTAACCTCCCACTGGTATCTCACTCCATCCTGATCTCATTTAAACTTTACCATGGGTTGCTCTGACAACCTCCCTTACCACACAAAAGTAAATAAACCGTAAACTATCTCCAAATCTCCATTAAGCAAAATAGCATCTCCACCTTATTTTACATGAAGATTTCCATTGTGCCGCAATCTGACAAAAAAAAACATATCCATGAGTTTTTGGTTTTTTTGCTGCACTTAACTGTTCCGCACACCTCACTAAGCATTCCCACTATTTCCACTGTAGTTTACATGTAGGTTGCCATTGATCCATTTCATTTTCTATATGTTACACTTTGACTGTTCCGCACACTATCATATATCTATTTATTGGTGCCAATTTTTGCCATCTAAGCATTGATACATTCATAAGCCCAATCATAAGACTGACCCATTTAGTATCTAATCATCATTAGAACATGTCTTTCTCTTTTAATTATTTATTCCAATTTTACTTCTTAGTTTTTTGAGTATGGTCAGTATTGATCGCTCTAGGGTCAATTAGCATGCAGTGTCTAGCACTAGGTTTTGGTTAAACAAGAGTTATTAGTACTGGCCTCCTACTCCCATCCCTTCCCACTCTTCACAGCAAATAAAGGCTTGTTCTTTGGCCAATCTCCTTCCTATGGTTTGATAAAGAGGCCCTCCTGTCTGCCCTGAAACATTTGGATCACATCCCCTCCACTTCCTGTCATCACCCAGCTGAGAGAGATGCTGTTTGGACCCACAGCCATCTTGCCACTTCTGGAAGCTGCTGATGCTTATGTTCTAGCCTGAAGCCTGACAGCTGCCCTTCCATCAAGAACTGCTTCTACTAGCCACATGCCTGCTGAGCTATGCAGCCTCCTGGTGATCCTATGGAGGTCTATGACAAGTCCTGATCTACTTTTATCTAGTGAGTGCATTTTTATTGTCTTTTATGATTTTTTAATAAATCGCTACACCTAGATGGAGGCACCCTCTGGTGTTTTTTTTCTACATGATGCAAGTCCGTTGCCTACTGTACTTGTGCATAGGAGTGCCTTGTGTTGCTGTTGCAGTAAAACACAAATTACCATAACACATATGTCTGAAGATGGCCTTAAGGCCAACTATAATTTGAGACAATTTAGTCCTAATGATCTCCCTCCCCATGCTAACTAAACTCTCTTGCACTTACCTTGATCAGTAGTTTCTGCGGGCCAGAAGCCTGCCCATATCGGAAAGGCATGCTGTAAGAGGACTTTCCCTGCAGTTGACAGCTTTGGTATTCAGGTCAGTACCCCTGGCATTCTACACCCTGACATTTTCCTGTCAGCTAACACCTCCTATCACCGACCTCCCTGTACCCCTGATTCTGAACCTCCTGTCTTCCAGCACCCCCTTACATTGCACCCCCTTGTACCCATGACTTTGAATCTCCCTGCATCCCTGTCATAGAACCCCTGAATCCCAGACACTGCACATTTCTTCCAGCTAGCAACTCTGCCACCACATATAGTATGCCCCCACTGCCCCCTTTTCCCTGCTCCCCTATTTCACCTTTGCAGGGACATGCAGAGAAGGTGTGAGGCTGAGCCTGGAGTTTCTGGATTCTTTACCCACTTTCTCCTCTGGTGACATCACCTCATCCCCAGTCCAGCCTGCTAAGGATAATGGCCCCATTTGCATGTGCGAATGGGGACTTACTCTTAAAGCAGATCTAAAGGATATTTTTATTTTTTTACCTAAAATAAGAAATGTTATACCAACCCGCTCTGTGCAATGGTATTGCCTAGAGTGGCCCCGAACCTCATCCTCTAGTGCCCCCCACCGGTGTTCTCTGCTCCTCCTCTTCTGTGTCTGCTCCAAGAGCAAGCCACTTGCTATTGGGTAGACGTGTAGGCTTGCACCTGAACTGTGCTGTGTTTGCGTCCATAGACACACATAGCCTGGCTCAGCCCAACCCCCACTCTTGGCTCACAGATTTTTATTGACAGCAGCAAGAACCAATGACTCCCGCTGTTGCCTCTGTGTCCTATGAATGCAGCTAGAGAGGAGAGAGCCTCTACAGAAGGACACTAGATCATTGGCTGAGGCAGCAGCGGATGCCATTGCTGCTGTCAAAGTCAGTGAGCCAATGAGGAGAGAGAGGGTCCGGGGCTGAGCCACGGCATCATGTCTGAATGGACACACAGAGCAGAGGTTAGGCTTGTGCGCCCAGATAGCAAGCTGCTTGGTGTGGGGGCAGGAGGGAGGGGCCAGGAGTGCAGGTGAGTGACCCAAGAAGAGGATCAGGCTTCTCTGTGCAAAACCACTGCACAGAGCAGGTAAGTATAAAATGTTTATAAAAAAATTAAAAACCCAGTGGTGATCAAATACCACCAAAAGGAAGCTCTATCTGTGGGGAAAAAAATATAAAATTGAATTTGTGTACAGCGTTGCATGACCACGCAATTGAAAGTTAAATCAAGCAGTGCCAAAATCTTCCGTAGGTCAAGTGCCCAGTCTTGCCCAGCACAGTCCCAATGCAGGACAAATCAAAAACCCTGATTCCCTTTCATTCTAGATTACACCACCGCATTGCAGTGCAGTGCACTGAAAACCATATGACATGCAGTACTTTTTTTTTCAGTGCAGTGTGGCAACACAATCCACCACATCATACCATGTGGCGGCCAATAGAACTTAATGAAATGTCACTTTGTGACAATTCAATAAAGTTTGCCAAAAAAATAGCAGTGCAATGTGCTATATACATCACATTGGCAGCCTCATTCTAATTCAGCTGCTGGTTTGCACAGTCCCTTAACTATAAGTGTGATGCAAACAATGCATTTAACAGAGTTTTTGCTTTAATACAGGTTACATATGTTCTTACCTTTCAGTATTCTTTCATTGGATTGCCCCGGAAATTTCTTCTTAATCTGATTATATGTTGAAATGAAAATATCTACTGCCTGAGCAATATGTGTCTCGCTATTCCAGGTTCCCTTAAGTTTGTGGTACCTTTTATCAACCTGCCAAAGTAAATGCAAGTTATATAAGCAGATTTAATCAATGCCATCAATTATACAACATTGCTAATGCTACAGCTAAACTCTTTTATTATTTATGTTAATAACATGAGTCACTAGAAAAGAAGAAACCACTTTGTTACAATTTACCAACCAAGTAATGGGATCATGTAGACAACAGAAGAAGATAAGATATGTCACCGTTTAGCTATTACAAGCTGGGTAAAGCAGGAACTTTTTTCTGAAGTGTTATAATTTGCAAGGTGATTGGGTGTTTGTTGTGGGTTTTTTTTTTGGGGGGGGGGGGGGGGTTCTAACTCCTTCCCTCCCACCCCAGCGTCCCTTTAAACTCTTTGGCATGCCCAGGGGGCGGGAAGATTCTGCAATATCAACATGATCCTGGGCGGGAAAGATCAGCAATGTCACATAATTAGAAGCTGGTCCGGACTGAGAGCTGTCTGTGACAGCTCAGTTTTGTGCTGCCAGTGGCCCCTCAGCACATAAACAATAGTACCCTGGGATGCATATGTGCAGTGTGTGGGCATAAAAGCCCATCCTTTTACTGCCACACATATGCTCCAGATGGTTGTAAAGGGGTTAAAGACTGAAATATCAGGTATACAAATGGACATTTTATGACCTTCATCAAACATATAGCATAGCATACACATATACATATTTTTTGGATCAAAAGGCTGCACCTCTATAACTGAAACATTAGACCGAATACAAAGAAAAGCTTTTGAATATATATAAGTAGAAAAAAAGTAAACACGTCCCTTTAAAGTTAGTGTAAACCCTTACATAAATCCACTAAAGTAACTAGTCTCAGGTGATACACAGTGATGAACAAAATCCTCCTACATAAGTTGTACCTGTTTATCTGCCACAGCTTCTTTTCTACATCCTCCTAAAACATACAGATCAAAGGCTTTTTCCCAGCTCCAGACAGGGGGCAGGGATCTGATGTCACACACTGCATAGCATGAAGAGCGGAGCTGAGCGTAATCTGAGACCTGAGTGATGGGAATGGCACAGACCCCCTTTACAAACTACCATAAGGAAACAAAGCATGGACTGCTGATAGAGGGAGGAGAGATCAGAAAGCAATCTCATTGGTGCTTTGGAATGAGGCAAGTACACACTATAGAAGGATATGCTTTGTTCGTTTTTCATTCAACCACTTTAATTCCTGTATACCTCTATTAACAAGTAAATATTGCGCACAAATAAAATTATGTATTAACCAATTATGGACATGCAGATCAGGTAGGGTTCATCCTAGGACGGAAATGAGATGGGAACATTCCTTCTTTTGCGTAAAGTAAATAGAGAACAGTCCCCAGTTCTTTTCCTGTCAATCGATGCTGAAAAAGCATTTGACAGGGTAGACTGGGGATTCATGATTACTACATTAGAAGCAATAGGCATTGGCCCAAGAATGATTCAATGGATAAAAACACTATATAAACATCCCGCAGCGGTAAAGATTAATGGTACTTAATCTCAACCATTCAAACTGTTTAATGGTACAGGGCAGGGGTGCCCACTCTCACCCCTGCTGTTTGTACTATCGCTGGAACTTATGCTGGCAAATATATGGAACAATGCAGATATTAGAGGAATCTGAATCGGAGAAGAGAAGAACACAAAGTGGCAGCATATGCAGGTGATGTGCTGTTATATATCACTAGTCCTTGAGTAACATTACCAAATTGAATGAAGGTATTGAAATACTATGACGAGTTATCAAACTTGAAGATGAATCCTCAAAATCAGAAATATTGAACATAGTGTGACTAGGAAAGATGAGCAGTTCTGATGAGATGAGCAGATGAGTTCCCGTTTACATAGCAGAAAACAGAGCTAAAGTATTTAACCACTTCCAGCCCAAGGACGTTATATGACGTCTTTTTTCAGTGGGGATATGCAGCTGCAGGCATCATTCAGCTATTAACTTTTAGATCTGGCGATTCTGTGCACCGTAAGAACAATCTTAGTTCAGTTCAGACACTTAGTTCAGTTCAGCCACTTGATCGTTCTTACAGGCGGTGGGAGGGGACATCTTGCATTTCACACTTAGTTTTACCACTAAACTGAATTTATATAGTCAAATATAGTATTTGGAAGTCCATGTGACTGTTTTGAAGTCTGCTGATCTCACGGGCTTGCTAATCTGACTGAAGACCGATGCTTATAAAGTTCAACAGTTTGACAGATTTCTAAATCCTGTATTTCACTGTATAAGGTCCATTTACTGGTAAAAATAAGTGTGAAATGCAAGACTCCGGTGGGTGTAAAAAGATGTCCGCTTGGTAACTTCAGACTGTAGGCTTACTGCTAATGGGTGCGGGTGTATCAGGATGGCCATGACGCAACCTCACTTCGGTTGCACTTTCTGATGGGTAGCAGCTTTCTGGTAGAACACTGGAGAAAGAGTCTGCCACCACCGGACGATGATCTTAGAGATTTCCAGTGACCAGATGGTCCCCAGTCATCTCTATGACCGTCGGAGGCCCAGGCATGGTGTTATGACTTCATGTCCAGCCGGTGGAAGTAAACAAAGCCGAGATCTCGGCTGGAAAGAAAGAGATAGGTCATTTTTTTTTTATCTCAATCTTTCCAGCCTGGAGGAGAGATGCGGGCACTGGACAGGAGCACGCCGTAGGAGCTTCAGGTCCCAAAAAAAGCCCTAATGGAGTAGATTAGTACCTTCCATACCCCTGCCTGGCTTAAATCCCCGTCTTGCACGTCCTGTATGTCCATCTCAAATCTCCCCTCCTTGGAGTGTCTCTACGTGCTGGTGATTGCTGTGGATTTGAGAGAGGGCCCTCCTTCACTGGCCATGCGGTTCTCGATAGGCCCCCTTCTCACAGGGACATTGGTCGCTGTGTGCAAGGAGATCATGGGAGGTGGAGAGTACTTGGAAGGAGTGCGTTGGTGCCCCCACCCCTCGGGAGATAGACCGAGAGGAGAGAAGGGGAATAGTGGCAGAAGAGGCGGCCGTGGATGCCTGTGTATATCCGGCGGACATCCGGAGCCGGAGTTCGGAGGTACTCAGGGACGGCAGGAGGAGATGTAGGCACTTGGGTAGTTTCGACAGATTAGACAGGGGCGAAAATAGCCGAGGATAGCTGAGTGGAGCCGAAGTGAGGCCCTCCCAGGGTTTCCAGAACTTGAAACGGCAGAACAGCAGAGAGAGTCTCAAGGACAGGCTACGGGGACTGTTTGTCTAAAGCTTTGGAGAGGGGGAGAGAGAGAGGAAGGGGAAGGAGAAGAAGAGAAGCAGTGAAGAGAAGAAGGGGAGAGCGTGAGTGTTTTCTGCTCCCTATTTGCTTGGAACAGTTTTTTTCATATCTGCCCGTATGTTACTTCGGACATAGAACTATTTTGTTTAACGGGTAACATAAAGTAAATACGGTGTACCCCACGTATGGGCAGTACCCTATGTCTGGAGTATTTAGGTCCCTGTGGAAGTAGGGGTTTGGACATATGGATGAACTGAACAGGAGGAAATATAAAAGCGTAATGGACACCTAGGAGAAGGTGTGGGTCCAACAAAGATCATTAGCAGAGAATAGACGGCAGAGACAGTTAACAAGTGCATATTTCACAGCCCAGTTTGCCCAAAATTCCCAGCACCTCCCCCCAAGTACAAAGCTCTCCCCCAAAAACACCTTTCCAGTGCAAAGTGTCCCTTTTCACCCAAATCCCCTCTCCTCCATCTAGAGAGTACCATAGAGAGGAGAGAGGGGCAGTTACAACTTACATTCTCATAATTTTTTACAGGCTGCATGCGCAGCCTTCAGAGCAGTTGACTCCTGGACACTGGAGCCGCTGTGCACATCGCATGGATCCTTACTCCTCTGCTCTCGTAGTGATTGTGCAGGGCAGGGAGGGCTGTGTGCAGAGCGTTGGGAAAGGTGCGCATAGCTGGGAAAATAGCTTGTGAAGCTTCTGTGTGTGAAAGTGACAGCAGTGAGTGGGGACAAGGGGCTAGTGCTGGAGGTTGGGGAACTCCATTCTGACTGAAAAAAAGCCCTGGTTTTAATTAGTGAAAGCCTGCAGCACTGCATGCATATGTTTCTGTTGCAGAGCAGTTTCTGCACAGTCCCATGCACTTAAATTGGGTATGTTTGGAAGTTGTACTGCCTGACAAACATGATAGGCTTTATAATACTCTCTGTGCCACAACTGTAGTGATGTGTACTAACATGACCACTGGCCATGTTAACTTGCTGCATCACTTGTAGTGCATGGTCATTTTTGGTCTCCTGCTGACTTTGTGTACTGACCAGCAGTAAAAACGTGTATATAGTGTAAATAAGGGACTCCCTTCAAAGAAGAAACATAATCCTCACCCCTCCTGGCAACTCCTGTGCCACCAATCTCTACTTTAGTAAAGAGAAAGTACCACCTGGAGAACTGCAAAATCTGACACTTCTGGGAGTGTCAATTTTCTGGTCCCTTGCTACAATCATAAGCGGGAGTAACCACAGCGTTTTCTCTAACTGATACTGAGACAGAAGTATCCTTGCCTGCCAGAACTTACAAATCCTTGTGCGTTATTATTACATCTTATTACTTATTGAATAAACCCATGTACACATACAAAATTAAATTTTACATATGAAAATAGCACACAGTGACCATAATGAATAATGATATAGAATAATGGCAGCACCACTTCATGTGTTCCATAAATAAACAAGTTCCTAGTACCTGCATCAGGCCAAAGCCATTGTTATGGTCGCCCCAACCATTTTTTAGAACGCTTCCTCCACGTGATTCCCGGGACATAATACCAGCAATTATAGATGGATCAATCTTTTTTTGTTTAGCCACTGAGAGAATTTTACTCTTGTATTTATTTATACGTCCTAAGTCATTTTGGGCCAGCCTTTTTGAAGCCTCTACTCCTTTATAACAATGAAAAGATGAAAATATGTCAGTAGTGATCTTTTTTGTATTGATTCTGAAAATAAAACGAAAACCTAATAAAGCAGAGGTTGGTAACATATAGCAGAATGAATCAGCACCAGCTCTTTTAAGCACTTTTGTAGCAATGGCAGTAGCTGTGCATGTTAAGTATCAGGACACTTCACAAGTGTAGAAAAAGTTTGCTATAATTTACATCATAGAAATAGTGTCAAAATATCATGGAATAACATTTCATACTCATAGGCCATGGTATTACAGGTAAAGTGCACTTCAGCCAAAACTTCTCTTTTTTTTACTCTTTGACAGAGCGTAGAAGAGTTAGTAGCTTTGTCAGAATTTGATTGCTTTCTGGATCACCAGTAGGGAGTTACTTCACTGTAACTGTCTTATCTGTCCTAGCAAGGCAAGCTCTATTTAGTTTCAAAATTCATGCTATTGCTTAACCTTTTAACCCTTCTAACACTTAAGTTAAACTCTGGAAAACGTAAAAGTCATCCCTTGCAGTGTGACTTGTTAAAGTAGATTTACTAACCCTCCATACTGTTAGACCGATCCCCGCAGTGTCTTCTCCGCTACGCTCCAGTAGTCTAATGTCCGGACGTCATCAAGATCAGTGCAGGGTTCATAGCCTTGCATTGGATATGATGACACCAAGGAACAGTCCACCCCTAGACTAAACAAGCAATTGACCCTTGCAGTGTGGGTGCAGCCCCACTGCAAGGGATCATTTTCAAGTTTTCCAGAGTTGGGCTTTAATTTGATGTGAAACTCCAGCCAAGAAATAGACAGCTGAGGTGTGCAGGGCTAGGAACTCACCCCAGCGATCCCTAAAGACTATAAGGAAAGGTTAGGTGATTAAAAGGAAATGTACTAAGAAAATATGCTATTGCTGATCTCTTTCTTAAGATGCTGTCCTTGGATTCAATACTTTGTAAGTCATTAGCAAATGAAGACTAATGACTCATAAAGTATTTGGATAAGACAAAAAATGATCATTTTCAAAAGGGGGTGCAGCAATAGTTGCCTACATATTTTCTCAGCACAGGTCTCTTGTAGCTCTACTAACAATATTTTTTGTCTACCATTTATTTTGTTAATAGATTGCAAATCTGCCAGTTTATAGCACCATCAGTGCTGTCACCAACAGCTTTATTCATTCACTTAGGGTCCTATTTATTTGGAATTAAATTATTGCAGTTGTACCACTTAAAATAACTAAAAAAGCGTTTAGCACATTTATAAAGCACTGCGGTGTCTTATAAATTTGTACTCCACTCTATTTGCTTTGGGACTGTAAAGCGACAGAAGTCCTACTCATTTTGATAGAAGAAAGAAATTGGTAGGATGGGCCAGGGGCGGATCCAGGGGGGGGGGCAACAGGGCAATTGCCCCCCCCGAAGCACACACTCACTGACACTCTGAATGTTATTGTATATATCCTGCCGCAGCGCCGCTCCGGCCGCTGTGCCGGGCCGAGTCTCTCTCTCTCTCTCTCATGAGAGAGACTCGCGTGTGGTACGGGCGGCGGCGGTCAATAACACTGAAGGAAGGAGGTGGGTGGAGCCTCTTCCCCCTGCACTCGTTGCTAGACGCCAGGCGGCCCTGGCGTTAGCAACGAGTGACGTCATCAGCGTCAGTCACACTCTCAGCCGAGCCGACCGGCGGCCGGTGTGAGTGTGACTGTGACACAGCCTGGAGCGGCGCCTCCAGGCTCCTACATTACATAAGGCAGACTGAGCAGAGTGAGTCTCAGAGAGAGCAGACAGCAGCCTAACTCAGTGAGTGTGGCTTAGTCTGTCTGTGACACAGGCAGCCTGGAGCGGCGCCTCCGAGGAGTCTCTAACAACAAGTCAAGTGCACTGCAGCAGCAGCACACAGCACACTGGCAGGCAACGTGGCAATCCGCAAGGTGTGGCAGGTGACGTGGCAAGTGCAATCTGCAAGGTGTGGCAGGTGAGGTGGCAAGTGGCAGTCCGCAAGGTGTGGCAGGTGACGTGGCAAGTGGCAATCTGTAAGGTGTGGCAGGTGACGTGGCAAGTGCAATCCGCAAGGTGTGGCAGGTGAAGTGGCAAGTGGCAATCCGCAAGGTGTGGCAGGTGACGTGGCAGGCAAGCGACAATCCGCAAGGTGTGGCAGGCGACGTGGCAAGTGGCAATCCGCAAGGTGTGGCAGGTGATGTGGCAAGTGGCAATCCGCAAGGTGTGGCAGGTGACGTGGCAAGTGGCAATCTGCATCTGGTGGCAGGCAAGTGACAATCCGCAACGTGTAGCAGGTAACGTGGCAAGTGACACACTCAGGTCTCCCACTGATTCTGCATTATGGTGAGTTGAACTATTTCATTTTATATTACAATGTAATTATAGAAAAAATGCGCTTCAATCATCCTGACACTGGTGCCGGGATGATTGAAGCGCAAACACCAGCCGTTTCCCCGATAAATTGCCCACAATGAAAACGCATTTTCTGGCAGTGCCCCTCCCGAGACTAGACTCTGGATCCGCCCCTGGGATGGGCATGATATATCATAGAGTGTTCCATGCAGTGTTATGCAGAAGACACTCCAAAGGACACCCCAGACTCCACACCACACTCTGTATTTTACAAAGGATTCATAAAATGTACTAGACAGCATGGAGAAAACTCTGCAGTGTCCTGTAGAAAGTGTTATCCGCTCTACATTTAATTAGCCCTCTTAGTCACTACATTAAAATCAGTAATAAACTTACCACAAACTTTCAGTTTGTCTTGTTTGGCTGTTGCACAAGATGCACCAGTTGTGGGAACTTTATTGATGTCCCCATAGTTTCCAGATGTGTAAACAGTGGCTAGAACAAAGAGCATACAAAGTCACATCCCCAGTTAGAGATTATGCTGCCCAAAGGTACTTAGTTAAAGTGTCAGGTTGAAAAAAAGACACACGTCCATCTTTTAGATGAACCAATCAAAAAAAAAATGAAGCACAAAACAATTGAAAACCTCCATATACACAATTCTATAACAGTTGATAAAGAGAGAGGCAAAAAGAAAACAATAAATCATGGTATAAAAAAAAAAATAAAATCTTCCTGATCCCCGGGAAGCAATTGGATATTCCCTAGATTAACTACCCCTGGGATTATTACCTATAAATGTATCCTGTTATATTTTGTGCATTTGGGACTAGTGTAATGAAGTCATAAATACCAATGACCCCCCTGTTGAGTTTGATGGGCAGTGTCACAAGCAAATGCAACATAATCGCCTCTCAGCCATCTGTCAACTGCTCCCTAAAAAGGGATGGAGCACAGATTGCTTTTCAGAGGGGCAGCAAGGGCTGCCACTGACCCTGCTAACACTGACCCTGCTAATGTGCACTTTTCCTAGTTTTGACTTTTTGAAAAGTTTCAATCATGACACCCTTGATTGGTTCCCTTTGTCAGTATAAAAACATAGGTACATCATGTATATCAATAGTAATCAAGCATTTTTTGTTTCATTTTAAGGTTTGTAAACGTCACCATATTTGATTACAAATGAAGAATAAAAAATGAATACAATTTTTTATTTTTCTAATTTTAGTGTACTTACCGGCCAGAGTGGAAAGAATGAGAATTGTAAAAAAAGTCATGTTTGTGTTCTTAAAATACCTAGAAGAAACAAAAAACATGAATGCAGTATTCCTAGACCTGATCTAAAATACCTATATAGAATCACTAGTTATTATACCTCTCAGTCGTCTTGCTGTGCAGAATGTGGAAGGAAGCTTGAAGTGAGTTTTATAGCTGTTTAAAGTAAGGGTGTGGTTTCTGGTTTAGCTGTTTACAATGAATGCATCCAGGAAATTGTTGGGAAATTTTGTAAAACCCACTTGAATACTGTCTTTCAAAATTGTTTGCATTAGTACTATACATGTTATGACCTTCCACTTTCCACATCCACATCCTCCTAGAGGAGCCATTTGTTCACCATTGTTACAAAAGTGCCTTCTTCTTCTTACCCCTTCATTAATCCAGCCATAGCAGGATTTTTTTTTTATTTGAAAAACTTCTTAACCTAATTCTTTTACTGTATACAAAGAGATGTGTAAATAATAACTATAAATAGAAACCAGTATCACATCAAAGCGGCGCTATCCTTAGTCAAAAAAAAAGACTGATAAGTGAAAAATGTCTCTGCTATCAGTACACAATGAAGAACTTGAGCAAAGTCAGATATAATGGAAATCAACATGGAGTCTTCAACTGGATATATAGAGTGTGTGTAGCAGATTGGATGAGTGCACCATTCACCATACGTTGTGTCACCTTGTGCAGCACACACCCCCACAAGGGGTTCCAACTTACCAGAACCCGGGGGTTAATAGGCCTTTAGAAAGCTTCCTCAATCCGGTCGCTCCTGGGGTACTCAAAGGTAAGTGGTTAAAACCACCAGCAGTATCCACATGTAGAACAGAGACTCCACATAGTCCAATAACATTTTGATAATTTATTTATAAAACAAATAAAATAAAATAAAATCAACAAATCTCTTGGCACAGAGCCGTTCCAGTGGTAACTCTGTAGCTCTTAAGCCCCTTTCACACGATCAGACCGTTTAGGTCCGCCTGTCAGCTTTGACGGCGGACCTGAACGGACGCTCCATGTTAGCCTATGGAGCGACGGATGTCAGCGGAGACATGGCCGCTCACATCCGACCCGGTCCGATCCGCAAAAAGCAGACAGATGGCCCTATGTCCAGATCCGTCGCTGGCGGATCGCGTAAGATCTGATGAAAACGGACATGCTGCTCCCTCCATAAGAAGCAGCGGCGCCTGACAAGCCCCTCCCCGCTCAGTGAGCAGAGAGGGACCTGTCATCCACCGGCTCAGAGGAGATCAACGCAGAGATCTCCCGCTGAGCCGGCGGACCGAGGCGGACTCCATGGTAGGGGAGTCCGCCTCGTGTGAATGAGGCCTTAGTCGGTTGTAGATACAAGATGCCAATAGTAACTTCCCCCAAAGTCACGGGACCGAAGTACAGGCTGGAAAAAATAGATCTGACTGCTCACAGCATCAAGTACTTCCTCCTTCCGGTTTCGGTGGCTTCGGGCTTGGAACGCTTGGAACACACAGCGTTGTGACGTAATTCGGGGTTGCCGTAGGGTCACGCCCTGACTAGTTTCGTCATCACGACTTTTTCGAAGGGCGTGGTCCCACAGCACGCCATTCGGTATTTATCTCTGGGGCAGGAGGTGGGAGTTACCCAATACTTCACCCATGTCAATATTCAAGGTGTATGAAGCTAATTGGCTGGTACAAAATAAAAAGAAAAAAACTGCGCTTGGAATGAATAAAAAGAAGCTGCGGTTACAAGTGAGGCACACCAATACAAAACTTAAAAACAAAAAAAACGCGCTAATGAGTGTTACAAACAGTAAATGATAATGTTAGTCCCATACAAAATTGTGTAGTCCCATATAGAAAAGTCCAAAGCAAAAAGAAAGTGAATCTGTCATAAGTGAATGGCGTGAATATCATCCAAATTTAACAGGTGGTGAGGTGACATATAACTGGAACACATCTATATGGTATTATGCTTACCAGAAGTAAGCCAAATTAGGGCGAGTGGCTTAAACCCAGCCTGGGCCTTTGGAAGAAAACGATCCAGGTAAATTGGGATAAAACTCACACGTCCCGTATATCCAATCCACAGAGATTTATCCGAAAATATATAACAAAAACATAGCGTAATACTGATAACGTAAACCACTCCAAAAACAGATAAAAAGTGCAACACTCAACATAGACCCAAAATAATGTGTATTCATAAGACATCCAGTGTCAGTACAACAACTAGGATTGTTATGTGAGTGTCATGCAATCATGCAAAAAATTATTATTAAGTGGGTATGTTAAAAAGATAGAACGTGAACAATACCCAAAATCTGCTTAGCAGATATAGGTGGAAAGTGAGCATGTAACAATCACCCAGATAAAAGTATGAAAAAGATCCCTCTAGGTGCAACAAGCCACAAATACAAACTGCTTACCAGATGGCAAACTGTTGTGAGCATACTCCATACAGCTAAAAACTATCACCATGTGTGGAAACACCGGATATGTAACTGCAGCAAACCTTAGGGAAAACCTGCTTACCAGATATCAAAACAAGGTGGGCAGATGTAATAAAGCAACAAGACGAACTCCTGACAGGAACGATGTGGATACGTCCTGACCCACTGGACCCGAGCTCAGCAGTTCGTGGATGGGTCTTTATCCCAAGGTTTTAACAGTCTTTGTTGATTATTTTAGCAGCCTCCAACAAACTCACGGCTCTCCAAGACAGGTGTATTCACTTACAACTCCTCAACTTGACACAACTCCTCAAATTGGCTGGTACGTCCCTCCCTCTGATAGGATGATGGCCGAAATCCAACCAACCTTGAGCCACAGACACAACATACGACCACAGATGTCACGAAATTACTTATGACAACTGCCTATAATGTGTAGGGTTAAAACATAACATCAATCGTTTTTTATGATGATACCATAAAACCTTATAAAACAAAACACGTATCAGATTTTAAAATTGTCCGCCTCACACCTATCGATCAGAATGGTACAAAATAGGAGGGGAGGAGACCGTCTTTCATTAGAGCAGCAATAACACAGTGTGAGGATATAGCAATGTAAAAAAGAGGAATTCAATAAAAATATATGGAGAACCATAATGCCAATTCTGATGTAAACAGAATACTTTTGGTGGTCCTGACAGATTGCAATAAAACTGGAATAGCAAATAGGAAGAAATTTATAAAAAAGTATATAAAAGTGTATAAAGTGTACATAAAAGACCCCCCAAATCTATTTGGGGTAAATGGAAATTGATTCTACAACAGCATTGGGACAATAAAAAATAGTGTGAGGTCTATATTGTATACCAGAAACATAAGTCAGATTCTAAAAACACAAACATACAGAGCTAAATAACCCTAATCAAATATAGAACTAAAAATCACTTATAAAACAATTTATGTCGAGTTCTATATTTAACCCTTTCGGGCTAAGCGTGTCAGTTAAAAAGATCCATTGGGTTTCCTTTTTAGATAATTCCTTTACAGTATTGCCACCCCTCCATGATGGTTTAATGTGATCGATTCCCAAAATGTAAGGCCAGAGGGGTCCTGCTCATGATGTTGCTTGAAATGCAGAGATACATTGTGGTCCTTTAAACCAATAGAGATATTATGTACATGTTCTGCGATTCTGATTTTTAGGCGACGCTTGGTACGCCCTATGTGCATTAAACCAAAAGGACAATGTAAGGCGTATACAACGTGGGATGTATTGCATGTAATAAAAAGCTTAATTGCAAATTACCTGTTGTTAGAGGTTGAGGCGAACTTTTCAATTTTCCTCATAGGTCTAATCACCTTTCTACAGGCTTTCCATTTACGACATGCAAAAAATCCATTTTGATCCCAAAAAGTTGGATTCCTACTGGGGGGATCAATAATTTTTTTGACTATAACATCTCCAAAGCTTGGGGCCTTGCAGTAAATGAACTTGGGTTTGTCAGGTAGGACACTTGACAAAGTTTTATCAAGGCAGAGAACATGCCAGTGTTTGTGGCATATATTCTCCACCTCCCTGAATTGTGAATGGAAGGAGGATATGAAGCTCCATTCATGATCTAGATTCTTTTCCACAATCCGTGCATCCCTTAGACAATGTTCACGAGGAAGAGCTCTTATTTCCTCAACAATTGGGTCTAAGTGTTGGGGTTTGTAACCTTTTTCCACAAACCTATTTTTTAGTACCATTACTTGTTGGTCAAAATCCTCAAGCGAAGAGCAATTTCTCCTGATTCTCGTTATTTGGCCCTTAGGCACATTTCTCAGCCAGAGTGGGTGATGACCACTATGTACTGGAAGAAAACTATTTCTATCAGTGGGTGTGAAAAACACTTTTGTTTGTATTGTATCACCTACTCTAAAGATGTTAACTTCCAAAAAGTGTATTTGTTCAGTGCTCCAGTGGCTCATGAGTCTGATGTTATGCTCATTATCATTTAAATGATCCATATAGTCCTTGAGCGTAGATTCTGAACCAACCCATATTAGTAACAGGTCATCTATATAATATAGGAGTTCAGGTCTCCTGTCTCTAAATACTTCTTTGTCCTCCCATTCACCCATAAAGAGGTTGGCTATACTGGGCGCAAATTTCGCGCCCATTGCCACCCCCCTCTTTTGGGTGAAGAAATTGTGTCCAAACCAGAAATAGTTATGCGAGAGACAAAAGTCTATCGCATCTCTTAAAAAGATTTTCTGTCTAAAAGGGAGATCTTCCCTTTTACTGAGTGCCCAATTAAGGGCCAACAGGGCATCTTCATGTTGAATGATAGTGTATAAACTAGTCACATCAGATGTGACCAGAAACACTTCATCTTTCCCAATGAGATTGATTTCTTTTAACTCCTGTAATATACTCTTGGTATCCTTCAAATAGGCTTTCGTTGTGACCACACTCTTTTGTAGGAACCTATCCAAATATTGACCCAGTCTTGAAGTGACTGAGTCTATCCCATATACTATGGGGCGGGGTGGAGGGTTGACTGGGTCCTTGTGGATTTTCGGAAGGGTGTAGATAGTTGGTATGCTGCTGCTACTGGGACAAAGAAACCTTTTTTCTTTATTAGTAAGAACATGTGACCGATACCAGAAATCAATCAGAGCTTCCAGTTCTGTTCTATACTGTGAAGTTTGATCCCTATCCAACATCGTGTATGTGTCCTTATCGGACAGCAGTTCTGTTAGCTGGGTGACATAGTAATCTTTAGACATAATGACCACCCCCCTCCCTTATCAGCGGGTCTGATAATTATGTCTTTCCTGGCTTCCAGTGCCTCTATCCCTTTCTTAATATAACTTGGGTTCACTTTCTTTTTAGGTTTTACATGATCAAGGTCTTGCAAGACTATGTTTTTGAAAACCTCCAAATGGTGGGAGCCACTGTTAGGGGGGTTAAATAAGGACTGTCAATCGCCAGTGATGAGCACCTGCTCACGCTGACTGGGTTTAAATTTCTATTTAAGAAATGTTTTTTAATGCTCAGCTTCCTTAGATATTTATGTACTTCTTTATAAGCGTCAAATTTGGTTAGAGGTCTTTTCAGACCACATTTCAACCCTTGATGCAAGATGTTGGTTTCTTTATGCGTCAGTGTTATATTGCTGAGATTAAAGATACCTCCTATTCGGTTTCCCTCCTTCTTTTTTTGGGTCCTAAGTCCTGCTCTGCAGCCCCTGGTTCATTTTTTTTTGGGTTTTGTTGTTGGGCCTGATGTCTTTCCCTGGGGATTGATCTTTCCACTGGTTTTCCCTTTGTGTGGGTATCATCGGAGGGTAATGTTGGATAGGGGTCTGGACCTGTGGGGTGGGAAGCCCCTGCCTCTCCTCTGGCCCCCCCCCGGCCCCCCCTAAAAAAGGACGTGGGGAGGAATGGCCATAGGCTATATTCTGATCCCACAAAGGTTCAAATCTATTCTCCACAGGTACCTGATATGAATGATCATAAACTGGGGGGTAGGGTGTCCTAACTGGCCCAACCCTTCCTCTATTACCATTGTTCTTTTTTTTTTTTTTTTTGTCCACTTCAGCGACCTTTGTTTGGGGGACTAAAATCAACTTTACAGTTCATTTTGGTTTAAATTATCCTCCAATGTCTCATCATCGTGGCCTTTTGCCGTACACAAAAAACGAAACTGAAGAGAAAAGGACAAATGGTAGGGACATGTTATACAAAAAAAAAAAAAAAGAGAGAAACATAATTTCTTACGATTCCCACTACTTCACTTTATCACTCCCAAATATCAAAATGTTATATCCCTTATCCCATTACTTCTAATCCCCCCCCCCCCCATAACCTCCCCCCCCCCAAATCGTCCTCCACCCACCTCTCCAGGGTCTAATTTTCCTTCTAGTCTCCTTCTTTAGACCAAGGCTTTGATCTCTTTAGCATAGCTCCATGTTTTTTTGAATTTTTTCCAGCAGTCCCACTTACCAATATTCACATTTCTTATTTCCTCAAGCATACTCCCCAGTGTCTCCATATTGCAGCTCTCCTCTATCACGTCAAACCACTCCCATATCTCTGAGCTCTCCCTCCTCTGCCATTTCCTAGGAATCGTTTTTTTTGCCGCGTTCAATAGCTGCGGGACCAGAGACTGCTTATATTTATTTATTTCCCCCACCCCCCCATGGAACAGGACCACCCAGGGGTCTTCTACCACCTCTATTTCCGTGATTTCCTTTATGAGGTCTAGTATTTTTCTCCAGAAGTTTTTAATTTTGGGGCAACTTCACCACAAGTGACCCATTGTACCAACCTCTTGGCATCCTCTCCAACACATGGGTGACCCCTTTTGATATTTACTTATTATCTCTGGAGTAAGGTAGCTTCTACTGATGCATTTGTAGTTCATTTCTGCCGTTCGGGTGTCTATTGCTGAGTTGGCGCTCATTTTCAAAATTCTTTTAATTGTATCAGTGTCCTTATTAGTGCCTAAATCTCTTTCCCATTTAACCAAAAATGGCGGTATCTCCAATCTTTCTGGGGTCATCAAGATTTTATATATCTGTGAAATTATATTTCTTGGAGCCTCCTTGTCACACAACCTTTCGAAGTCCGTCAATTGTTTCCCTGTCCTAATCGGCTGTGGTAATTTATTTACGAAATGACTTAATTGGAGATATCGCCATCTATCCAGTCCCCATGTTATCCTCCCGTGTGTAAGCTGCTGCAGTGACATAATTTTACCTTCATTTATAATTTCTCTCAGTTGTGTTTTCCCCCAGAATACCTCTTTTCCTCCTGTGCCCTCCATTCCTGGTGTTAAAAATATGTTATCTATTAGTGTAATCAACAGTGAATTATATTCCCCATTTACTTTCTTATATACCCCATCCCAAATTTTAAAGACATTTCGTGTTATTACATGTGTACTGTTCTCTAGTAATCTGAAGTGTGGGGGATTCCAAATAATGGTGCCTAATTGTGATTTACTTAAATTTTCTTCTATATTCACCCATTTTTTTTTGCTTTCCTTTCCTTGCCCATTCTACAACCCTTGAAAGTACTACGGCTTTATAATACATCTGCACATCGGGAACTGCCAGGCCACCATCTATTTTCCTTTGTTTTAACATCTGGAAAGAGACTCTCGGTCTTTTGTTTTTCCAGATGAAGGTCATAATTATTTTCCTTAACTTCCTCATATAGTACTGGGGGAGTGGCACTGGTAGCATCTGGAAAAGATACATAATTTTGGGTAATAGGACCATTTTAATGACGTTGATACGTCCTATCCAGGAAAGGGCCTTGCGGGAGACTCTATTACAATCCAATCTAACCGAATCGAGTAAGGGCAAATAGTTGATAGTGAGCGTCTTCTTAATTGAGTTAGTTAGTTTAATACCCAGATGCTTTAGTTCCTTAGTCCATTTGAAGGTAAATTCTTTTTTCAAGGTCTCAACCACTGACTTGCTTACATTTATGTTTAATATTTCAGATTTATTCATATTTATTTGGAAGTTAGATACCTCCCCATATTTCCTTATTGCTTTTATAAAGTTAGGCATAGTTGTATCCGGGTCCGTTACAAAGAATAACACGTCATCCGCAAATGCTGCGACTTTGTGTTCCTCTCCTCCCACCGTAACACCCCTGATTTCGGGATCTCTTCGAATTGATGCCAAAAAGGGTTCCATAGCCAAAACGAAGAGCAGTGGGGACAGGGGGCACCCCTGTCTCGTACCATTCTCCATCTCAAATGGTTGAGATATTAACCCATTGATTTTTATTACGGCAGTTGGATGGTGGTATAACGTTTTTATCTTCCGGATCATTTTAGGGCCCAGCCCCATGGCCTCTAAAGTCTGGATCATGAACCCCCAGTCTACTCTGTCAAAAGCCTTTTCGGCGTCGATTGACAGAAGTAGTCCTGGGGGCCCACTCTCCTTCATTTTTCCCAGCAAGAGAAGGGTCCCAACTCCATTGTCCCTCCCCTCCCTATTGGGGACGAACCCTACTTGATCCAGGTTGACCAATGAGTTCATAAATTCCTTCAGTCTTTCTGCAAAGACTTTTGCGTAAAGTTTTGTGTCGCTATTCAGCAAGGAGATTGGGCGATAGCTTGAGCACAATGTTTTATCTTTACCTTCTTTCAAAATAATTGTAATGGATGCTTTCAGTGCATCTCTACTCATCTCAAAGCTGTCTCCCAATCCATTCAGATAACGGCACAACCTAGGTACTAATACTTCTCTAAATGTTTTATAATAAAGTGTTGTTAGGCCGTCCGGGCCAGGACTTTTCCCATTGCCATTCCCGCTAATGCTTTACCCATTTCTTCTTCAGTGATTGGTCTTTCCAATAAGTCTCTGTCTTCCTCAGAGATCTTGGGGAGCGCTGCCTTTTTTATATAGTTGTTATATCTCAATGTCCTATTTTTTAGGAAGGTGTCTTTTTTGGGGACTGAGTACAAATCTTTATAATAGTTCTTAAAAATATCCGCCACCTTCCTGGTTGAATACTCCATAAAGCCTTCTTTAGTCTGGATTCTTTCTATGAAATTCCTAGCTTTCTTCTTTTGTACCATTTTTGCTAACTGTTTGCTAGGTTTATTGCCCCATCTATATCTCTCCCAGGCTATCTTATTGAGTGATGCTCTGGACTCCTGCTCCAATGCCATTTTTAACTCAGATCTTTTGATAGCCATCTGATAATGTATCTCTTGGGGTAGCTGGCCCTTGTATTTTTTATGTTTTTGTTCTAGTCCTGTGAGTTCAACCGTTAATTTTTGGATTTTTTCCCATCTGACTTTTTTCTTCCTCGCCCCCATTTCAATCAAGACACCTCTAATATAGGCTTTATGTGTCTCCCAGAGTATAGCGTCTGATACATCCCCAGTGTCATTTGTCTCAAAGAAGTTCTCTAATTCCTGTCTAATTCTATTGACCCCCTCCACCTCCCTTAGCTCCTCGTTTAATCTCCACTGCCCCCTCTCGGCCTGGCCTCTACCTATTGTCATTTCAATGGTCATAGGTGCATGGTCAGAGTAGGTTATGTTTCCTATGGTGGACTCCAGTATCTTATCGATCACCCTATGCTCGACCATACCCCAATCAATCCGAGAGTAGGACCCGTGCACAGGGGAATAGAACATATAATCCCTTATGGTTGGGTGTTGGATTCTCCAAATATCTACCAGTTGCCAAGTGGAAAGTTTTTGCTTAAACTCTTTCAGGTGGGTGCAGTTCTTCCCCTGGGCACGGGCCATACTATCTATACTTGGATTAAGACAGAAATTAAAGTCCCCCATTAATATCAAGTACCCTCTCGTAAACTCTTTTATTTTTCCCAAAACCTTTGCCAAGTATTTCGTCGGGTTTTTAGTAGGAGCGTAGATATTGGCCAATGTAAATTCCCCTTCGTTTAATCTACCTCTGAGGCACAGGTATCTACCTTCTGGATCCACTAATCTTTCCTCCAGCACAAACCTTGTTTTCTTTGCAAAGCCAATAGCAACTCCCCATGACCTACTAGAGATAGTATCTCCTTGGAACCAGACCGGGTATTCATGTGAGAATAATCTAAGTCTCGATTGAAGTGAGATGTGTGTCTCCTGCAAGAACACCACGTCTGGTCCCAATACTTTTAGCTCGTTAAAGATGTCATGTCTTTTCTTGGGAGTATTTAAGCCTTTGACATTATATGTTGTAAATTTTATTGTTGTCATGGCCCTTTTTCCGTACTTCTGAGATCTCCTTTAGCCCTAGAACCTGGAGAGTTTTCCGCATTTCCCCTCCCCCCTCCCACTCGTTCCACCCATCCCTCTCACCTCCACCCCCCTGCCTCCCTCCCCTCTCCCTATTACTCCCCCCTATCCCATCCCCAACCCCCCCATCTCCTCATGCCCCTTCACACCGCCCTCCTCTCCCCCCATACCTCCCCCCTTGGTCCCTACCGAACCCTTGGACCAATGAGGGACACACTTGTAGTGTCCCACCGTGGTCTCCTCCTCCAAAGGTGGAGTCTTAGGCATGTCGTCTCACCAGTCTGCACTGCCTTAATAACCGGGGATTCTGGGCTTCACCTGACGGAGCTTCCTTCTTCTTTTAAATTTTAGTTAATAAAATCCTTTAACTCACCCACCCCCCACCTCCCCCCCTCCCCCCGAAGCCTCCCCCCTACCCCACACTCAGATCTATCCAGCGTTCCATGGACCAGTCCAGCACTGGGGGCACCTGCATGCCCAGTTTCTCACAGAACTCTTCTAGTTCTCCCGGAAATCTTAGTCTTGCGGCTCTCCCATCTTTGTTGCCTACCAGGCAGGCTGGGAATCCCCATGTGTATTTTATCTTTTGATTCACCATCTGTTCCAATAGGGGTTTTAAATATCGCCTCCTCGCCAGTGTACCTTTGGCCAGATCCGCAAAGACTTGGACCCTTGCCTCTTCAAACTGAAGTGGGGTATGTCCCTTAAGTTTGATCCAGATTTTTTCCTTATCCTCATAAAATCTAAACCTCACGATTATGTCACGACTTCTCTCTGCCCATCTGGTATCAAGCCTACCCACCCGGTGCACCCACTCAATTTTTGGGAAGTCCTCTTCGCCCAGTCCCATGAGTGGGCTGAAAATAGTCGCCACAGTCCTCCTCAAATCTTCTCCCCTATTTTCTGGGACCCCTCTGAGTCTCAAATTTTGTCTGAGATCTCTGTTTTCTTGGTCTTCTAACCTGTAACATGTTTTTATCTGGTTTTGTTGAGTTGTTTTAAGTTGTTCTTTTAATTCAGAGATCTCCCGCTCTTGTTTGTCCAGCTTATCCTCGACCCCTTCCACTCTGGTCAGTATGTTGCCTAGATCTGACCTTAACATGGTGATTTCAGCTTTAATTGATGTCTCGAGGGCATTGAGCATTTCTGCCAGGTCGTTTTTTGAGGGTAGTTGTATCTCATCCCTAAGAGCGTCAATTCTAGCTGCCTCCAGCGTATTTTCAGCTAGCAACTCTTCTCTAGAGTGGTCTGGGGTCAGGTCTTCCCTCTCATTAAGTTCCTTATTCTTTTTCTCTGCCGTGTTTAATTTTGGGGACTCTTGATGGGAACTCCCCGGGCTCCCCCCTTTCACCATATATTGCTTAATTGTGCTTGTGCTTGCAGAAGTGCTACCTGCAAAATTGTCTTTTGGGGTTTTCGGTGGGCCCCCCTTCCCGGTTTTAGATGCGTTCCGACTCATACCTCTCTTCCTACTGTCCATGCACTAGATTTTAATCAATGTATCCAATGTTGACAGTGATGGGCCAAGGTCCAGCTATCACCATTTAACTGACCAATAAAGTTGGATTCAGAATATAGGTACCAATGTGGTGGTTCTCAAGTGTAGGCACCTGGAGTGAGCCTCAATGTATCTAGGTTTGAACACGAATCTCAGAATCCAGAAAGTTTGTTTCCGGGATACCTTCTGGCTTTACCCCCTTTTGTCCCAAAAAGGCCCGTATTGCTGTAATATAGGGTTCCTAGATCTGTTTTACTCAGCGCTGGCCAGTGTCAGGCGTCCCCTACTTTAAATACGAAAATGGCGAGTAAATGGCCTGATAGGTGGTTATAGTGCGATATTTATGCTCTAAATCCCACCCCTTGGCCTTGTGCCTACAATATACCACCCTTCAGGCTACTTAGGTGTTCAAAGTATGAGTTTCTGTGAATATTTATTGGGGAGTCGCTCATATCCATTAACTCCCTCCCTGAGAGTCGCTGTGTCCACTTTCCCAGTGTTAAATTTGCCCCTATGCTAGGGGAGAAGACATGAGGAGGTTGGATTAGTGCATTGGATTGGTTATCTATGTCCCGGCATTCCCTCATATATGGGAGCTGAGAAACCTGTATAAAGACTTACTAGCAACTTTAGACATGTCATGAGTGTTTTAACATTTCAGCGAAATCAGACAACCCGCTGTTCCACCACAGAGTGCCAGCTGTTCAATTACAACCCCAAGTTACCGTGCTCTATTTATGTTATAATGAATTTGGAACAGTTCATGATGTGGAGAGTATATAATATATAACCAAGGTTCCAATCGTCCCTCCACCGGTTTACAGGCTCCAAAGAGATTATCACACACAGGCTACTTTACTAAGCTTTCCTCTCTTTACAGACCACCAGCATACTTCTCCAGGCTTGTTTCTAATGCACTCTTACCTTTGGGGTTGTTAAACTTTATTAAATCTCTTACCACCACCGCATGTACTTTTATCCCAGCAACCAGCTTTCTGTGGGAGAATCCGGTGATAAGTTTACTAGCCGCTCTCAGGGCTGTACAGCTCCTGTCTTGTGACTCTCGCTGCAGCGTCCGGGTCGATTCCTGACTCATGAGTTTCCTCTCCGTGCAGGGAGGGGGGCGGGGATCGGAGGAGCGGGGATCCCCGAGCGGGCGGCCGGTGTTCTGCCATATACTGTCCTCTTATCAGATAGTGTCCGCCTCGTACTGCGCAGGCGCAGCGCCTGCGCAGTACGGAGGAGCAGGAGATGCCGAAAATGCCCGAAGTTGATCAGCTGACCATCAGCTGTACACGGCGCTCGGGCACCTGTTAGCGATGGCAGTGTAAGAGGGCCCCTCGCGGGCTCGCTTCGCTCGCCACGCTTCGGGCACGGCCTCGCTGCGCTCGGCAAATATTTATTCTAACTCTATGTCCACTTGGATAGTAGGGAATGATCCTGGACATAAGGTAAGAATAAATGCGCAGGCGCCGTGTACAGCTGACGATCAGCTGTTGAACTTCGGAGACTTTCGGCGTCTCTTTTGTCCTCCGTACTGCGCCTGCGCAGTACAGGGAGGACACTATATGATAGGGGACTGAATTCGATAAGACACCGGGATTATCGCTCCGTCTTCTTTCCTCGGTTCTCGGCGCTGGAAGCAATCTCCTCAAGCTCCCAGCACACGCAGCACCTCTCGGTTCTCCCGGCGCAGTGTCTCTCCCATACCCTTTCATTTAGTTCCGTCCAGCCATCCCACCCTATAGAAGAGAGAGAGAGCCCAACAGAGCATCTGCGGGACGACACGCCTCCTTCTCCTCCCTTCCCGTCCGACGTCTCACGTCATGACTCCTTCCCCCAGCAATTGTCCTATTACCCCTGTTCTGATTTCTAGCTCCTCTGTCAGGGGTGCCAGGATATGGGTGAGTGGAGAATTGTAGCAGGGCAAGTTTTCTCTTTTGTTGTTTTTTAATTCTTTTACTGGTTTCTTTATAATATCAGAATGGATATCTGTGTTATCCACATCAAACTGAAAAGAACACCACTTCTGTTCTGCAAATAACCAAATGGTGGAAAGCAAAGGCAAAGATGGTATCTATCTTTGGAGTATTGGTTAGTTTTAGGTAGGGTCAGGGCCGTCTTTACCGCAGGGCAAAAGGGGCAGCTAGGGCCCAGTCATTGTTGGGGGCCCAAAGCAGCTGCCCATACTCTCCAACTGTCAAAAAGCTCCCTAAAATCAAAGCTGCGGTCGGGACAGCACATCGCGGATCACTGTATGGGGGATCGCTGTCCACTGTCCGCATAGACTGAAATCTCCGCCCCCTGCACCACCCCCTTCCTCGCTCCCCCACTGTTTTGCAGGCACTCTTCTGAATGAAGGGACATCCCTAAGACAGAGCCTCCTGTTGGGTGTAGGACAGGGGGGACGGGATGTGCCCAACCTATGAGTTCACGCCCGCTGGGAAGAGTGTGGTGTGAGCGCGCTGAGGAGATAAGCCAGTGTGTCCGAACTGCGGAGGTAAACTCATCTGCAGGCAACTCTATGCTAAGTCTGCTGAGTTACTTCAGCTTAGCATAGAAGTGCTGCATGTTTGCTGACAAATGGGAAGATGGCATCTTTTTCATGTAGCGCTGGGAGAAATTAATAGGTTTATTACAGGTTATCACTCCCTCCAGGTTTTTACTACCCCCTAGCTAGTGTGTGCCCTCCTGACCCCGTGTGTTTCCTCCCAGCCCCCAATACTGTGCCCTCCCCACCCCTGTACTGTGCTCTCTTGACCTCAGTAGTGTGCCCTCCTCACCCCTGTACTGTGCCCTACTGACCTCCATAGTGTGCCCTCCCCACCCATGTACTGTGAACATCCCCACCCTGTACTGTGCCCTCCTGACCTCTGTAGTGTGCCCTCCCCACCCCTGTACTGTGCCCTCTTGAACTCCGTAGTGTGCCCTCCCCACCCCTGTACTGTGCCCCTCCCCACCCCTGTACTGTGCCCTCCTGACCTCTGTAGTGTGCACCTCCCCACCCCTGTACTGTGCCCTCCTTACCCCTGCAATGTGCTCTCCTGACCTCTGTACTGTGCCCACCTGATGCCCGTACTGTGCCCTCCTGACCCCTGTACTGTGCCCTCCTTACCTCTGTACTGTGCCCTCCTTACCTCTGTACTGTGCCCTTCTGACCCTCGTACTATGCCCTCCCAACCCCCGTACTGTGTTCCCCTGACCTCTGTACTGTGCCCTCCTGACACCCATACTGTACCCTCCTGACACCCGTACTGTACCCTTCCGATGCCTATACTGTGCCCTCCCAGCCCCCAGTGTGTGTTCCCTCCCAGTCCCTGTACTGTGCTTTCCTGATGCCCATACTGTGCCCTCCCATCCCTATACTCTTACCTTCTGACCCCCCTGTACTTTGCCCTCACTCCCTGCACTGTGCCCTGCACTCTCCCGACCCCTTTTGCTGACCCCACTGTACTGTTCCCTCTAGACTCCCTGTATTCTGCCCTTGTGATGCTCAGTCTTTTGCCCTGGTGTCTCCCAGTCCTCTGCCCTGCTAAACCCTGCAAACTGCCCTTTGCTCTAATGAACTCCATACACTGCTCTACATACCACTGACATCTGTACACTTTCTTGTTGCCCCCTGTCCTCTGCCCTACTGACCCCCTGTCCTCTGTCCAGTCATCTCCTGTCCTCTGCCCTACTTTTCTCTGTACACTGGCCTACATACTACTGACATGTGTACACTGCCCTGCATCCCAAGGCTAGGCTCACACTTGAGTGGGTTTGAGGCCCGCATCTGCCAGGTACAACAGCCCATTTATTTGTATGGGGAGCTGTGCCTGCATTTTCAGGGGAAAAAAGGTGCCTGCACGTTTTTTTTAAATGTAGCCACTGGGAAGTCGCATTATGCTTTTGCACCTGTACCCACACACTCGCTACGTGTTTTTGTGTTCTGACCGCGGGTGGTTGCCGGTGTGGGAACAGCTGCGATTTCTGTCATTTATAATATATATCTATATATAGATATATACATATATATATCTATATATATATCTATATATAGATATATATATTGTCTGTTGACGTATTTTTGGTGCGTAAGTATGGCACTTATTGTTTCTCTGCTGGCATGTGTTGTAAATAACTGGATGCTAAAAGGATAAAAATGGATAAAAGGCTGAAACTTTCAGCAACCAATCAGTGAGCGTTAATACTGTTCAGTAACCTCTAGCAACCAATGTGTAAGCAGTATTAATGTGCAGTAACCTCTAGTAACCGAATCAGTGAGCAGTAGGGATGTGCAGCAACCAATTAGTAAGCCTGGACCAGTTTTTGGGATGTTAGGATGGAGAGCGAAATTGCATGGGGGGCCCCCAAGAAAATGTTTGCCCAGGGTCCAATTAATAATAAAGACGGCCCTGGGTAGGGTGCCTCCTATAACAGAGATACAAATGGATATAGATAGATACTGTAGATACTTTCAGTTGTGGAATACTTTAGAACAAGTTTAACCAAACTTCACCTAGATAATACGGTAGCTGGCTGTGCGGACAGTCATGGATGGCTGCAGCCAATGTCATCCTGTCATTATATTATTATATTATATGGGCTTAACAGCTACAGCTCATTCCAGCAGCAAAAATCCACCGATTCATGCTCTTGGAATTCGAAAGGTGTTCTAATTGCTCCTGTGAATGTAGCTTTACAATTACATTTTCAGGACAAGCTTTCAAGCTTCTTCTAAGGTCTGATCAGAACCTGATTGATAAACAAAAAGGACTTTCTTTTGGATCCTCCAGTTTACACCTAATCTCTCTTAACACTCTTATTGCCACTGGGACTCAAAAAAAAGAGTCTTCCATAATGTAAAAAAGTTACCACTCTTTTATTAAAATCAAATTTGAGTTAATAATACACTCACAAGCTTAATAAAAATAGGCTTATCAATAATATATAACTTGTGGCATCAGAACTGTCAGAACCAGTCGGGCCAGTGAACACAGCGCCTCACCCGATCGTGTTACCTCCTGTCTGCATCACTTCCAGTCCGGTGTCTGTCACTTCTGATATTTTTTGAGGAACCATTTGAACACTGGCTAGGGGCCTGTCCATTAAGGGCACACAGGCACCGCCCCCTCTTTCCAGCCACCCCCTCTATGAAAAATGGATAGATTCATGCATTTCATGAATCTATCCATGGCCGCCACCCCCCTATTCAGGCGTCCGGCCCCTTTTGGAATTACATCAGTGGGGACGTATTTTTGAAGCACCTGATTAGAGCCATAGGCTCTAATAGTAATTATGGGGTATTCCTGCGCTATCGTGAACGGGGTTAGGGAGAAAGGAGGAGGGAAACCCAATCTCAATAAAACAAGGAAAAGCAGCCTACACCGAATGGGGTACAGCCTGTCCCCGGTTAAAAAGAAATGGAATAGAATGTGGTGCTGCGCTAATCCCAATGAGATAGGCGTATATTGGCTCTGTACTAGTGAGTATCTTATAGTACACACAAATTTAATCTTTGCAACTGTAACAGAGCAGTGGAAAAATAACCTAATGTGACAGTTGTATAATTATGTGCTAATGGTGTGTATGATCAAATAATCGTAATATAGATACACGATAAGTGCTAATAAATATAGCGTGCAAAGTGATCAGTGCTTAAACATCATGGTAGCAAACATAAATATATAAGTGAATAAATATAGCATAAATAAATATAGCAGCTGGCTCAAACTATCGCCAGTCGCCAACTGGCTTAATAAAATATAAATCAACACATTCACAAGTGCATATATAACCAAAGTGTTAAAAGTGCATACAGTGAAGGTTAAGTGAGGCTAAGTGCTTGAAAGTTCATTAATATGCATGCAAATCTTGCGTGCAAAGTATTATCAGGTGCAGTGCTTCGTACGGCAAAAAACAATTAATCAAAGTCCATAAAACGTGTAATCACTTCCGTGCTGAACATGGGTGACAATGGTGGTTAATCTTCATGCAACAACGTGCACATTGGTGGGCAGTGGCCCCTTACCTGAGGGTAATGGGGTAATCACGTTTAGCCATTTAGAGGCATGGCAGCCTTTGTAGAGACCATGGGTATAATCTGCTGTGAAGGATGGTAGAAATATGGTCCTATCCTGATCACTTCTCTTGTAGGGGCGTCTGGTCCTTTCAAGTAGTGTCCCTTTCTTAATCTATCTGGGTGACCCCGGGACACTACTTGAAAGGACCAGACGCCCCTACAAGAGAAGTGATCAGGATAGGACCATATTTCTACCATCCTTCACAGCAGATTATACCCGTGGTCTCTACAAAGGCTGCCATGCCTCTAAATGGCTAAACGTGATTACCCCATTACCCTCAGGTAAGGGGCCACTGCCCACCAATGTGCACGTTGTTGCATGAAGATTAACCACCATTGTCACCCATGTTCAGCACGGAAGTGATTACACGTTTTATGGACTTTGATTAATTGTTTTTTGCCGTACGAAGCACTGCACCTGATAATACTTTGCACGCAAGATTTGCATGCATATTAATGAACTTTCAAGCACTTAGCCTCATTTAACCTTCACTGTATGCACTTTTAACACTTGGTTATATATGCACTTGTGAATGTGTTTATTTATATTTTATTAAGCCAGTTGGCGACTGGCGATAGTTTGAGCCAGCCGCTATATTTATTTATGCTATATTTATTCACTTATATATTTATGTTTGCTACCATGATGTTTAAGCACGCTATATTTATTAGCACTTATCGTGTATCTATATTACGATTATTTGATCATACACACCATCAGCACATAATTATACAACTGTCACATTAGGTTATTTTTCCACTGCTCTGTTACAGTTGCAAAGATTAAATTTGGGTGTACTATAAGATACTCACTAGTACAGAGCCAATATACACCTATCTCATTGTGATTAGCGCAGCACCACATTCTATTCCATAGGCTCTAATAGGCTTCAAAAAAGGTGAACCCGGAGCGCAAAGCATTGCGCTCGGAGTCCACCCTGGTGTGTTAGAAAAGCGAATTAATATTCTAACACTGAACTGCCTCTCCGCCAATCAGGAAACGCAGGTCTGTTACCCGTCACCTTAGTGGCTGAAAGGACATGCACTGCTATTGGATGCCTATCAGGAGGAGGGGAGGAGATGCATGGAGGACACAGCTCGCCGCTGCAAGGTTCCACAGCCGTCACCTGCTGCCTAATCCGTCAGTGAGGGTAAGTGCCGGTCAGACGGCGAGCGGGCAGGGGTCACAGTGGCAACTATTGATGGGCACAGTGGCGGCATTTGATGGGCACAGTGGCAGCATTTGATGAGGCACAGTTGCAGCATTTGATGGGCACAGTGGCAGCATTTGATGGGGCACAGTGGCAGCATTTGATGGGGCACAGTGGCTGCAATTGATGGGCACAGTGGCAGAATTTGATGGGGAACAGTAGCTGCAATTGATGGGCACAGTGACAGGAATTTGATGGCACAGTGGCTGCAATTGATGGGCACAGTGGCGGTCTTTAATGGCACAGTGGCAGCATTTGATGGCTCAGTGGCAGCATTTGATGGGCACAGTGGCAGCATTTGATGGCACAGTGCCAGTACTTGATGGCACAGTGGCAGCACTTGATGGGCACAGTGGCTCCATTTGATAGGCACAGTGGCAGCAATTGATGGCACAGTGGCTGCTATTGATGGCACAGTGGCTGCATTTGATGGCACAGTGGCTGCATTTGATGGACACAGTGAGGCTGCAAATGATGTTTTTTTTTCAGTGTTTTTAAGAATTTTCCAGTTTGTTTGCAGCCCCCCAAAAAATTTTGAGCACCAGCCACCACTGACACTGGCACTATCTGTTTCTTTAATTTAAAGGGATCCAAAAGAAAAATGCTTTTTGTCAACTATTTGAAATGAGAGGAAAATAAGTCTAATGACCTATGGGAGAAGAAATCACATTGTTTTTGCACGGAGGTGTGCATGGTGGAGGAATTAGAAGTGGTTATGTTGATTTGTCCAATTGGAACATAATAACCATAACCTAATTGGACACTTTCGATATTTACAGTAATTTCATGAACTTTATATTGATGGCCACTTTTTTCTTCACTGGTGTTTTTTACTTTATGTTGTTGTGAATTCATTAAGAAAAAAAATAATAATACATTTAATATTTACTGGCAGAGATGTGAGATTCCAGTAGGCCTCAAAAATGAAGTGAACTATTGCTCTTGAAAACCTTTCAGGGAAAAGCAGATGAGCTTATGTTTTCCAAGTTGTTACTACATCAACTATTGAAAACTTTTACAAGCCTGCATTGAGACAGAGACTCGCCGGAGCAATGGTAGCTCTCGTCACAGAACAAGGCGACATGTACCTGGCTTTAGTGGATGAATAACAGCCACAAATATAGCCATAAAGACAAAAGGTTTTTCGGACTGTTATCACATAGAAATTACCCTCACCTGGCCTAAAACATTGTGTTCGAGTGAGGAACTGTTTAAATAGCTAACACCTTTGCTAACACAACTCATTGTGTGAATTTTTAGGAACTGTGTGGATAGCTAATCCATCTCTAAGGTGTCCTTTTATGAAACTGAGATCAGCGGCGATCCCGAGTCTCACCGCTGATCTCAGCTCATTACCAGTTTATGAAACTGAGATAATCAGTGGAGAACATGTTCTCCGCTGATTATCTCAGCACAGTGAGAATTTGTAACTGACTTCACAGAAACGGCCAGTTTATGAAGGTGCGATCTCGGCACCTCACTGGCGATCTGTGACAGAATTCTCACTTTCTGATTCACCATTTCAGAAGTGGAGAATCAGAGTGAGAAGCCTGAAACTGGCTGAGTAATCTGGAGAAAGCAAGAAGTCTTTTGACTTCTTTCTTTCACCAAACAGTCAGAGCACACCTTCCCCACCATTACACACCCCAAAACCAGCAGGATAGGAATTTATAGTGTATATATATATATATAGATAGATAGATATATATATCTATATATATATATATATAGATATATATATCTATCTATCTATCTATATATATATATATATATATGTATATATATATATACACATACGTATATATATATATATATATCTATATATATATATAGATATATATATATATAGCTATATATATATATATCTATATATAACTATATATAGATATATATATATATATATAGATATAGATATATTTATATCTAGATATAGATATATCTATATCTAGATATAGATATATATATATTTTTTTTTTTAGATGTTCACGTCTCTGGCTGGGTTCACACTTGTGCGATGCGTGAACCAGCGTGATTCCTGTGTGGGTTTTCACATCGCACCTACATTGACATCTGTGCACCACTGCGGGTGTCAATGTAAAGTTAATGACACCCCCAGATCATTTCACAGATCGCAGTGCGAACTATGTAATGGTGCAGGAATCGGATCGCATGGGTGTGAACACCCATGCGATCCGATTCCAGTGCAGACCAAATAAAGGGTCCTGTACCATTTTGGTGCAAATGCAATATGATTTAGGGCCAGTTCCCACTGCTGCGGTGTCCGAGATCGGATTTGATTCGCACCGCACTGCAGTGCAAAATCACATCCGATCTCTGTGCGATGCGATTTCAGCCATACAGATAGTATTGCTAAATTTGCATTGCCCTCGGACCAAACTCTTACATGACCCTTTTTTTGGTCCACAGCAGAATCGGATCGCATGGGTGTTCACACCCATGCGATTCGATTACTGTCCGAGTTTGCAGATCGCACTGCGATATGCGAACTGATTTGGGGGTGTTGTTAACTTTTAGGCCCAGTTCACACTTGTGCGATGCCGGACATCGCACAGGCATCGCATGTTATTCGCAGCACACTGCCATTCACGTTACATGCGATGTCTGTGCGGTGCGATATCAGCTGTACAGATAGTATGGCTGATATCACACTGCATTCGGTGCAAACACGCACAGGACCCTTTTTTCTGTTCGGACCAGAATCGGATCACATGTGTGTTCACACATATGCGATCCGATTCATGTCCGGACTGTCAGTTCGCAGTGCGATATGCAAGCTGAACTGGGGGTGTCGTTAACAATGTATTGACTCTCCCCAGCGATTCGCATATGGCAGTGTGAACTGACATGCGAGTCGGTGCGATGCGGGAACCCGCAGTGGATTCGCAGTGTTCTCGCATTGCACCAGTTTATCAATTTTTATGTTTATCAATTATGAAATATATTTTATTTTAATTTATTAATAAATATTTATACTTGTATACTTTAGTAAAATTATTTTTTTAATGATTATAAATGTATTTTGCATTTATATGAATGGTGTATAGCTGAATTACGTATGTGCATTACATTCATTTACTATACACCATTCACATTTAAATAGGGACATGTATGATCTTTAAATATTGATAAAAACAATGTTTTTTTTATAATTAGGTTAATGTATATTGTGTAGGGGGAATTTAACTTTATTATTTTATTAATATGTTGGGGAATAATGTGTGCTGATTTGTGTTAAACTTTTGTATTTTATGGTTCCTCATACTGTAATCCCGCTATATCACACGAGATTATAGTGAGAGGAGCCATTCTCAGGAGTTCCCGGCGTTTGTAGATCGTTCCTCAACTCAACATGAGAAGCGATCTACACACTTTCATAAACAGACACTCAGAGGAGAGCGATCTCCTCTGAGAATGCCTGAGAACTGAAAAGCGGTATTTTACCGCACTTTCATAAAAGGACACCTAAACATCCATTAAGACTGTTTAAAGTCCATCTCAACACATGTTAGAAAGATGTGAATTTTGCGCAGTCAGGAATATTTTAAAAATATATGTGATTGTCAGTCATTCAAATTATATGTGATATTTTATATCACAGAGATATTATAATTTTAGTATCTGCGGACCTAACAACTTTGGTATAAGGTAAAAATATGAAAGTTGTGATTATAAGTAGAAGTGTTTTAAGAAACCAATTAGTATTATAAAAAACATATCATCGTAATTATAACTGTATAAGAATTTACACATGTTTTTAGATAAACAAATATTCATCGGATATACCCGAATTATACATGTATCCATATAGATAATCATTTTATGTGATATTGATTAATATATATAACAACATGTGTCTTTCATAGATAGACCAGTTTTTATAGATATACATTTATAGATATACATATATATAACCATTTTATGTAATAGTGATTAATCAAAATTATACTGAGTGTATTTTATATTAGACCGGTTACCAGAATACTTAAAGGTATATATTCTTCTCACCAAGATACAGACAAATACATATTATGAAAATTGAACATTTTATTTAAGATCGTTCAGAACACATGTTCTGCTCTCAGACATGCCTAGTGGTTGAAGGTGATATTACCTGAAATTCACCAAAGTAAATCATTAGTTTTTGCTTAACCAATAGAAAAGAAGCCATACCTTTTGGGCTGAGCATATTATAAGTTGTATGATCTTATTGTCTGAGAGGGTAATTAGAAGCAGGAAAGATGCCATGAGAGGACACACTCAGGGACAGACCCTGAGGGGGGACACTGAGAGATACACACACTCCCAGACAGACTGACACTCATGCACCATGCATGAATACATATTTTGACATTCATGAAGATTCCTGAACCCTGATCCCTGGAACTCTGAGGTCGCAAGAAGTAAATCCTCTTTAAGGATATCCATTTTTGAAAGCTACGGCAGCCATCTTAACTCTGGTAACCAGCCATTAGGAATAGTAGCCCCATTTTGGGAATGGGTAATTATGCCATGTTGATGTCATTTTGTGTTCATTTACGTTCTCTAAAATATTGATTTATTGAATATTATAATATTGATAATCGATCTCCCGAATCAATAACCGCCTTGTAGATTTTTCTCTAAAGATTTAATTTTTCATTATATTTTTCTTTTTGCATAGTTGCCACTTTTATTGACAAAACAAACGTCTAATTTATTTCACATTCTTAACCACTTACTTACCTGCAGTATAGTAATGGTTGGACGAGTGAAATCCAGACATTCTGTTTAATTTTTAATTTCACAAGGTTATTGATTCTACTGAGAAGTTAGCATGGTGGTATTATGTCAAAGGGACTGCATACCCATTTTGCGGGTGTTTCTATGGATTTTCAAGACGTTCATGTAACGCAATCAGTATTTTAATTTAATGTAAATATTTGTTTTTTTGTCAACCGATAAATGTAACTATTTTGTATGATCACATGTCTCCGTGAATACCTTTCATATGTATAGACTGTGTCATATAGATTGATTTTGTATCTTAAAAATATCCTCGTTAAAAATTACTCAATAATAAATACTGTGAAGTAAAAATGTCCTTAAAAAGCACAACAATGGGATGTTTGTTTATTTTTGCACCGCTTGTGGGTGATAGCTCACATTATTTTTGGTTTGTTATACATGTAAGATAGAAAGTGGCAGCATTTGCACATTAGTTTTATTTGTGGAAATATTTTTAGAGCACAGAGTCATTTAGTAAATTTGTAATAAAAATGACTTGTTTGCAAAATTTTATAACAGAAACTAAGTAAAATGTTTTTTTTTTTCAAATTATTTGCTATTTTCCATTTATTTAGCAAAAAAACAAACAAACTTTGGTGGTTAAATACCACAGAAGGAATGCTTTATCTTTCTCAATAAAATGATAGAAATTTCATTTTGGCTGAAAATTAGCCTGGGTAGGAAGGGGGTAAAAGTGTCTGTTATTGAGCTGGAGAACCAAATAGTGATCTGGTTGTGAGAAATGATGTCCCAAAGTTGTACAGTAATTATCTTAATTGTGTTCTTTAATGGCGTGTCTATATACAGTAGGTTTATTATTTTTTGTAATTTCTGTACTGTCTTAACAATGTAACATACCTAGTTGCACTTGTTACATTAAGCCCAGGTTCACACTGTAGCGATACGGGAACCAGCGCGATTCCAGCGCTGGTTCCCGCATCGCATCTCTCCCACAGGCAGTTCACACTGCCCTCTGCGAACTACTGCGGGTGTCAATACAATGTTAATGACACCCCAGATCGGTTCACAGATCGCAGTGCGAACTTTGGATTCGGACAGGAACAGGAATCGGATCGCATGGGTGGGAACACCCATGCGATCCGATTCCAGTGCGGGAGAAAAAAAAGTCCCTGCACCTTTTCTGTGCGAATCCAATGTGAGTTCAGCCATACAAACGGTATGGCCGAACTTGCATTGCACAGACATCGCATGTGATGGGCACAGTAGTGCGGGTGCGAATCACATGCAATGTCTGTGTTCGTATCAGTCTGAACCCAGGCTAAATGAGATCACCACAATCCAGGAGGTACAGCTGTGTGATCCTGTAAGACTGAAGTTTCCCTTTGTTTGTTTGAAACTATGTAATGGATTGATCTGGCTGCACAGTTCTCAGGATTTATTATTGAAATGCTATGTAAAAACCTGTAGTGCTGCTCAAGGTATTCCGATAATAAACAAGTCCGGGGTCTCACAGTATTGTACAGGTTCAGGCTGTCAGATAGTTAATCCAGAAAGCAAGGAATGTGAACCTCCTCAGCGGGGGTGTGGTTTAGGAGCTCTCCAAGGCTGAGGTCATTCACATTCCTCTTCACTTGTTGAGCTGGCAGTGTGCGGCATTCTTCATTCAATATTGCAAGGTTGTGTTCCCTTGCATCCCTGTATTTAGAATGAATTGTCCTGCTGATTAATCTATGTCTGAAGCTAGGGGGTTGCCCTAAGGCCAACATTCCTCTCTTATGATGGCCTGCAGTGCTTTGATTATCTTTCTTATCCTTTATAGTGCTCAATGGTTTGTGGTTACTAGAGGTACATGGTTATTTGACTTTTTCTCTTTGTATTGTAGGAGATTTTTTGGGGGGGTTTCAAGGCAACATTTATGCTTGTTCTTATGGTTTTGTTGCTGTAACCTTACTTATGGATGGATTCTGCTAGTACCCTGAGATGTTAATTTTTGTCTTCTGGGGCAGAGCATACGCAGTGGTATCAAGTGGCCTAGCTGTGTATGATGGCTCGTCTAGTGTGTTGGGGTAGAAGTTGGAACTATGGGACAGAGCATACGTGGTGGTATCAAGTGGCCTAGTTGTGAATAATGGCTGGTTTAGTGTGTGTCAGTGAGTTTCCTGTATATTGAGGTTTTCAGTTTGTCATCCCTAATGGATACCGTGGTATCTAAAAAGTTCACACAGCAGAATAACCCCCACTGTTCTTCTCACTGGCAGAGAACTCCTCCCAACAAGCAGTTTCCAACAGAAAAATTACACCCCATCAAAGCGCTGTTTCCCAAAAGAACACACCACCCCCCACAGTGAAATAACTCCCTCTAGCAAAAAGCTACTCCTCACATATAACCCCTGACAACAGAAACATGCCCTCCCCCACCAAAGAGCTCCTCCTCACAAGAATTCTTAAAGCGGGGTTCCACTCAAATTTTTAACTTAATCTTACCCCCTTCAGTTAATTGCACAGATGTTCAAAAATTCAAAATTTTTTATCGCTGTAATTACCTTTATATTGTACTTTATTGGGGCACTTCCTGTCTCTCCTCCCATGGGAGTAGGCGTGTTTATTGCCTTTCTCCGGCGCCGCACTGTCTCCTGGGAGCTTAGTGTCAGGCTTCCCAAGATTCAGTGCGGGAACAATGATCATGCGTGTGAACAAGCTGTGAATGAACAGCATTCACCGCATCCAGGAAATCCATGCTTGTGGGCTTCACATGCCCACAAGCAAGATGGAAACAGCCAGCATCACATTTTTAAAGTTATTCTTCAGTACGAAAACAGACAGAGGCAGAAATATTACACCCAAACTGTGAGTATTATTTTGGGATTAAAAAAGTGTCTCAATGACCTAAAAAAAAAAAAAAAGATTGGTCGCCGGACTCCCACTTTAACCACATCAGAATAACCTCACTCAGGAAAGATCTCCTGCTTTCGGGACCCCCTCATACAGCTGAAATATCACCCTAGCTCTTCCTCACAGGAACCCCCACAACAGATTTACCCCTGAGCAGAGCCCCCACCCCCCCCACCCCAAGCAGAATAACCTCCCAAGCAAAGAACTCTACCTTAGATGACCCCTTTTTTCCCAGCTACTCCCCACAAGAATACTTCCACAGCAAAATTACCCCCTCCTAGCGCAAAGAGCTCCTCCCCACACGTACCCCAAAGACACGGCGGAAAAAAGCACAACCACCCCCAGCAAAGAGCTCCCCACCAAAAGCACAACCCCAGCACAATGGTAGAACCATCTCCCTCTTGCAAAGAGCTACACCCCACAAGAACATCCCCCCACACACACACACCTTCCACAGCAGAATCACCTCAGGCCATAAGGTTATCTCCTGGCAGGAGGACAACCCGAGCCTGGGGTTTTCACTGGCCAGAAGAGGATGCCGATGTCTCAAGATTATGCTTCAGTACCTGTGGATGGTGTTTAAAGACAGCTCAATATTTTAAATGGTTTATGGTAATGGTTTTCTTTAAATTGTTCTCTATACGAGACTGCTGAAAAGGCTGTCTATAATGTTCCCTTTGTTTATGTTACTAAAACTATCAGTTCCCCTGTTAATGTACCAGATCCTTTAGAAGTGCTTAGCAATATCGTTATTGGTAAACCACCTAGAGTTCCTGGAACATGTTTTAAAGAAGTTTTGCCCTGTGATATTTCCTCATCAGGTTTTCATTTACCTCTTTAAGGCAATTTTGCCTTAAAATTCACCATTTTCCACTCACAGCACTAGCAATTGCACTTGCATACATCATCTCACAATTTGCAATACAAAATACATACCGACTTCTGTGAGGCTGTGGGCACACTCTATGGACAATGTGGGCACTGGATGGGCACAGGAGATTTGGTCTTGTCACTGTGTGGCTGGCTGGTGGCGGCTGGGCCTGGCTGGGTGGCGGCGGCATTGGCACTCTGGCAGGCAGGAGCAGGTCTCAAACAGGACAGGAAGTCAGGGCAGAGAGGGCAGGCACCGAGAGTTGCAAGTGGAGCAAGCAGAGCAGCCAGGGCAGGGCAATGTGCCGAGCGAGCAAAGCCGGAGAGGCCAGGTACGTTTTTACACATGGGGTCCTGCGATGCCGATGCAAATGATGGCTGGTGGGAAAAGGCGCCTGGTTTTATGGATGCCGATCAATGCGCATCAGGATGTCACGAAAATGTGCATGCGCATTGTAAATATCTCTAAATTTACAAACTATCTGTAAATTTACGGACAGTTGGCAGCCCTGCCTTAGAGATGTATAGGATAGCTGTAGGTCTCAAGTTATAGTGGATAGCTGTTAACTTAAAAATTACTGATGAAACAATTTAAGTCTAATGCTCTGTACACACGATCGTACATTCCGACAACAAAATCCATCAGATTTTTTCCGACGCATGTTGGCTCAAACTTGTCTTGCATACACATGGTCACACAAAGTTGTCGGAATTTCCTAACGTCAAGAACGCGGTGACGTACAACACGTATGACGGGACTATAAAAGGGCAGTTCAATAGCAAGCGTGCCACCCTTTGGGCTCCTTTTGCTAATCTCGTGTTAGTGAAAGTTTGGTGAGAGATGATTCACGCTTTTCAGACTCGTGGTTTTCAGATCATTTTTCAGGTGTTCAGTTTGTGCTTGTGGGTTTGTATCTGTTCTTCAGTGCGTGCAGTGAGTTCGTATTTGATTACCAGTGCATTCTTGTCCGCTCGTTGCTGATTTTCAGCTTGCTCTTCACAGGCCTTGCTGTTCTTCAGTGCGTTCTGTTACTTTGTTCTGACTAGCCAACAGTTTTGAAGCCATGTTGCGTGTACGTACTCGTCGTAGAGTTCGTGCTGTGCAGGGGCTTGGTGTTGGTCTTTTAGCTTTGACACAAGCCCAGTCCATGAACAGGGCGAGGAGGAGTTCATGGACGAAGAATTGGTTGCTCCAGCGTGACCAATTCTCTCACATACTATACAATAAATCAAAAAAATAGCTGCGCTGCAAATAGTGAAAAATAAAAAATAAAACAAAAATACATTGATGTGATCAATTATAAGAGTTAAAATAAGCATCCACATGTGATGAATTCATAGTGAAAAATCAATATTCCTTCTCATAATTCAAATGAATCTGTTGAATCAAATAAATAAACAAAAAATAGTCCAATCGCAAAGTGCATAAAGTGAATAGTTCATGAGGGAAAATTATCCTTTTGCACAGAGATGCATAACAGTCATCCAATACGTGAATGGCATGCAACTTTATCTTTAAGGAAATTGTGATGACAGAAAGTATCCTCCACCTATAAATGCACTGCCCCTTACCGACTCCTTTGATCTCTATTTAGGAGATCATACGGGCAGATGGCTGTCAACCCCAGCCTCAGGTAAAGAACTGCCAACGGATCCCAATTAAGGTCTCCCCGACAGGAATCTTCTATGTAGTAGATGGATACTCGGTCCCCATGGAATTACAGATAAAGAATGCTCCCATAGCGTAACACGTTTAAGAATATTTATTATAAAAACAGAAATGCACTTACAATGTTAAAATGAAAATTTGTTTGGAATCAATAGCCGGCCGGCTCCAGTCTGCTGCCCGTTGCTTCCGGGATCAGCGAGGTTAGTGGTGACGTCAGCACGCCGCTCCTCCTTACGCTGTTTCGTCACACCTGACGTCTTCCAGGGGCACTCACATGCCTTTGCTTCGTGAGGTCCGTGAGAATAATCCTGATGATTTCAGGAACTTTCTCAGGATGACGGACCCCGTTTTTCACCGTTTGTTGGCTTTGCTGTCCCCTTATATCAGCAGGCAGGATACCTGTATGAGGCAAGCCATCACTCCGGAGCAGAGGCTAGTCGCCACGTTGTGGTACTTGGCGACTGGGAGAAGCCTGCAGGACCTCAATTTCTCGACATGCATCTTGCCCAAGGGCTCTGGGGATCATTATCCCAGAGACCTGTTCTGCCATCATTCAGGTCCTGCAGAAGGACTATATTAAGGTAAGATTTCTCCTTTAACATCACATTCTATGTATTTAATTTTTGCTAATGTATTGTATTTCTTTCATCATTCCCTAATTACCATGATTGTAATATGCTGTGAATGTCCCCTTTGTCCTCATGCATGCTGGAAGCTTTAAAAGTTCCTTTTTTGTCCTTCATGCATATTTTCATTCTCTAACCTCCCCAGCATGCTATCCTGGGCCTATATCGACCTCGTCTAGTCACTTAACAATGTATTTTGTCAGCTCCATTGTAGTGCTTTAGCCTAAACACCCCCTAAAATGTGTACAAATGTTATTTGTGTCTTTAAATTCATTCAGAGTGCCAGAGGCTTTTTTTGGGGTCCCAAAATCACTTGGAACCCTCCCTCCCCCCCAACCACTAAGTCAGCCGATACCAATACTCTATCTGCTGACTTTGACAAACCCATACTCATTATACCTACCTCTTTTGTGGTCATATTTATGGATGAATTCCCCAAAACATGTACAAGGGCCTGCCCGAATACTTTCAAATGGCACTGTTTAAAGTTTTGTTTTCCTATTATTATCTTGATAGGTAATTGCAGAATGTAAAAATGTGCTTCAATTTGTACAGTGTGTATTTATATTTTTGTATTATGACACTTCTTACCTGTCCAGTGGGCTGTCAGTAGTGTAAGTAAGGAGGGGCTGGCCAAAGTTACACACATTATTTATGCATTCAGCTCTCAATGAGGTGGAGAGGGTTACCTGTCCAAAACATCTCCCTTATATTTTTGTCTTTAAATACTCCCTAAAATAAATTTATACTGATGTTGGCCAAGAATGTTTGTGTCTAATCTGCTTGCAATGTTATGTGCAAAATTACTAATTTTTTTTCTTGTTTGACTCCACAGTTTCCTTCAACGCCACAGGAATGGCAGACTGTGGCCTCCCACTTTGCCACCTGTTGGGACTTTCCCAACTGCGGAGGGGCAATTGATGGGAAACATGTCCACATAGTCCCACCCCCCAACTCGGGGTCATACTATTATAATTACAAGGGGTTTAATAGTATTGTGATGTTGGCGGTGGTGTCGGCTATTTACGAGTTCCTCTATGTGGACGTGGGAAAGAATGGCCGGATGTCGGATGGTGGAGTCATCGCCCAGACCGAGTTCTACAGGTGTCTCCAGAATGGCAGCTTGGGCTTGCCACCTCCAGAAGACAGTGTGGAAGGACTCCTATTCGTCTTAGTTGCGGATGAAGTGTTTGCGCTGGGGGACCATCTTATGCTGCCATTCCCTATGAGGACCCTCACCCTGGACCAGAGGGTTTTTAATTACCGGCTGGCCAGAGCCAGAAGAGTGGTGGAGAATACGTTTGGAATAATGGCCAGCCGGTTCCGCCTATTTCTTACACCCATACACATGGCGGAATATAAACTTAATCACATTATCCTTTCATGCTGTGTTCTCCACTACTTTTTAAGGAGATTGTCACAGACCTAGCCGGGACAGAGGCTGTTGAAGAGGACTGTATGCAAGCCTGTTGCCTTTTGATTATGGGCCCTGGCTTTTCAATGGATTCATTCTGTTGGGACACATCCTGTGAGGAGATGCTGGTGTCATCAACCTGTGTTTATGTTAATTGAATGAGCTAATGACATTGTCCTCTATACAATGTAGGAGACGGGACGACTGCCATTGTGTTGATATAACTGTGTGAAGCTCGGTGACCACAAGTCTGGGCGAAAGGTCATGTCTCAGTCACCTAGACTGTATAAAGGATTAGATAATTAGCTCATGTTAATTAGGTTACGTTTGTATTGTTAGAGTAATCTTCTCCTGTGTATATAAGACTGTATTCTGGTTCTGAATAAAGTCAGTTCTTAGTAGCAACAAGCAAGTGTCGCCTTGTTTGTGCTCAGAGAGGTTGGGATATCTGTATACAGACTGGGAGGAAGTGGTATATGACGGAAGCACTCAAGCGGAGTGTGGGACGTTCCGTGACATTGGTGGCAAGCAGCGGGAAAGCTTCCTGCAGTCTGGGACATCCAAACTTCCATCTGGATCCAAGGTCCAGATAGCAGGAGAGGAGAGGTACAGATACCAGCCGCCATGGATGAGGAATTCAGAAGGAGGTTGCGAGAGATGCAGATACAGCACAGAGGACCAGTATCGGAGCAGGTCCTGCTGGGATGGTGTGATTCTATTCGCTGCAAACTCTGGAAGGAAGCGCTAGCCCATGAGCAGCGACACCAGGGAAAAGGTCTCCCCTCCATCGAGGAAAGGTACTGGTCGCAGTACGGACTGCGGGTGCAGTTTTTGGGAGAAAAACCACACAAGAAGCAGACAGCTGAATTAAGCAGGCTGGTCTGGGCAGAGATAAAGCTGGGTGAGAGCTACAGAGCCCTCCGGTGGCATGTATCCCAAGCATGTCCCTGGATAGCGGATGACAGCCCAACGGAAGGCTTAAGCTACGGCGGCTTGGGACTGTTGTTTGTGAAGCTGACAGGGGACCCTAACTTTGGGAGTGATTTGGAGCGGCGGGTGGACGAAATCATGGATTTCAGAGAAGGGCTACTGAACATTTCGGAAGTGCACTGGGCACAGGAAGATTTGGAGTTTCTGGCCGTTCAGGAATGGGAGCTAGAGATCGCCTACAGACGGCTGCTAGACATTGCTCAGTGCCAGGGCTGGGCTCCCTTTGCCTGGGACTATCAGGAAATACCAGCTGACAACCCTGAAATCCTGGCTGAAGAGTCGGCAATGTGGCAGAGCAATAGTGTGCTTTGCCAACCTGCCCCCACAGCTATGGAGGCGGAGGTCTTATGGCGGATGCAGCAAGTGCTGACTGACCTTGATGATCCTGTTTCTGCATGGGATGATCTTGGATGGAGGAATGTGCCTGTCCAGCAGCATGCCAGAGAATCTGCAGTGGAAAATCTGGAGATTGCCATCCCCAAAGCTGAAGTGCTGACAACAGGGCAGAGCTCTGCTAACCTCTGCCCAGCACTGATAACATCTTCTGGGTTCCATGGACAGGAGATGGTGAACCTCCATCCCCAGACATCAGTTGCAGAGACATGGGATTTGATAGACTTTTCTGCTGAGGAAGAACAACCTGATGAGCCTCCAGCAGAAGAGCTGCTATCAGGGCCAAAGTTCACTGTGTTCTGCCCAGCACCAACAATGGCTTCAGCCTTCCTGAGAGAAGAGGTAGTCGGCCTTTCTCCCACAACACTGACAGGGACATGTGATTTTCTGCCAGCAGCATCTATGGAGTTAAAACAAACTTCTCCAGCTGAAGATCTGGTAACTGAACAGAGGGTCCAAGACCTCTGTCCCACACTTTTACCAATTCCAGAGACTGGGGATTTAATAGACGTTTCTGTAGAGGAGGAACCACCTGGCAAACCCCCAGCAGAAGTGCTGGCAACCGGACAGAGGGTCCAAGACCTCTGCCCCACACCTGCAGCAATTGTGGAGGCTCAGGCTGAGAAAATGGCAATCACTTCCCAGCAGCAGATACAGGGGGAGAAGGGAGAGGAGGTGTGTGTTGTCCCTTCCCAACAGTTGGCCAGGGTGGAGGAAGTTGGCTTTCCTCCCCAGCAAAGATCCGTGTACCTGGGAGACAGTACCATCGACATGTCGTCCCAGCAGCCAGATGAGGGAATGGAAAAGGAAGCAGCTGGCTCACCTCCCCAATGGCAGCTACACAGTTTGGGAGTGGAGGAAGCCAGCCTCCTGCCCCAACAGTTAGCCGGAGCAGAGGATGCGGAGTCCCCAGCAGAAGTGCTGGCAACAGGGCAGAGTGCTTCCAACCTCTGCCCAGCACTGGCAACAACTACAGAGTTCCAGGGAGGCGGGGCAGTCGGCCTCCCTCTCCAACAGTTAGCCGGAACAGATGGTGTGGGGTTTCCAGCAGAAGGGCTGGCAACAGGGCCGAGGACTGCTGGACTCTGCCCTCAACTAACAGAGGATGGATTTCCTGTGAAGGTGGATGGGACTTCAGTCTCCACCTGTATACCCCAGGGATGCTGGGCAGTGGGCCCCGATCCCCAACAGCATGACAGAGTGAGCCCAGACACCCTGTCTTCTCTCCAGCGGCAGAAAGGATTCCAGGGAGAAGAGCCAGTCCAGGCCTCTCCCCAGCAGCAGATATGTTCTCTGAGAGAGGCAGAGGTTGGCTGGGTGAGTAATACTCTGTTTGGAACAATTTGTTTGGGGTACGGTGTGGGTACAGGCAGTAGAGGACTGGAACTATGGACTAACTTCGGAGTCAACCCGTCTGGGGTCTCCTCCTGTGTTAGTCTCCTGCCGAAAGGGGAGAAATGTCACAGACCTAGCCGGGACAGAGGCTGTTGGAGAGGACTGTATGCAAGCCTGTTGCCTTTTGATTATGGGCCCTGGATTTTCAATGGATTCATTCTGTTGGGACACATCCTGTGAGGAGATGCTGGTGTCATCAACCTGTGTTTATGTTAATTGAATGAGCTAATGACATTGTCCTCTATACAATGTAGGAGACGGGACGACTGCCATTGTGTTGATATAACTGTGTGAAGCTCGGTGTCCACAAGTCTGGGCGAAAGGTCATGTCTCAGTCACCTAGGCTGTATAAAGGATTAGATAATTAGCTCATGTTAATTAGGTTACATTTGTATTGTTAGAGTAATCTTCTCCTGTGTATATAAGACTGTATTCTGGTTCTGAATAAAGTCAGTTAGTAGCAACAAGCAAGTGTCGCCTTGTTTGTGCTCAGAGAGGTTGGGATATCTGTATACAGACTGGGAGGAAGTGGTATATGACGGAAGCACTCAAGCGGAGTGTGGGACGTTCCGTGACAGAGATATTCTTTGAACTATGTTGCCTCAGTTGGGCCTGAGGCCGGAATTCTTAATGAACAAACCCTGACGGCGCTTGTAACTGGCCGTCCTGACTTGCCCCCCCAGAGCGCCCGTGAGGTCCATATAAGATACCTTGAATACTTTGCGGGTAGGGGGGCCATCGATATGCCAGATAATGTCTGAGACATTTTTAAAATAAAAATATTTTTGAAACTGAACAAATATTTGCTTGGATTTACTACTTGGCTTTCTTTTAGCTGTCTCCTCGGTTATCTTTTAATGGCATATTTTTATTGGCCTTTTTCTTCAACAGTGCAAACAAAATTTCTTTGAGACATGAGGTGACAATCTCTTCTTCAACTAACTATTATTATTATGTTGTGGGTCTGCTACACACACACCTTGTTTTTGTAGTTAATGTATGTAATGCATTAATGACAAAGATATTCATCTTTTTCTGCACCTTGACAGAAATTTGGGGAGTCATGAAAATGGCGTGATTGTGGCAAATTATAAAGCACTGTGGGTGTTATTTACTAAAGGCAAATCCACTTTGCACTACAAGTGCACTGCAAAAGTGCACTTGAGACTGCACTGAAACTGCACTTGTAGTGCAAAGTGGATTTGCCTTTAGTAAATAACCCCCATTATCACTGTAAACACCATCTTTACTCCAAAAACTGCTTTTGAGCATTGAAAGAAGAAGCCACACATTGTTCATTATCAAACTTTTTACTCAAAGTACAATCACATGTGCGTTTATAAAAGGGTTTTTTAACAAACCAACATTTTTGGTCCAACATTTTTGGTGTATAACATTTTTTTTGGTCACATTAATTAGAAATGGCCTTTTATTGGCAAAACATGCATGTTTAAAACCATAAAACAATACACAACTCATGAACTTACAAAGTTCAACTTTGATAAAGGCAAGGCAATATCAGACATTAGTATGTCCAAACTGTGTTGATATTGCCTTCATCAGATGGGGTGAAGTCACCCCTGTGAAAGCCAAATTTTTAATTTTTTTTTAAGTTGTTTTTATTGTAATTTCAAGGTAAATACAAAACAAAACAGAGCCTATTGGGCATACCCAGGCTCGGTCAACAACTATATACTAATAAAAAAAAAAAGAAAAGAAAAACAAGAAGAAAAAAAAAAAAAAAGGGAAAAAAACATACATATAGAGCTATATATATATATATATATATATATATATATATATATATATATATATATATATATATATATATATATATATTCTTAACTAAACCACTGTATCCTCAACCACCTTTGCAGAATATTCAAAGCACTCCTCTAATTCCATGTGTACCCTGCAATACCCACTTTAGTCATTCATGGAATGAGATGTGCAGTACAATAACATATTCAAATCCCCCCCCCCCCCTTCCCATAAACTATCGACTGAACAGCCCAGGGACTTTTATGAGATCAGGGATGCCATTTGAGTCAAATCCGGTACTTAATAGAGTGAACTAATCATCAATCGAATCTGCATTAGTGGACAGGGATTCCGTCCAAATATCCCATATTTTGTGGAATTTTTTGCCACAGCCACGTGACAGGTAAGTAGCTTTGTACAATGGTAGAGCCGCATTCACTAACTTCTTCCAGAAATTTATTGAAGGTGCAGATGAGGCCTTCCATCTGAGTACTATAGATTTACGGGCTTAGTAAAGTAATAATCCTAGCAGGGTTCTGATTGCCCGACGTTGGGCCAGTGATTCAACGAGTCCCAGCAGACATACCTCTACAGACAGTGGCACAGGAATGGTGGGGACAGTCAAAATAAATTTGGTTACCTCAACCCAAAAAATTGCAATCTGAGGACAGTTCCAAAAAATATGAATGAAATCCGCTGAGGCTGAGTTACACCTCCAGCGAGAGGCAGAAATAGATGGATAGATTCCATCTAAACGCTCAGGCATGTAATATACCTTATGTACTATTTTAAATTGCACCAATTTATCTCTGGCTGATACTAGTTGTGAAAAGGGGTATTCCCACATTTCTCCCCAATCTTCTGTGTCTAATGTAGGGAAATCTACCTCCCACTTTGCCTTAAGGTTTTCTAGTCCCGTGTGGACATTAGGGAGTAGTGCTTTATATATGGAAGATAAGGGTTTAGATAGAGCTTCATCTCTGAGCAGAGTCTCCAGATTCGAGGTGTGAAAGGCCACGGGAGCATTTGCAAACTGAGTGTTGAAAGCATGCCTAAGCTGCAGGAATCTAAGCAGGTGTGCGTTAGGTAAATTATATTGTTGTTTCAACCTGTCAAAAGTCTGTATTTTGCCCTCAAGACAAATTTGATTTATATATTTGGTTCCCTTGCATGCCCATACCCCAGGGTCGGGAATGGACCCGAATTCTGGTAATTGCGGGTTAAACCAAAGAGGGCTATAGGGGGAAATGTGTCCAGAAGGGATGGGGCGTAGTGAATTTGCCACTGACCACGCCCGTATTACCGCTCTCATTGCTGATGTAAGAGGGAAGGAAGCTCTAGGGCCCCGGTAAAGTAGGTTACATAGCGCCTCATAAGACTCCAAACGTGCTGCTTCCAGGACCACTGCTGCGTTGGACTCATCAGAGACCAGCCAGTTGTGGGCGTGTGATAATATAGCCGCCACAAAATAAGAGTGAAGGTCAGGGCAAGCCAAGCCTCCCTCTCCCCAAGGTCTCTGCAGCACCGTCAGCTTAAATCTCGGCTGACCGGATCCCCAGAGAAAAGATAATAAAATGGTGTTTATTAGGCAAAATACCTTTTTGGGGATCCAGACAGGTGCATGTCTGAGAGCATAGAGAAAGGCAGGTAGAAGCTTCATCTTAAATAAATTGATCCTCCCGATTAAAGAGAGGGGGAGATTTGCCCTTGCCTTCAGTCTCCTTCTCATCTTTTGTATCAGTGGTTCTAAGTTAAGGGTATAATAGTCAGAGGTAGATGCGGAGATGTGAATACCTAGATATATAATTTTGTCTGTCCATAGAAAGGGCAGGTTTGCGGCCCTATCTATCGGCAAGATTTGTGATTTATCCCATTTTACTTTGAGCCCAGAACAGCTAGTGAAATTGGAAAGAATGGTCAATGTCTCCTGAAGGGATTGGGCAGGGTCACTCAAGAAAAGGATAAGGTCATCTGCATATAAAGCAACTTTCTCATGTATGGATCCCACCTGTATGCCCCTAACCCCGTCTGCCTGTCTGAGGGCCGAGGCAAGAGGCTCCATCACCAAGGCAAAAAGGGCCGGCGACAGTGGACAACCTTGCCTCGCCTCGACAGAGCACCACCAAGCTTAATCTGCGCCGTCGGGTCTTTATTAGGGATGAGCTTCGTGTTCGAGTCGAACCCATGTTCGACTCGAACATTGGCTGTTCGGTCGTTCGCCGAATTCCGAACTTTAAGGGCTGTTCGTGCCAAATTCGTGTGGCGCGTCACAGCCCATAATTCACTGCGGCATCGCAGTGCATTGCTGGCTGATGATTGGCCAAGCATGCACTATGACCCCCATGCTTGGCCAATCACAGCGCCGCGTTAACAGAGAGCCGTAATTGGCCAAAGCCAAGGAGGCTTTGGCCAATTATGGCTCAGGGGATTTAGTACACGCCCCACACTATATAAGGCCGCCTGCACGGCAGCCCTGTGTAGTGTGTGTTCCGGCGTTCATTGAGAGAGAGAGAGAGACAGACAGTGACATTTGATTTGAGTTAGCTAGATTAGGCAGGACAGTCAGTCAGTTAGCTGCACTTAAAGTGTATTGTCTATATATATGCATCCCAGGTGTTGCATATATATATATACACTGTATTCAGTTTAGCTAGATCCGTTCCTGTTATCTTCTAGACTATTTACATTTAGTGCAGTGCGTCCTGCTCACAGTGTTCAGCTAGATCCGTTCCTGTTATCTTCTTACTGACAGGCAGGCTTGTCTTGTTACAGTATTTTGAAGAAAATTACTGGTGTTCTTTTGATCCTATTAGTACCACAGTCAGGCAGCTAGACTATTTACATTTAGTGCAGTGCGTCCACCTCACAGTGTTCAGCTAAACCTACAAGCTAGTGGGGTGCGTCCTGCTCACAGTGTTCAGCTAGATCCGTTTCTGTTATCTTCTTACTGACAGGCAGGCTTGTCTTGTTACAGTAAATACAGCTACCTGAAGAAAATTACTGGTGTTCTTTTGATCCTATTAGTACCACAGTCAGGCAGCTAGACTATTTACATTTAGTGCAGTGCGTCCTGCTCACAGTGTTCAGCTAGATCCGTTCCTGTTATCTTCTTACTGACAGGCAGGCTTGTCTTGTTACAGTATTTTGAAGAAAATTACTGGTGTTCTTTTGATCCTATTAGTACCACAGTCAGGCAGCTAGACTATTTACATTTAGTGCAGTGCGTCCACCTCACAGTGTTCAGCTAAACCTACAAGCTAGTGGGGTGCGTCCTGCTCACAGTGTTCAGCTAGATCTGTTTCTGTTATCTTCTTACTGACAGGCAGGCTTGTCTTGTTACAGTAAATACAGCTACCTGAAGAAAATTACTGGTGTTCTTTTGATCCTATTAGTACCACAGTCAGGCAGCTAGACTATTTACATTTAGTGCAGAGCGTCCTGCTCACAGTGTTCTGCTAAACCTACAAGTTAGTGGGGTGCGTCCTGCTCACAGTGTTCAGCTAGATCCGTTTCTGTTATCTTCTTACTGACAGGCAGGCTTGTCTTGTTACAGTAAATACAGCTACCTGAAGAAAATTGCTTGTGTTCTTTTGATCCTATTAGTACCACAGTCAGGCAGCTAGACTATTTACAGTTAGTGCAGTGCGTCCTGCTCACAGTGTTCTGCTAAACCTACAAGTTAGTGGGGTGCGTCCTGCTCACAGTGTTCAGCTAAACCTACAAGTTAGTGGGGTGCGTCCACCTCACAGTGTTCAGCTAAACCTACAAGCTAGTGGGGTGCGTCCTGCTCACAGTGTTCAGCTAGATCCGTTTCTGTTATCTTCTTACTGACAGGCAGGCTTGTCTTGTTACAGTAAATACAGCTACCTGAAGAAAATTGCTTGTGTTCTTTTGATCCTATTAGTACCACAGTCAGGCAGCTAGACTATTTACAGTTAGTGCAGTGCGTCCTGCTCACAGTGTTCTGCTAAACCTACAAGTTAGTGGGGTGCGTCCTGCTCACAGTGTTCAGCTAAACCTACAAGTTAGTGGGGTGCGTCCACCTCACAGTGTTCAGCTAAACCTACAAGCTAGTGGGGTGCGTCCTGCTCACAGTGTTCAGCTAGATCCGTTACTGTTATCTTCTTACTGACAGGCAGGCTTGTCTTGTTACAGTAAATACAGCTACCTGAAGAAAATTGCTGGTGTTCTTTTGATCCTATTAGTACCACAGTCAGGCAGCTAGACTATTTACAGTTAGTGCAGTGCATCCTGCTCACAGTGTTCTGCTAAACCTACAAGTTAGTGGGGTGCGTCCTGCTCACAGTGTTCAGCTAAACCTACAAGTTAGTGGGGTGCGTCCACCTCACAGTGTTCAGCTAAACCTACAAGCTAGTGGGGTGCGTCCTGCTCACAGTGTTCAGCTAGATCCGTTTCTGTTATCTTCTTACTGACAGGCAGGCTTGTCTTGTTACAGTAAATACAGCTACCTGAAGAAAATTGCTGGTGTTCTTTTGATCCTATTAGTACCACAGTCAGGCAGCTAGACTATTTACAGTTAGTGCAGTGCGTCCTGCTCACAGTGTTCTGCTAAACCTACAAGTTAGTGGGGTGCGTCCTGCTCACAGTGTTCAGCTAAACCTACAAGTTAGTGGGGTGCGTCCACCTCACAGTGTTCAGCTAAACCTACAAGCTAGTGGGGTGCGTCCTGCTCACAGTGTTCAGCTAGATCCGTTTCTGTTATCTTCTTACTGACAGGCAGGCTTGTCTTGTTACAGTAAATACAGCTACCTGAAGAAAATTGCTGGTGTTCTTTTGATCCTATTAGTACCACAGTCAGGCAGCTAGACTATTTACAGTTAGTGCAGTGCGTCCTGCTCACAGTGTTCAGCTAAACCTACAAGTTAGTGGGGTGCGTCCACCTCACAGTGTTCAGCTAAAGCTACCTGTAGAAGGTTGGTGGTGTTCTCATACTACAGGCAGGCAGTTGATTTTGCTAGCTGCAGTATCAGTACATATATATATATATATATATATATATAAATATATATATATATATATATATATATATCCCAGCTTAGTGCAGCTACAGGCCATTAGTATGTCTGGAAGGCCAAGAAGGAGAGGCAGACAGTCACAAGCCAATAAGAGAGGGCAAGCAGGCTCTGTGTCTAGTGCTGGTCGTGGAGACGGTGCATCCTCATCAGCACGTGGCCATGGGACACGCTTGGCCTTTTTTTCGGCAGCTGGCCATGTTGAGCCGCAACATGCGGAAGACTTGGTCGAGTGGATGACCAAGCCGTCCTCATCCTCCTCATCCTCTCTCACCCATGCCCAGGGTACTTTGTCTGGCAAAGCAGCGGCCTCTTCCCTCGGCTCAATGTCATCAGTGACTCCTTCCCTAGCCCCACCATGTCCTCCTGAGGAGTCCCTCGAACTGTTTGACCACAGTGTTGGGTACATGCTCCAGGAGGATGCCCAGCGTTTGGAAGGCTCTGATGATGATACTGAGCTCGATGAAGGCAGTAACATGAGCACGGACAGAGGGGGTGCCCAAGAAGGACAGCAATCTGGCAGTCATGCTCCCCCTGCTGCAGCATACTGCCAGGTTTGCTCAGTGATGAGGAGGGAGGGGATGATGAGGTCACTGACTCAACGTGGGTGCCTGATAGGAGAGAGGAGGAGGAGGAGGAGGCGGCACATCACCAACGAGGCAGGATGCCCTCCAGGGGCCAGCCTAAGGGCAGCACATTGACTGCATCACACCCCAAAGCTCCACATGTGCAGGGCGCTGCAGTCTCTGCGCGTTATTCAAAAAGTTCTTTGGTGTGGGCCTTTTTTGAGACGAGTGCATCAGATCGCACCGCTGCTATTTGCAACATATGTCTCAAGCGTATCTCGCGTGGCCAAAACATCTCCCGCTTGGGTACCACATGCTTGACCAGACATATGTTGACCTGCCATGCAGTTCATTGGCAAGCGTATCTAAAAGACCCACACCAAAGAACAAAGAGGACCTCTCCTTGCTCCTCATCAGCTGAGATTTCCAACCCCACTAGACCTTCAGTCCTCTCTGAGACCTGCACTGAGAGGAATGAAGGTGTAGAATTAGGTGTGTCACAGCCAAGTACTTGTGGGCAATCTGATTTTGGTACACCGACGTCAGATTGTACCAGGCAAATTTCCCTGCCCCAGCTGCTGCACCGCCGAAAGAAGTTTGCTCCCAGCCATCCACATGCCCAGCGGTTGAATGCTAGCTTGGCAAAATTGCTAGCACTTCAACTGCTGCCTTTTCAGTTGGTAGACTCTGCCCCCTTCCGTGAGTTTGTGGAATGTGCGGTTCCTCAGTGGCAGGTACCCAAACGCCACTTTTTCTCACGGAAGGCGATTCCGGCTCTCTACCAGCATGTGGAAGGCAATGTCCATGCCTCGCTGGACAGGGCGGTCAGCGGTAAGGTGCATATTACTGCTGACTCATGGTCCAGCAGGCATGGACAGGGACGTTACCTAAGTTTCACGGCGCATTGGGTGACTCTGCTGGCAGCTGGGAAGGATGCAGGACAAGGTACAGTAGTGTTGGAGGTTGTTCCGCCACCACGCCTCCAAAATGCTAATGATTGTGACACACCTCTCTCCTCCACCCCCTCCTCTTCTTCTTCCTCCATGGCCTCTTCCTCGGAACCAGCGGTGCTCCGTAGTCGTTCAAGGGGCTACGCAAGTACGCAGGCCAAAAGATGCCATGCGGTGCTTGAGCTGGTGTGCTTGGGGGACAGGAGCCACACTGGGGCAGAGGTTCTGTCAGCTCTGCAGGGGCAGGTTCAGAGGTGGTTGACGCCACGCCAACTTAAGGCAGGAATGGTGGTTTGCGACAATGGCACCAACCTCCTCTCTGCCCTCCAACAGGGACAAATGACCCATGTGCCCTGTTTGGCTCACGTCCTTAACTTGGTGGTGCAGCGGTTCTTGGGCAAGTACCGGGGCTTACAGGATGTCCTGAGGCAGGCCAGGAAAGTCTGTGTGCATTTCCGCCGGTCATATAATGCCAGTGCTCGGCTGACGGACCTCCAAAAGGAGTTTAACCTGCCCAAGAACCGCCTAATCTGTGACATGCCCACCAGGTGGAACTCAACGTTGGCCATGCTGCAGCGGCTGCACACGCAGCAGAGGGCCATCAATGAGTACCTGTGCGACTATGGCAACAGGGTCAGGGGAGCTTGGTTTTTTTTCCCCACGCCAGTGGGCCATGATCAGGGATGCATGCACTGTCCTGTCACCATTTGAGGAGGCCACGAGGATGGTGAGCAGTGACAGTGCATGCATCAGTGACACTGTCCCCCTTGTCCACCTGTTGGAGCACACGCTGCGTGGAATAATGGACAGGGCACTTGAGGCAGAACAAAGGCAGGAAGAGGAGGACTTCCTTAGCTCTCAAGGCCCCCTTTATCCAGACAGTGTTCCTGCGTGCCCGCCGATCACACAGGAAGAGGACGAGGAGGAGGAGGAGGAGGAGGAAGATTGTGTCAGTATGGAGGTGGAGCCTGGCACTCAGCATCAGCAGCAGTCTTTAAGGGATCAGTCCCAAGAAACACATGGACTTGTACGTGGCTGGGAGGAGGTGGCTGCGGACCATGTTGTCCTTAGTGACCCAGAGGACTCCGGACCGAATGCCTCAGCAAACCTACGCTGCATGACCTCCCTGATCCTGCAAAGCCTGCGTAAGGATCCTCGTATTCGTGGTATCAAGGAGAAGGACCAATACTGGCTGGCAACCCTCCTTGATCCACGTTACAAGGGTAAGGTTGCGGACCTTATCTTGCCATAGCAGAGGGAGCAGAGGATGAAACATCTTCGGGAGGCCTTGCAGAAAGGTCTGTGCAACGCGTTTCCAGAGACTGGGAGGTTACAAACTTCTGTTTCTGGACAACGTGTTGCTGAGGCTTCGGTCAGTCAAAGAAGGAGCGGTGGAGAAGGTGGCCGTCTGACCGATGCGTTCAGACAATTTTTTGGTCCGCAGCCCCAAGGTATGATCGGTTCCAGCAACCATCGCGAGCGTCTGTTTTACATGGTGCAGGAATACCTAGGGGCAAGATCAGACTTGGACACCTTTCCCACCGAAAATCCTCTGGGTTACTGGGTCTTGAGGATGGATCACTGGCCAGAGCTTGCACAGTATGCAATTGAGCTACTGGCCTGTCCTGCATCCAGCGTTCTTTCGGAACGCACATTCAGTGCTGCTGGAGGCGTGGTAACCGATCACAGGGTGCGTCTGTCCACTGACTCGGTCGATCGACTGACCTTCATAAAAATGAATCAGTCTTGGATCACCACCAGCTACCAAGCACCTGATGCTGATGTAACCGAATAATTTTTTTTGAAATCTCAGATCCCTTCAAAGACTGCCTATGCTGATGCTGAGTGACTATCCCTGAGTAATTATCCTCTTCCTCCTCAATCATCACGCTGATAGCTTGTAAGAACATTTTTGGTTCTGGGCGCCACCACCAGTGCCTAAGGCACAATTTTTCAGCCCCTGTTTAACAGGGGCGTGTAATTACAATTTTTGATGTAATACTTTGCAGCAGGGCTCGTTCCTGCATTCCAACTAGAGTGTTTGTGAGGGGTTGCAGTGTTGTGGCACCAGCACCAGTGCCTAAGGCCCATTTTTTCTGCCCCTGTTTAACAGGGGCGTGTAATTACAATTTTTGATGCAATACTTTGCAGCAGAGCTCGTTCCTGCGTTCCAACTAGAGTGTCTGTGAGGGGTTGCAGTGTTGTGGCACCAGCACCAGTGCCTAAGGCCCAATTTTTCAGCCCTTGTTTAACAGGGGCGTGTAATAACAATTTTTGATGCAATACTTTGCAGCAGGGCTCGTTCCTGCGTTCCAACTAGAGTGTCTGTGAGGGGTTGCAGTGTTGTGGCACCAGCACCAGTGCCTAAGGCCTAATTTTTCAGCTCCTGTTCAACAGGGGCATGTAATTACAATTCTTGATCTAATATTTCACAGCAGGGCCCTGTGAGGGCTTACAGTGTTGTGGCCACAGCAACACCTAAGGCTCAAATTTCTGCTGAGTATATAGGGCAGGACCCTACTTTCAAACAACTAACTTACAAACGACTCCTACTTGCAAACGGAAGGAGACAACAGGAAGTGAGATGAAATCTACCCCTAGGAAGGGAAATTCTCTCCTGTAAGAGTTAATATGGGAAAAACATTTCTCCTTTCCACTGATGCTTTCCAATCCTTGTTCCACAAAAAAACCCAAATTTTCAAAAAACATTTGTCATTGGGACAAAAAGTGAGGTGAAATCTTCTAAAGAGGAGGAAAGACAGCAAAACAAATGTCACAGGGGTGATAACCCTTCCCTATGTTTTCCAAAAAGCTTAAAAAAGATTTTTTGGCTGGAGCTAAACACGTTAAAAATGTACCCGTTCAAAATGACAAACAGATTCTACTTAACAACAAACCTACAGTCCCTGTCTTGTTTGCACCGCCTGTATACTGCTGTTCAGAGTATATAGAGCCTTGTGGCCCCACACTTTTCCTTATTTTAATTTGGGTGCGGGGTTCCCCTTAATATTCATACAAGACCCAAAGGGCCTGGTAATGGACTGGGGGGTACCCATGCCGTTTGTCTCACTGATTTTCATCCATATTGCCAGGACCCGACATTACATTAAACCCGCAAGCAGTTTTAAATGAGATTTTTTCCTTTAAAAATGACATTTGGTGCAGGGACTGTTCTAAACACGGGAAACACGCGCCACTTTACAGGCATACTATAGACACCCTCCCAGGTACGATATTTAAAGGAATATTTCACTTTTTTTTTTACATCATTAAAATCACTGCTCCCGAAAAAACGGCCGTTTTTAAAAGTTTTTTTGCATTGATACATGTCCCCTGGGGTAGGACCCGGGTCCCCAAACCCTTTTTAGGACAATACCATGCAAATTAGTTTTTAAAATGAGCACTTTTGATTTCGAACGTTCGAGTCCCATAGACGTCAATGGGGTTCTAACGTTCGTGCGAACTTTCGGTCCGTTCGCAGGTTCTGGTGCGAACCGAACCGGGGGGTGTTCGGCTCATCCCTAGTCTTTATATAAAATATCAATACCTCTCCAAAACCCATAACTTCTAGAACCGTGGACATAAAAGGCCATGCCACCGAATCGAACGCCTTTTCAATGTCCAGTGTCACCATTACCCTCGTGGAGGACTCAGTGGGAGGTAGTTGAAGATGGGTAAACACTCTACGTAAATTTATATCTGTTGATTTCCCTGGCATGAAACCAGTCTGGTCTATATTAATCAGGGATGGTAGAATCGTCCGCAGTCTGGTCACTAATATTTTTGTCAAAATCTTGAGGTCATAGTTTAACAGGGAGATCGGCCTATAAGAAGTACAGAGGGATATGTCTTTTCCGGGCTTAGGGATGAGGACTATGTGTGCCTGATACATTGAAGGGGGTAAGGACATCTGTTTTTACTTTCAGAGAAGACTTTTAACAATTTTGGTGCAATTAATGAGGCATACATTCTGTACCATTCACCAGGTAGGCCATCAGGTCCTGGTGTTTTACCACTAGGAAATGAGCAAATCGCTTCTTCTATCTCCTCAGTGGTAAAATCTTTGTCTAAAAATTCAAGATCCTCCTGCGAAAGAGTGGGTAGATGCAGGGACTGCAAAAATTCCCTACGCCTATCTTCAGGACAGCCAGGGACCGCCTTATATAAGTTTTCGTAGAAGGATCTGAATTCATCTATAATTAGTTTGGGGGTAGAGATCACCTGACCATCTGAACCTCAGATTTCTGACACCACCGTCTGCATTTTAGAGTCCGCAACTAAATTCGCTAGGAGTTTGCTATTTTTGTCTCTGGATTCAAAGATCTTCCCCGCCAAGGAATTTAAATCTAGATGTGTGGCCGAGGCAAGATGTAGAGACAATGCTCTTCTTGCCTCGGCTAGCCGGCTAAAGTGATCCAGAGTCGGGGAGCTAGAAAAAGCCTCCGCTGCTCTAGCCTCTCCCTCTTCAAGTGCCTGGCAGGACATCCCGGAACGGACCGCTTTAATAGCTGAAATATATTCTCCTCTAGTGTTGGCCTTAAAGGCATCCCAGACTATCTGCATTGAGGCTGAATCCTCATTGATCTCCCAGTATTGTTGTAGTTTGGGAGAGACCTCCTCCCCCACCCTCGAGTCCTGCAACCATTTGGGTGCTAAACGCCAACAGTCTCGGCTCCTGGTGTCCGACAACTCCAAGGTGACCTCCAGGGGTGCATGATCAGAGAGGCCCGCAGGTAAGTACGAGACCCCCCTTCACCGCCGCCAGAGCAGGTGTTGCCAAAGACCAGATCGATCCTGGAACCCGATTTATGAGTAGTAGAGTGAAAGGAGTAAGCCCTAGTGGTTTGATGCTTCCATCTCCAAATCTCAGTATAATTAAATGCTTGTGCCCATTAAAGCAGGTCTGGCGAATACACCCTATTTGGACTGGACGAGTCCAGGGGCGGATCCAAAGTAGAATTAAAATCTCCAGCTATGTATAGTCTGGAGAATTGTAATGTCGCTAAAAGCTCATACATCTTGTAGAGGACCCATTGGTTAAAGGGAGGAGGCACATATATATTCACTAAAGCATAGACCAACGCTTTAATCTCCAGTAATAGGATTATGAATCGGCCCTCCTGATCAGTTTGTAGATGCACGACCTTATATGCAAGGGATTTGTTCAATGGAATGGCCACTCCCCTTGCATAACTGGAGTACGTTGCATGAAATGATTGCCGTACCCAGGGTCTGCGTAGCGCCAGGATCTTGTTCCCCAGAAGGTGAGTCTCCTGTAGGAACAAGATATGGGGTCTGTGATTATTCAGATATTTAAACATTAGTGCCCTTTTTACCTTGTCATTGAGACCCCTTACATTCCATGATACCAGTTCCAACTCCATGAATGCAGTGACAGATTATGATTCAACATAATGATACCTACATGCAGGGGGTCAGCCCCCACGGGACCAAGGGAGAGTGCCAAAATTATAACAAATTTTGCACTGGGCATAGTGAGCATTAATAGGACACATGAAATATAAGCATCAGTCAGTGGATATAGAGCGTACAAAAAAGAAAGAAACAAACGGTAACCTGTGAACTCCCTACTGACCATGAAATACCCCTAAAAGAGAAAACAGAACAAAAAACAATAATAACTATGGTCAGTTTAATACCCGAAACCTGAACTCAAACTCTTAGATCCTCAGACTTCTGAAAAAAGTTTAAAAGTGTAGAGACTCAGTGCCAACGCCTCTTCAATTGGTGGGAAAAAAAAAAAAAAGAACTGAAGAACTGGGGGGGGGTTGATACTTCAGTGAGTTACGTCTAACAAGGTGGCTCAGTGATAGAAGAATGTATAATAAAAGCACATCTAGTCACGAACTAGAAGGTTCTGTAATGATCAATGTTCCCAAAATAATGTGTAAAATTCTGCATGAGGGGAACAGGAGCCAACTAGCAACAACATCTGTTGATGAGGTCTAAGAATCTATATAACAGGAACTGATGGCTGGATGAACTACCCCCTCGACCATGGATCCGGAAAGAAGATGGAATCTTTGTGCTAATTTCAGATAGCGACTTGTAGTGGGGAATAGCATCTTGTGTTTACCGTAGGTTGTTCAGCCAGTCATCTGCGTCAGCCAGAGAGTCGAAGAATCTGACCGAACCATTATGAGGGACACGAAGACGGCTGGGATACAGTATGCTGTATTTTATGTCCTTTTCAAGTAAGCGCTTACGGACATCATTAAAGGACTTCCTCTTGCGCTGCAGGTCAGCCGAGAAATCCGGAAACAGAAGGACTGAGCCGCTGCCGTATGGAAGCGAGGAATGTTTGCGAGCTGCGGAAAGGATCCTGTCATGGTCCCTGAAGGAAGCGTACAGGGACAGGAAGTTCCGGGTGAGAGCGCAGCTCAGCCATCCGCCCGGACGTCCTTCCTCCCTCTTCCCACTGACACCCATGTTATCATCGGATTGATCTCCCCCTCTCCACTGGACTGCAGTTACCACCTGCCAGGGACACTGAACTACATCTGTGTGTGCTTGTGCTCAGCCATCTGCACCCCTGCCTGTCTGGACCTGATTGTGTATCAGCTACACTGAAACTGCTGCTGGCTACAGTCCTACATTCTCATCCCCTCAGCCCTGATCATGCTCCTGTACACGACTTCTCCTTCTTTCATGTGAGTGGATATTATGATTGTAATAAAGTGTTTTATGATAATTTCTCAGAGGCGCCCCTATTCCTTCTTTTTTCTCAGCTATTGGAACTCGCTTTTGGTTTCTTGGTGGCTGCCCTGACTGACATAGCGATTTTACACTACTAATGTACATATATGTACATACATCCATGCCCCTGGACTATTGGGTACTACGTTCTGAGGTATCTGCATATTGCGCCTTGTTACTTGTTCAACACAATCAGTTCACCCTGGATGGCTCAGCAGTGTTCAGCAGGAGGGTGGAGGGCTGGCAGGGTGGCTGTGAGCGGCAGTGTCCGTGCTCCCAAGTCGAGGCCAGGCTGGATCCGGCTCTCCTCCGCCGGCCGACGGTGTAGGAAAGAGCAGTGGGCGGCAGGCTGCACTAGGCTGGACTAGGCCCCACTAGGCCGGATTGGGCCGCGGCCGTGCCGAGCGAGATCAGCGGCCCCACGGACCACCAGACCCCGCAAGGCACACAGGAGGGCAAGCTGGAGGATGAGAGGAGCCCTCTACCTCACCGATCAGTCCAGGAACAGCTCTCTCTAGCAGGGCAAAGGCTGGAAATATGGCGGCGGCCGTGGGTGTGAAGAGTTGGTTGATTCCCGGCTGATCACGGGCCGGATCTCCACAATATCCACACAGGCTGCAGCAAGCAGTATAGGTGAGTCGGCAGGCAGGTTTTTTGACACTTTTGGGCTGGTGAAGTGTGCAGATGGCTAAGGATTAAATTTCGGATGCTCAGGAGCTCCTCACTAGCACGTCTGCCTGCTCTCACATCCGGACACGCCCCCCTAAAAGCCACATTTTGAAGATGCACACAAATTGGGATTCAAAATGGGGATTTCCCTCATGATCCCATGCCTAATGTCAACATGTGCTAGCTCCTATCATGGGGGGATCAATGAACGTGTTTTAGGTGTGCAACCCCTTCCTCTCAGCTACTTTATTAGCGAGGAAGGGGTTGCACCCACAAAACGCATACATTGATCTTCCGTGATGGCAGATAGCACATGTTGACACACTGTGTGCATCTTCAAAATTTGGCTTTTAAAATACGTAAAAAATTATTTGTAAATACAAAAATAGACGCAAAAAATGATTTTTGGATGTTTTAGATTCTCCCTAAAACATCAATGATGTTCTTCATTTTTTTTTTAACATCATTGATGTTTTCCTTTAGATGTTCTAAATCGCGATTGCACCCCATTATCTCCCGGATGAGGATCTGGGCACTTTCACTGGTGAAATTACATTATTCTTCCACAACATCCCCATCACCTAAAAATAAATAAAAAAACACACCATGTATTATAAATATGCAGGCATCCATCTATTACCTTAAGCTGTGGTGACAATTTCGCCAATTTCAACAATGTCTCCCTCCTCCTCCTCTGCTTGGGTTTGGGGGATTTCACCTTCTTCCGGAGGTGGGGAGTCCCTGGTCTCCTCTGATTTCCCTAGTCTATTCTCCCCTATGGAAAAAAAGGTATACTTAGCACACAGATATTTGATGGCAGAAATAGGAATATGAAACTTTGCTTGGAAGTGGGGCACAATTGTCTGTTTTTGCAAAGTTCCAAGCTGAAAACATTATTTTTTTTGCCTTTCTTAAGCTGGAATGCTTACCTGTTTTGTGCAAGTTTCACAGATGGAGACACCCCTATAGTATCCACTGGAGCACCTGTGTGGGACACTCTAATAAAAAGGGTGTTCTGGTGTCCCACACTAGTGCTCCTGTGTCCAGATGTGTAAACAGCTGCTGAGTGTCCTCTCCTTACACTGAATCAAGTTTGCATTTCATTCTAGTTACAAACCCATCTAGACAACAAACTTTTTTTAATAGAACTAGGCCTGAAAAAATGTATTGAACTGCATCTGCTCCAAACATCGTATTTTAGTGGCCGAACGAACAATGTTTCCTACGAATGATTAATGTGCCCATGAAGATGAAAGTTGCCATTTTAAACTGTACAACAGTAAAGAAAAGCACATGGAGCAGCACAAACGTAATACTAATAAGAATAGGAACACAGGACAACTACTTACTTTTTTGCAGCACTCTCCTGATCCTTCTATACTTATCATGCTCCCTCAGTTTCAGGTCCGACCAGCGTTTCCTCAGTTGATCCTTGGATCGCCATACCCCAAAATTCCTATGTAGACTCTTCACAACTTTAGCCATGATCTTGGCCTTTTTCACATTTGGCTTTGGGTAAGTTTCATGCTTCCCATCATAGTCGGCCCTCTTCAAGATGTCCACCATCTTCACCATCTCTACAAAGGCCATATTTGATGCCTTAAATCTCCTGCGGGATCGGGACGTTTCTGGCTCCAGGCTTTCCTCCTCGTTGCTGCTATTATTACGCGCCTGCTGTGTCTCTGCCATGTGCTCTTCCACTGCGCCGAAAGAGAAGGGGCGGGGAATAGACTAGAAAGAATGTCAGGGGCGGCGGAGTTTCACGCATGCGCAGTGTATATAAAGCGTAACACGCGTGCATCGTACGTATGATCTGTGAGCGCAGGAAAGAGTCGCAGAAGCGCCGATCATGATAACGAAGGTACAATTTTTACTTGGGCCTATACTGCTTATAGATTGAGGCCTATATTGGGACAAGATTAGGAGAGTTTAGCCTGATATTAGGGTTTGTACTGTTTTGCGTCTTGCAGATAAAATAGATGGCTTCAAAGACCATGGTTTCCTCCCAATATTCATTGATAAATACAGGAAGCTGCCCTGTCTGTGGCAGGTGAAACATCCACAATATAATAACAAATTAAAGAGGTAGGCAGCGCTGGAGAAACTGCTGGAGTTGGCAAAACCGCAGGTCCCCACGGCAAACATCCCCTATTTAAAAGCCAAAATTGGTGGCCTGAGGAGCACTTATCTTAGGGAGCGCAAGAAGGCCCGGGATTCCATGTGATCTGGAGCTGCAGCAGATGACGTTTATGTCCCCAGGCTGTGGTACTATGAGAGACTGCATTTTCTGTCAGACCAGACTGAAGTCAGGGAATCCCTCTCAACCCTACCTTCCACCCTACCTTCCACTCTTCCTTAATCCCCAGCCGAGGCTTCTGATGTCCAACCTGGGGCTTCCAGCCAGGAAGAAGTGGGGGAGCCCAGCTTGAGCCAGGTAAAGCATTGTTCTACAGATTTCTTGTGAAAAAAGAAATGATGTTTACTAGATGTTATTATTGATCACTAATTGCTGATTTAATAAAGTGTTTTACATATCAATAGACAGTAGTGGCCACAAATGATTGGGACAAGAATGAAAAATGCTGGGCTCAGAATGATAGTCTTTTCTATTTATTAACATTCAATTTGCAACAGTCATAAGCTGAAAATTGTGTGTGATTGATGAACCAAAAACTAAAACTATGTCCCTTTTTCATACACAGGAAGACCTCAGTCAGGAGGAGGCTGTGGAATGTGGCACACAGGAGGAAGCTGTGGAATGTGGCAGCTAGGAGGAGGCAGGGGTTAGTGTCAGCCAGGAGGTGGCCGGGCCCAGTAGGAGCCTCACAGAATCCCAGGTCCCTCCCCTCCGCCTTCCAACCAAAAGACCCAGGAAGGGGAGTAACGTGGAGGAGTCAGCACTCAGGCTGATTGGGGAGGCTTTTGCGGCCCTCAGAACCACCCCCACTCCTCAAGAGGCCTTTGCCTCCATGGCTGCCACCAAAATGCAGGACATGGAGAAGGGCCAATGCCTCATGTGTGAGGAAATCATTTATATCACATTAAATAAGGGGTTGAGGGGCCAAATCACACCAAATACCCACCTGTGTGAGTTGCGTCATTCTCCCCCTCCTCCCCCTCCTCCTCCTGCCACACCTCCAACACCACAGCCACAGCCTGGAAGGAAGAGTGGAAGGAAGACAAGAAAGTGATGGCCTGGGTTCAGTCTGGTCTATCAAAAGATGCAGGCTCTTGTATGACCACAGCCTGGGGACATATATGTCATCTGCTGCTGTTCCTGATCTCTTATGCCCCGTACACACGGTCGGATTTTCCGATGGACAATGTCCGATCGGAGCGTGTTGTCGGAAATTCCGACCGTGTGTGGGCTCCATCGGACATTTTCCATCGGATTTCCCGACATACAAAGTTGGACAGCAGGAGATAAAATTTTCCGACAACAAAATCCGATCGGGTCAATTCCGACCGTGTGTGGCCTGTTCCGACGCACAAAGTGCCACGCATGCTCAGAAGAAATTCCGACACGGGACAGCTCGTTCTGGTAAACTTAGCGTTCGCAATGGATACAGCACTTTCGTCACGCTGCAATGTTCAAAATAGTTTAATACAGCGCACTCTCTTCTTCTTTATAATGTGACAAGAATTAAGTAGTTTTGATGCTCATATTCACACACACTTCTCACAAACTTCTTTTGTTACTATTTATCGGGATTCCCTCAATATATTTTGATTTCTCACATCTGACAACACATTTTTATTTTTTTTTTTTTTACTTTAATGTAGATTCTTTTTTTGTGTTTCTCTTTTTTAATTGTTTTTTTGGTGATTTTGATTTGTACTCCCGAAAATGTTTGTGTGTTTTTTGTGACAAGTTCCCACAACACCACTAATATGTTGTTCTATTTAATCTGTAGGAGATTGTTTGGTGTTGTTGTCCCTTGTTAATTTCACATTTTATGTTTTTAGAAATGTACCTGAATCGTCACCAACAAACTGCCCTTTTTGGATGAAAACACACACAGGAGAGTAGAATTTACCGAAAAATTTTTTATTAAGGGGTCACAACTATAAACAAAGAGGGAGGCAATGCTGGAGAAACTGCAGAAATTGGCAAAGCCTTGGACCCCCAGGGCAGACATCAATTATTTAAAAGCAAAATTGGTGGCCTGAGGAGTCCATATCTAAGGGACGGCAGTCTGGTCCAGAAGTCCCAGAGATCCGGAAAGCAGCAGATGACATCTATGTCCCCAGGCTGTGTTAATACGAGAGACTGCATCTTCTGTCAGACCAGACTGAACCAAGGGCAATCACTCTCAGGTCTTCCTTCCACGCTTCCTTCCAGGCTTTGGCTGTGGTGGTGGAGTTGTGGCAGCAGGAGGAGGAGGAGGAGGATCGTCGATCTCAATGACATCCGTCTTGTGTGTCAGTTCCCCACTCTCCCCCTTACGTAGGACTTTATAAATCAGGTCCTCAGAGATCTTGCGTTGGCCCTCCTGCATGCCCTGCAATTTGGTGGCAGCCATGCAGGCAAAGGCCTCTTCAGGACTGGGGAAGGCTCTGAGGGACGCCGAGCCTCCTGGATCAGCCTGTATGCTGAATCCTGCACAGGACTGGGAGTCATCTTCCTGGCTTGTTTATGTGGCAGGCGGAGGGGAGGAACCTGCGACTTGTCCCAGGCTTCTCTTGGCTGACACTTAGCCCCGCCTCCTCCTGGCTGCCACTAATCCCCACCTCCTCCTGGCTGCCACATTCCACAGCCTCCTCCTGGCTGAGGTCTTCCTGTGTATGAAAAAGGGACATAGTTTTAGTATTTTTTACATCAATCACACACAATTTTCACCTCCTGACTGCTGCAAATTGAATGTTAACAAATATAACAGACTATCCTTCTGAGCCCAGCATTTTGCATTCTTGTCCCAATTTTGGGTGCCCACTACTGTCTATTGATATGTAAAACACTTTATGAAATCAGCAATTAGTGATCAATAATAACAACTAATAAACATCATTTATTTATTGCCCAGAAATCTGTAGAAGAATGCTATACCTGACTCCAGCTGGGCTCCTCCACTTCTTCCTGGCTGGAAGGCCCAGGTTGGACATTGGAAGCCTCAGCTGGGATGGAAGGAAGAGTAGAAGGAAGAGTGGAGAGGGATTCCCTGACTTCAGTGTGGTCTGACAGAAATCGCAGTCTCTCATAGTACCACAGCCTGGGGACATAAACGTCATCTGCTGCAGCTCCGGACCTCTGGGAATCCGTGACCTTCTTGCACTCCCTAAGATATGTGCTCCTCAGGCCACCAATTTTTGCTTTTAAATAAGGGATGGTTGCTGTGGGGACCACCGGCTTCACCAACTCCAGCAGTTTCTCCAGCGCTGCCTGCCTCTTCTGTTTGTGGTTATAATGGGGTGTCTGACTTGCCACAGACAGGGCAGCTCCCTGTACTTGTCAATGAACAGGGGCAGGAAATCGTAGTCGTTGAACCCATCCATTTTCTCTGCAAGACACAACACAAGACAAACCCTAATGTCAGGCCAAACTCCCCTAATCTTGTTACAATATAGGCTTCCATTTCGAAGCAGTATAGGCCCAAGTTTAGATCCTACCTTCGTTAGCACGATCGGCGTCTCCGATGCTCCTTCCTCCGCTCACAGATCGTACATAAGACGCGCGCGTTACGATTTATACACACTGCGCATGCGTATAACTCCGCCCGCCCCTGACGTTCTTTCTAGTCTATTCCCCGCCCCTTTTCGTTCGGCGCAGTGGAGGAAGAGCACATGGCGGATAGACAGCAGGATCGTGCTAATTACAGCAACGAGGAGGAGGAGGAAAGGCCGGAGCCTGAAACGCCCCGATCCAGAAGGAGATTAAAGGACTCAAATATGTCCTTTGGGGAGATGGTGGCCATCCTGAAGAAGGCCGACTATGATGGAAAGTATGGGCCTTACCCCAACCACAATGTCCAAAAGGCCAAGATCATGGCGAAAGTGGTCAGGAGTCTGCACCGGAAATTCGGGTTACGACGATCAAAAGATCAGCTCAGGAAGCGGTGGTCGGACCTGAAATTACGAGAACATGAGCAGTACAGAAAGATCCGGAGAGTGCTGCAAAAAAGTAAGTAGTTGTGCTGTGTTCCTATTCTTTATGTTTATTACGTTCGTGCTGCTCCATGTGCTTTTAGGAACTGTTGTACAGTTTAAAATGGCAACATTCATGTTCATGGGCACATTATTCGTTCGGATCACACATTTTTATTTCGGACGATAAAATACCATTGTTTAGGCCATATGCATTTGGCCACCATTTTGACGCCCTATACTTGTCTTCAAAGAATTGGGTTGTGTAGATGGCTTTGTTACTAGAATGAAATGCAAACTAGATTCTGTGTAAGGAGAGGACACTCAGCAGCTGTTTTCACATCTGGACACTGGAGCCTTAGTGTGGGACACAAGAACACCATTTTTATTAGGTGGGCCACACAGATGCTCCAGTGTATACTATAGGGGTGGCTACATCTGTGAAGCTTGTACTAAACAGGTAAAGTATTGCAGCTTGACAAAGGACACTAAAAAAGCTACATGTTGGAACTCTGGGAAAATAGACAATTGTACCCCACTTCCAAGCAATGTTTCATCTTTATAGTTCTGCCATCAAATATCTGTGTGCTAAGTATACCATTTTTGTTTTACATAAGGGAGAAAAGACTCGGAGGACACCCCTCATCCGAGCAGACCAGAGCCCCCCCCCTCTGGAAGTAGGGGAAATCCCCCCAACACAAGATGAGCAGGAGGAAGAAGATGTGGTGGAACTAGTCACCACAACAGGTGAGTGTCTGCAACCACAGGGTCAGATAAGAGATGGATGGCGGCATTTTTTGGGAAACCTAATTTATTTTGGGGTTCCTCTCTTTTTAGGTGATCGTGAGGTTGTGGATGAAGATCCTTTCACATCCGAAAGTGCCCAGATCCTGATCGGGGAGATCATGGAGTGTAATTTACAATTGGAAAACATCAAGCAAAACATCAATGATGTTATTCCAAAATATAAAAACACCATTGATGTTTTGGGGCGAGTTTAAAACCCCTCCAAATCACTTTCTTCTATTGTGTGCTACAATGTGCGAAATGTTTTTGTGATTTTTCCCAAAGCCAAATTTGGAGGATGCACACAGTGTGTCAACATGTGCTATCTGCCATCACGGGAGATCAATGAACGCGTTTTGGGGGTGCAACCCCTTCCTCAATAATAAAGTAGCGGTGAGGAAGGGCTTTCTCCCCCAAAACACGTCCCTTGATCCCCCGTGATGGCAGGTAGCACATGTTGACATTGTGAAATTTGTGTGCATCTTCCAAATTTGGCTTTTCCTGGGGTGATTTCCCCCCATCTGAACGCTATATCAAACACAGTTCCTAAATACTCATGTCTGATATTGCCTTCAGGTTCTACCAAATGTGAACTTTGTAAGATCAAGATTTGTGTCTTTCTTGTGGGTTTTACACAGGCCTGTTTTCTATAAAATGCACATTTTGATTTTGGATAATGACACCACAAAAATTGTTATACAACAAACATGTCGGTTTGTCAGAAAAACCTTTGGTAAATGCACATGTGATTGTGCTGGTATTAAAAAGATTGTTCATCAAGAATGTGTGGATTATTGTCTCAACGCTACAACACTTTTGGGGTGATGTAATTGTTGTTTTATGAGAAAATGGGGGTAATTTCCTAAGGGCAAATCCTCTTTGCAGGACAACTGCAGTTTCAGTGCAGTTGCAAGTGCACTTGTAGTGAAAAGTGTCTTTGCATTTAGTAAATAACAGCCAACAGTGCTTTGTATAAGGTTACACAATCACGACATTTTCTGCACTCCACACATTTCTGTCAGGGTCAGCTCAAACAAACACAAGCAGTAAATGTCCACAAAGAAGAGCCTGGGGGGAGATGCCTGTCGAGAACTTGAGGTCCTGCAGGCTTCTCCCTGTGGCCAAATACCGCAAGGTAGCGACCAACCTCCGCAGTGATGGCTTGCCTCATGCAGGTATCCTGCCTGCTGATATAGGGGGTCAGCAAAGCCAACAAACGGTGAAACACGGGGTCCGTCATCCTGAGAAAGTTCCTGAAATCATCAGGATATTTCTCACGGATCTCACGGAGCAAAGGCATATGACAGAACTGGTCACGCTGAAGCAACCAATTCTTGGTCCATGAACTCCTCCCCACCCTGTTCATGGACTGGACTTGTGTCAAGGTCAGGACCCCAACACCAAGCCCCCGCACAGCACGAACTGTACGAGGAGTACGCATACGAAACATGGCTAGAAAACGGTCGGCTGCTCAGAACGAAGTAACAGAACACACTGAAGAACAGCAAGGCCTGTGAAGAGCGACCTGAAAACCAGTAACGAATGAACAAGAATACAATGACTACTTAAAGTCACGCGGAACTTGCTTGCACGCACTGAAGAGCAGATACAAACCCACAAGCACAAACTGAACGGCAGAAAACGATCTGAAAGCCACGAGTCTGAAAAAGCGCGAATCGTCTCTCACCAAACTTTTACTAACACGAGATTAGCAAAAGGAGCCCAAAGGGTGCCGCGCTTGGTTCTGAACCGGCCTTTTCTAGTCTCGTCGTACGTGGTGTACGTGACCGCGTGGTTGGCGATCGGAAATTCCGACAACTTTGTGCGACCGTGTGTAGGCAAAACAAGTTTGAGCCAACATCCGTCGGAAAAAATCCTAGGATTTTGTTGTCGGAATGTCCGAACAAAGTCCGACCGTGTGTACGGGGCATTAGACTTCTGGACCAGATTGTACTCCCTTATATGTAGACTACTCAGGCCACCAATTTTGCCTTAAAATAGTTGGGGGCCAAAGGCTTCACCAATTTCAGCTGTTTCTCCAGCGCCCCCTTCCTCTTTATTTGGTTATGACCCATAATAAAGGGTTTTTTTAAATAATACTTGCCTATGTGTTTTCCTTCAAAAAGGACAGTTTATTTGTGAGTAGGCAGGTACATTTCCTAAATACAATGTGAAATTAACAAGGGACACCAACACCAACCAATCTCCTTGAGATTCAAAAAGACAAGATAATAATGGTGTTGTGGTAACTTGACACTAGGGATGAGCCGAACACCGCCCGGTTCGGTTCGCATCAGAACATTTGAATGGACCGAAAGTTTGCGCGAACTTTCGAACCCTGTTAAAGTCTATAGGACTCGAACGCGAGAAATCAAAAGTGCGAATTTTAAAGGCCAATATGCAAGTTATTGTCCTAAAAAGGGTTTGGGGACCCGGGTCCTGCCCCAGGGGACATGTATCAATGTAAAAAAAGTTTTAAAAACGGCAGTTTTTTCAGGAGCAGTGATTTTAATGATGCTTAATGTGAAAAAATAAAAGTGAAATATTCCTTTAAATATCGTGCCTGGGGGGTGTCTATAGTATGCCTGTAAAGGGGCGCGTGTTTGCTGTGTTTAGAACAGTCCCTGCTCAAATTGACATTTCTAACAGAAAAAAAGTCTTTTAAAACTGCTTGCGGCTTTAATGTCATGTCTGGTCCCAGCAATATGGATGAAAATCATTGAGAACCCAAGCCCATTACCAGCCTCTTTGGGTCTTGTATGGATATTAAGGGGAACCCCGCACCCAAATAAAAAAAAGCAAAGGCGTTGGGCCCCCAGGGCCTATATACTCTGAACAGCAGTATACAGGCGGTGCAAACAAGACAGGGACTGTAGGTTTGTTCTTAAGTAGAATCTGTTTGTAATTTTGAACTGGTACATTCTTTACGTGTAGCCTCCAGCCAAAAAATCTATTTTTAAGCTTTTTGGAAAACATAGGGAAGGGTTATCACCCCTGTAACATTTAAAAGGAAAAAAGAGGGGCAAATGGGACTTTAAATGAAGCATGTCAATTGAAAGTATAATAATGAATACATGTGAGTAGGTAAAATTATTGGATTTAATTTATAGTCAATAACCCCTAGGGGTAGTCCATGATTTTGATGCATACAGTACCAATAAAGTAGTATAGATACAGACATAGTCGCATGAATTGATATAGAAGCATATTTGGCAGTAACAATCATTAAAGACTCAGTAGTGCAAACAAATCAATGGACATACATAAATGCAGTTCATAACAGAAATACATGAATTAAAATCGCTAATCAAAATCACAAAATCGCATGAAATGAGAAAAAACTCGAAAAAAAAATTAATGAATATCAGGAATAAAATTCGGTTTGATAGGGCATCCTTAGTTTGAGAACCCAACGCGTTTCTTGGCTTCTTGCCAGTCATCAGGGGTGGCATGCATAATTTAACTGAGAAAAACAAAGGAATATCATAAATATTGATACATGTGGAACCTCAGGCTAATAGAAAAAAATATATCAAAATTGTCCAAATTGTCTACTTTAAATAGAAAAACTACTTACAAAATAGCCCAGAAATCAAGGAGAGTTACCAGCAATGGGATCTGTTAGGGTGTGAGATATAACCGGTTGAGGCAGGGTACCGACCATCCTCCCAAAGTGATTGGAGGGTGGGCCAGGAGAAACCACAGCCGACAGATTTGTTTTGCTGTCTATGCACCTGTTCAGAAGATTTCACCTCACTTTCTGTCCCAATGACAATTGGATTTTGAAAATGTGGGGGTTTTAGTGAAACAAGGAACTCTTACAGGAGAGAATTTCCCTTCCAAGGGGTAGATTTCCTCTCACTTCCTGTTGTCTCCTTCCGTTTTGCAAGTAGCAGTCATTTGTAAGTTGGATGTTTGAAAGTAGAGGCCTGCCCTATATACTCTGCAGAAATTTGGGCCTTAGGTGTTGGTGTTGCTACAACACTGTAAGCCCTCACAGTTACTCTTGGTGGGCGCAGGAACGGGCCCTGCTGTTAAATATTAGATCAAGAATAGTAAATACATGCCCCTGTTGAACAGGATCAGAAAAATTGGGCCTTTGCTGGTGGACGGTGTGGTGGTGTTGCCACAACACTGTAAGGCCTCACGGTTATGCCCCGTACACACGGTCGGATTTTCCGATGGAAAATGTCCGATCGGAGCGTGTTGTCGGACATTCCAACCGTGTGTGGGCTCCATCAGACATTTTCCATCGGATTTTCCGACACACAAAGTTTGAGAGCAGGCTATAAAATTTTCCGACAACAAAATCGGATCGCGTCAATTCCAATCGTGTGTGGCCAGTACCGACGCACAAAGTGCCACGCATGCTCAGAAGAAATTCCGAGATGGAACAGCTCGGTCTGGTAAAATTAGCGTTCGGAATGGATACAGCACTTTTGTCTCACTGCAATGTTAAAAATTGTTTAATACAGCGCACTCTCTTCTTCTTTATAATGTGAGAAGAATGAAGTAGTTTTGCTGCTCATATTCACACAGACTTCTCACAAACTTCTTTCTTTATTATTTATCGGGATTCCCTCAATATATTATGATTTGTCACATCTGATCAAATTTTTTTTGGTTGGTTTTTAAATTTTTTATTTTTTTTTGGTCAAGGCATTTTTTTTTTGTGTGTGTGTTTTTTTTTTTTCCAAGACTGATGTTTTTTTTTGTTTTTTTGTGTTTTACTCCATAATATTTTTGTGTGTGTTTTGTGTGTCAAGTTACCACAACACCATTATTATCTTGTATTATTTAATCTCAAGGAGGTTGTTTGGTGTTGGCGTCTCTTGTTAATTTCACATTATATTTTTGAAATGTACCTGAATCCTCACAAACAAACTGTTCTTTTTGAAGGAAAACACACATAGGCGAGTATAATTGAAATAAAAATTCCTTTATTAAGGGCTCAGAACCAAACAAATAGGGAGGCAACGCTGGAGAAACAGCAGAAATTGATGAAGCCTTTGGCCCCCAGGGCAGACATCATATATATCATATAAATTATTTTACTGCAAAATTGGTGGCCTGAGGAGTCCATATATAAGGGAGTGCAGTCTGGTCCAGAAGTCCCAGAGATCCGGAAAGCAGCAGATGACATCTGTGTCCCCAGGATGTGGTCATACAAGAGACTGCATCTTTGGCCAGACCAGACTGAACCCAGGGTCATCACTCTCTGGTCTTCCTTCCACACTTCCTTCCACGCTGTGGCTCTGGTGGTGGAGTTGTGGCAGGAGGAGGTGGAGGATGTTCCAACTCAATCACGTCAGTATTGGGTGTGGTGTAGTTAGGACTTTATAAAGAAGTTTCTCACACATGAGGCGTTGACCCTCCTGCATGGCCTTCAGTTTGGTGGCAGCTATGCAGGCAAAGGCCTCTTCAGGAGTGGGTAAGGCTCTGAGGGACGCAGAAGCCTCCTGAATGAGCCTGAGCGCTGAATAATGAATGTGAGTCCCCTTCCTGGGTCTTTTGTATGGAAGGCGGAGGGGCGGAACCTGCAATTCTGTCAGGCTGCGACTGGTCCCAGGCTTCTCCTGGCTGCCACTTAGCCCCGCCTCCTCCTAGCTGCCACTTAGCCCCACCTCCTCCTGGCTGCCACATTCCACAACCTCCTCCTGTGTGGAACATTCCACAGCCTCCTCCTGGCTGAGGTCTTCCTGTGTATGAAAAAGGGACATAGTTTTAGTTTTTACTTCATCAATCACACACAATTTTCATCTCATGATTGTTGCAAATTGAATGTTAACAAATATAACAGACTATCCTTCTGAGCCCAGCATTTTTCATTCTTGGCCGAATTTTGGGTGCCCACTACTGTCTATTGATAGGTAAAACACTTTATTAAATCAGCAATTAGTGATCAATAATAAAATCTAGTAAATATCATATATTTATTGACCAGAAATCTGTAGAACAATGCTATACCTGACTCCATCTGGGCTCCTCCACTTCTTCCTGGCTGGAAGTCCCAGGTTGGACATCAGAAGCCTCAGCTGGGGTGGAAGGAAGAGTGGAAGTAAGGGTTGAGAGGGATTCCCTGACTCCAGTGTGGTCTGACAGAAAACGAAGTCTCTCATAGTACCACAGCCTGGGGACATAAATGTCATCTGCTGCAGCTCCGGATCTCTGGGAATCCGTGACCTTCTTGCACTCCCTTAGATAAGTGCTCCTCAGGCCACCAATTTTGGTTTGCAAACCAAAAAGGGGATGGTTGCTGTGGGGACCACTGGCTTCACCAACTCCAGCAGTTTCTCCAGCGCTGCCTGCCTCTTTTGTTTATTATTGTAATGTGGATGTCTCACCTGCCACAGACAGGGCAGCTCCCTGTATTTGTCTATGAACAGGGGGAGGAAATTGTGGTCATTGAAGCCATCCATTTTTTCTGCAAGACACAACACAAGACAAACCCTAATGTCAGGCGAAACTCTTCTAATATAGTTACAATATAGGCCTCAATTTAGAAGCATTATAGGCCCAAGTTTAGATCTTACCTTCGTTTTCACGATCAGCGCCTCCGATACTCCTTCCTCCGCTCACAGATCGTACGTACTACGCACGCGTGTTACGCTTTATACACACTGCGCATGCATGTAACTCCGCCCGCCCCTGACGTTCTTTCTAGTCTATTCCTGCCCCTTTTCATTTGGCGCAGTGGGGAAGAGCACATGGCGGAGTCAGAGCAGGTGCGTGCTAATTATAGCAACGAGGAGGAGGAAAGCCCGGAGCCTGAAACGTCCCGATCCCGGAAGAGACGATTTAAGGCATCAAATATGTCCTTTGGGGAGATGTTGGAGATGGTCGACATCCTGAAGAAGGCCGACTATGACGGGAATTATGGACCTTACCCCAACCCCAATGTCAAAAAGGCCAAGATCATGGCGAAAGTGGTCAAGAGTCTGCACCGGAATTTCGGGGTACGACGATCGAAAGATCAGCTCAGGAAGCGGTGGTCGGACCTCAAATTAAGAGAGCATGAGCAGTACTGAAAGATCCAGAGAGTGCTGCAAAAAAGTAAGTAGTTGTGCTGTGTTCCTATTCTTTATGTTTATTACGTTCGTGCTGCTCCATGTGCTTTTATTAACTGTTATCCAGTTTCAAAAGGCAACTTTCATATTCATGGGCACATTATTCGTTCATATCAAACATAGTTCGTTTGGCCATATACATTTGCCAGCATTTTTTAGGGCCTACTTGTGTGAAAAGAATTGGGTTGTGTAGATGGGTTTGTTACTAGAATGAAATGCCAACTACATTCTGTGTAAGGGGAGGATACTCAGCAGCAGTTTACACATCTGGACGCTGGAGCACTAGTGTGGGACACAAGAACACCCTTTTTATTAAGGGGCCCACACAGGTGCTCCAGTGTATACTATAGGGGTGTCTCCATCTGTGAAGCTTGTACAAAACAGGTAAAAGTATTCAAGCTTGACAAAGGACAAGAAAAATGCCACATCTTGGAACTCTGCCAAAACAGACAATTGTACCCCACTTCCAAACAATGTTTCATATTCCTATTTCTGCCATCAAATATCTGTGTGCTAAGTATACCTATTTTTTTTTTACATAGGGGAGAAAAGACTCGGAGGACACCCCTCATCCGAGGAGACCAAAGACCCCCCACCTCTGGAAGAAGGGGAAATCCACCTAAGGCCAGCAGAGCAGGAGGAGGAGGGAGACGTGGTGGAACTAGTCACCACAACAGGTAAGTGTCTGCGACCACAGGCTCAGGTAAGAGATGGATGCCACCATATTTATAATACATGGTGTTTTTTTTGTTTCTATCTTTTTAGGGTATCATGATGTTGTGGATCCAGATCCTTTCACCAGTGAAAGTGCCTAGATCCTGATCGGGGAGATCATGGGGTGTAATAGGGACTTGGAAAACATCATGAAAAGCATCAATGATGTTCAGCAAAAAATGAAGAACATCATTGATGTTTTAGGGAGAGTTTAAAACCCCTCAAAATGCCTTGGGTTTTTGTGGTGCCAAATTTATTTGTATTTTTTATGTCAATTTGTAGCAAAGCCAAATTTGGAAGAGGCACACAGTGTGTCAACATGTGCTCTCTGCCATCACGGGAGATCAATGGATGCATTTTGGGGGTGCAACCCCTTCCTCAATAATAAAGTAGCTGTGTTGCACCCCCAAAACACGTCCCTTGATCCCCCGTGATGGCAGCTAGCACATGTTGACATTCGTAAATTTGTGTGCATCTTCCAAATTTGGCTTTTCCTGGGGTGACTTCACCCCATCTGAACGCAATATCAAACACAGTTTTTTAATACTCATGTCTGATATTGCCTTCAAGTTCTACCAAATGTGAACTTTGTAAGTTCTAACATTGTATATTTCTTGTTGGTTTTACACATGCCTGTTTTATCTTAAATGGACATTTCTACTTTTTCTAATGTGACCCCAAAAATTGTTAAACAACAAACATGTTGATTTGTTTTAAAAACCGTTTGGAAATGCACATGTGATTGTGCTGGTATTAAAAAGATTCTTAATCAAGAATGTGTGGATTATTGTCTCAACGCGCCAACACTTTTGTGGTGCTCTAATTCCTGTTTTCTGTGACAATGGGGGTTATTTCCTAAGGGAAAATACACTTTGCACTACAAGTGCAGTTTCAGTGCAGTTTCAAGTGCACTTGTAGTGCAAAGTGCCTTTGCCTTTAGTAAATAACACCCAACAGTGCTTTGTAATGTTACACAATCACGCCATTTTCAGGACTCACCACATTTCTGTCAGGGTCAGCTACAAAAAATACAAGCAGTAAAAATGTCACCAAAGATTTGAGTTATTTTTTTTTTTCATTTTCTAAAGGTTTTACACATTGTCTGGCATATTGATAGCCCCCCTACCCGCAAAGAATTCAAGACATCACGGGCATTCAGGGTGGGCAAACCAGGTCGGCCACTTTCAAGCGCCGTCAGGGTTGATTCATGTTGAATGTCGGCCTCAGGCCCCACTGAGCCAGCATAGTTGACAGAATGTTGCCGTAAAAAGTTGTGTAGAACACAGCACGCCAGGATGATGTGATTGAGTTTGTACTCCGTCATATGTATGGGTGTAAGAAATAGATGGAACCGGCTGGCCATGATGCCAAACGTGTTCTCCACCACTCTTCTGGCTCTGGCCAGCCGGTAATTAAAAACCCTCTGGTCCGGGGTGAGGGTCCTCATAGGGAATGGCCGCATAAGATGGTTCCCCAGCGCAAAAGCTTCATCCGCAACGAAGACGAATGGGAGTGCTTCCACACTGTCTTCTGGAGGTGGCAAGTCCAAGCTGCCATTCTGGAGATGCCTGTAGAACTCGGTCTGGGCGATGACTCCACCATCGGACATCCGGCCATTCTTCCCCACGTCCACATACAGAAATTCATAAGTAGCCGACACCACCGCCAACATCACAATACTATTGAACCCCTTATAATTATAATAGTACGACCCGGATTTGGGTGGTGGGATGATGTGAACGCGTTTCCCATCAATTGCCCCTCCTCAGTTAGGAAAGTCCCACCACTGGGCAAAGTGGGAGGCCACAGTCTGCCATTCCTGTGGCGTGGAAGGAAACTGTGGAGTCAAAACCAAAAAAAAATTAGTCTTTGTGTACATAAACAGGGAAAGCAGATTAGACACAAACATTGTTGGCCAACATCAAGATAACATTTATTAGAGGCAATTTTTAGAAACCAAAGTATAAGGTCCAACTATCAGATCCCCCCCCCCCCCTCTCATGGGCCATTTCTAACATTATAGGGGGGGACTCTGGGACAGGTAACCCTCTCCACTTCATTGAGAGATGAATGCCTAAATAATGGGTATTACTTTGAACAGCCCCTCCTTAGTTACACTATTGGCCCACTGGACAGGTAAGAAGTGTCATAATACAAAGATATAAATACACATTGTACACATTTGAGCACATTTTTACATTCTGCTATTACCTATCAAGATAATAATAGTATACAAAAACTTGAAACACTACCATTTGAAAGTATACAGGCAAGCCCTTGCACTACATGCTTTGGGGAATTCATCCATAAATCTGACCACTAAAGAGATGGGTATAGTGTGTATGGATTTGGCAAAGTCACCAGATAGATGATTGAGGATAGATAGAGAATTGGTATCAGCTGACTTAGCAGTTGGGGGAGGGAGGGTTACAAATGATTTGGGGACCCCCAAAAAAAGCCTCTGGCACTCTGCCTGAATTTTAAGCACCAATCACATTTCTAAACATTTTAGGGGGTGTTTGGGGTAAAGCACTACTATGGAGCTGATAAAATACATTGTTAAGTGACTACATGAGGTGAATATAGGACCAGGAGACCATGCTGGGGAGGTAAGTGAAGGCAAATATGTATGAAGGACAAAAAAATAATTACATAAAAATCCAGCATGCATGAGGACAAAGGGGACATTCACAGCATATTCCAATCATGGTAATTAGGGAATGAGGAAAGAAATACAATATATTAGCAAACATTAAATACAATAAAATGTGATATTAAAGGATAAAAATCTTACCTTAATATACTCCTTCTGCAGGACCTGAATGATGGCAGAACAGGTCTCTGGGATAATGATCCCCAGAGCCTGGGGGGAGATGCCTGTCGAGAACTTGAGGTCCTACAGGCTTCTCCCCGTCGCCAAGTACCGCAGGGTGGCGACTAGCCTCTGCTCCGGAGTGATGACTTGCCTCATGCAGGTATCCTGCCTGCTAATATAGGGGGTCAGCAAAGCCAACAAACGGTGAAAAACGGGGTCCGTCATCCGGAGAAAGTTCCTGAAATCATCAGGATTATTCTCACTGATCTCACGGAGCAAAGGCATATGACAGAACTGGTCACGCTGGAGCAACCAATTCTTGGTCCATGAACTCCTCCCCACCCTGTTCATGGACTGGACTTGTGTCAAAGTAAGGACCCCTACACCAAGCCCCTGCGCAGCACGAACTTTACGAGGAGTACGTATACGCAACCTGGCTAGAAAACGGTCGGCTGCTCAGAACGAAATAACAGAACGCACTGAAGAACAGCAAGGTCTGTGAAGAGCGACCTGAAAAACAGTAACGAACGAACAAGAACACAATGACAAAGTCACGCGTAGCTTGCTTGCACGCACTGAAGAGCAGATACAAACCCACAAGCACAAACTAAACAGCAGAAAACGATCTGAAAACCACGAGTCTGAAAAAGCGCGAATCATCTCTCACCAAACTTTTACTAACACAAGATTAGCAAAAGGAGCCCAAAGGGTGCCGCGCTTGGTTCTGAACTGGTCTTTTCTAGTCTCGTCGTACGTGGTGTACGTCACCGCGTTCTTGGCAATCGGAAATTCCGAAAACTTTGTGCGACCGTGTGTACGCAAAACAAGTTTGAGCCAACATCCGTCGGAAAAAATCCTAGGATTTTGATGTCGGAATGGCCGATCAATGTCTGACCGTGTGTACGGGGCATTACTCTTGGTGGGCGCAGGAACGGGTCTTGCTGTGAAATATTAGATCAAGAATTGTAATTACATGCCCCTGTTAAACAGGGGCTGAAAAATTGGGCCTAAGGCACTGGTGCTGGTGCCACAACACTCCAACCCCTCACAGATACTCTAGTTGGAGCGCAGGAATGAGCCCTGCTGCAAAGTATTGCATCAAAAATTGTAATTACACGCCCCTGTTAAACAGAGGCAGAAAAATTGGGCTTGGGCACTGGTGCTGGTGTCACAACACTGCAACCCCTCGTAGATACTCTAGTTGGAGTGCAGGAATAAGCCCTGCTGCAAAGAATTGCATCAAAAATTGTAATTGCACGCCCCTGTTAAACAGGGGCAGAAAAATTGGGCCTTAGCCACTGGTGGCGGTGCCCAGAACCAAAAATGTTCTTACAAGCTATCAGCATGAACATTGAGGAAGAAGGAGGATTGTCACTCAGCATAACAGGATAGTCACTCAGCATCAGCATAGGCAGTCTTGAAGGGATCTCACATTAAAAAAAAATATTCGGTTACATCAGCATCAGGTGCTTGGTAGCTGGTGGTGATCCAAAACTGATTAATTTTTATGAAGGTCAGCCGATCGACCGATTTGGTGGACAGGCGCAACCTGTGATCAGTTACCACGCCTCCAGCAGCACTGAATGTGCGTTCCGAAAGAACGCTGGATGCAGGACAGGCCAGTAGCTCAATTGCATACTGTGCAAGCTCTGGCCAGTGATCCATTCTCAAGACCCAGTAACCCAGAGGATTTTTGGTGGGAAAGGTGTCCAAGTCTGATCTTGCCCCTAGGTATTCCTGCACCATGTGAATCAGACGCTGGCGATGGTTGCTGGAACCTATCATACCTTGGGGCTGCGGACGAAAAAATTGTCTGAACGCATCGGTCAGACGGCCACCTTCTCCACCGCTCCTTCTGTGACTGACCGAAGCCTCAGCAACACGTTGTCCAGGAGGACCAGAAAATTATAACCTCCCAGGCTCTGGAAACGCATTGCACAAACCTTTCTGCAAGGCTTCCTGAAGATGTTTCATCCTCTGCTCCCCCTGCGATGGCAAGATAAGGTCCGCAACCTTACTCTTGTAACGTGGACCAAGGAGGGTTGCCAGCCAGTAATGATCCCTCTCCTTGATATCACAAATATGAGGCTACTTCCACAGGATTTGCAAGATCAGGGAGGCCATGCAGCGTAGGTTTGCTGAGGCGTTTGGTCCAGAGTCCTCAGGGTCACTAAGGACGACATGATCCGCAGCCACCTCCTCCCAGCCCCGTACAAGATCATGGGTTTCTTCGGACTGTAAATTATCCCTTGAAGACTGCTGCTGAGTGCTAGGCCCCACCTCCATGCTGACACAATCCTCCTCCTCCTCGTCCTCTTCCTGTGTGATCGGCGGGCATGCAGGAACACTGTCTGGATAAAGGGGGCCTTGAGAGGTAAGGAAGTCCTCCTCTTCCTGTCTCTGTTCTGCCTCAAGTGCCCTGTCCATTATTCCATGCAGCGTGTGCTCCAACAGGTGGACAAGAGGGACAGTGTCACTGATGCATGCACTGTCACTGCTCACCATCCTCGTGGCCTCCTCAAATGGTGACAAGACAGTGCAAGCTCCCCTGATCCTGTCCTGGTGCCATAGTCCCACAGGTACTCATTGATGGCCCTCTGCTGCGTGTGCAGCTGCTGCAGCATGGCCAACGTTGAGATCCACCTGGTGAGCATGTCACAGATGAGGCTGTTCTTGGGCAGGTCAAATTCCTTTTGGAGGTCAGCCAGCCGAGCACCGATATTATATGACCGGCGGAAATGCACACAGACTTTCCTGGCCTGCCTCAGGACATCCTGTAAGCCCGGGTACCTGCCCAAGAACCGCTGCACCACCAAGTTAAGGACGTGAGCCAAACATGGGTCAGTTGCCCCTGTCGGAGGGCGGAGAGGAGGTTGGTGCCATTGTCACAAACTACCAATCCTGCCTTAAGCTGGTGTGGCATCAACCACCTCTGAGCCTGCCCCTGCAGAGCTGACAGAATCTCTGCCCCAGTGTGGCTCCTGTCCCCCAAGCACACCAGCTCAAGCACCGCATGGCATCTTTTTGCCTGCGTGCTTGCGTAGCCCCTTGAATGCCTATGGAGCACTGCTGGTTCCGAGGACAAATCAGCACAGGAAGAGTAACTGATGATGACCTCGAGTCCAAGGAATAGGCCGCTTTGGCACCTGCATTGGCAGCCAAGGTAGCCTGGGTGACAGAGGATGAGGAGGATGAGGACGGCTTGGTCATCCACTCTACCAACTCCTCGGCATGTTGTGGCTCAACACGGCCAGCTGCCGAGAAAAAGGACAAGCATGCCCCACGTGCTGATGAGGATGCACTGTGTCCACGACCAGCACTGTTGCCTCTAGACACAGAGCCTGCTTGCCCTCTTTTATTGGCCTGTAACTGTCTGCCTCTTCTTGTTGGCCTTCCAGACATACTGTCTTATGTATTGGAAAAGGTACACAAGGAATGACCTGCAGTGAGATGTAGCTGCACAAAGCTGGGATGTATATATATACTGATTATACTGCAGCTAGCTCAATCGCCTGCCTGCCTGAGGTATTATTAGAAAGAGAACACCAGCAATTGTCTGCAGTTAGCTTTAGTTGCACACTGCGCACAGGATACAGTACACTGACTGAAAATACTGCAGCTGCCTGCCTGAGGTATTGTCAGAATGTTTATACTGAAATAATAAAACAGTATTGTAATTATGAAAATATGCAAATCTTTGATTTGGGAGATTTACAATTTTCTACCAATACCAACAAGAAATGTAGGTTCTTATTACAACATATCACATTTCAATACTTAAATAACTGGGTATATTTGAGACTTAGTAACTTGTGAAATATCTTTCCGTGTCTTCACAGACTTAAGTAAATAATCTTGTTTACCTTAAACACGGTGTTTCCTTCTCAAAACAAACAGATCTTCTCACTTACACTCTTAAATGCACAAAGAAAAATTGTTGAATTGTGCACAGCTTGATAATTTGATCAATGCTTATATTTTAGATTTAGAATGAGTCAATGGTTTAACACATACTATAACCAATCCAATTCTAAAACTTTGAAGTCAATATTATGAGATATAACAATATATGTATCTCCCTTGTTTTAGAAGCAAAACAATTTCATACTGCAGTTAGAATTCCCTTCACTCCAAAACAGAACTAACAATGGATTGGGTTAGTCAAACATATGCTCAACCAAACTTCAATTACCTAAAAAGGTATACATTGGAAAGATTAATACTTTACCAGATCTTTAAGAATTCTGTTAGTTTGAGAAGCAAAGTCCCAGAAGTGACTTCTATCCACATTAGAGATAGACTTGTCCAGCCATCCTCAGAGCTCCTCTAGACTTCCCATAGCTCTCCCTTCTCTGTGAACTGTAGCTACTTTTATCCCACCCCAAAAGTGGGTGTTGGTCTCATTATTATGTAATTGATGATGTCATGTGACGATGTAGTTTATATGTTACCTTGACAACCAACAACTAACACCATTTTGAATAATTACCGATTTCAACCTCTTTGGGGCAGCTTTGGATCAGAAATTACTTGAAATGTGATTGACATGACCTTCTGAACTTGGCTTAGTAAAACACCACTTAAACACTAAAACAGAAAACATACCCCACACAATTAACTGGGGTTGTAAATGCCATAAAAGTGAAGTCATGATTCTAACGATAAGTGTAATGCCGCGTACACACGGTCGGACTTTCTATCCTACTTGGTCCGGCACACTTTCCGACGGACTTTGTCCGCCAGGTGCGCCGGACTTTAAAACGGAGGGCTTGCCCACACACGCCCGGACTTTCCAGCGGGCTAAGTCCGCCCGTCTTTCCGACGGACTTTCGCCGGAGTTACGGCGGACTTTCAGAATGAACGGACTTGCCCACACACGGACAAGTCCGTTCATTTTGAACGTGACTCAGGTGCGACGGGACTAGCAAAGGATGTCAATCTTGCCGCTTTTATCGGCGAGATTGACACCTTGCGAGCCCCGTCGCGGGTCATACCAGGCCCTTAGGTCTGGTATGGATTATAAAGGGAACCCCGCTACGCCGAAAAAACGGCGTGGGGTCCCCCCTAAAATCCATACCAGACCCCCGATCCGAGCACGCAGCCTGGCCGGTCAGGAAAGGGGGTGGGGACGAGCGAGCGCCCCCCCCCTCCTGAACCGTACCAGGCCGCATGCCCTCAACATGGGGGGTGGGTGCTTTGGGGGAGGGGGGCGCCCTGCGGGGCCCCCCCACCCCAAAGCACCTTGTCCCCATGTTGATGAGGACAAGGGCCTCTTCCCGACAACCCTGGCCGTTGGTTGTCGGGGTCTGCGGGCGGGGGGCTTATCGGAATCCGGGAGCCCCTTTTAATAAGGGGGCCCCCAGATCCCGGCCCCCCACCCTATGTGAATGAGTATGGGGTACATGGTACCCCTACCCATTCACCTAGGGAAAAAGTGTAAGTAATAAAACACACTACACAGGTTTTTAAAATATTTTATTAAACAGCTCCGGGGGGGGGATCTTCCTCCGGCTTCGGGGGTCTTCTTCCGGCTTCGGGGGTCCCTCCGCTTCATCTTCTCCCGGCGTCCGGTTGGTTCTTCTCCGCTCTCTTCTCCCGGTGTTCCTGTTCTTCGGCCGGCTCCTCTGCTGTCTTCAAGTAGCTCTCTTGCCAGCAGAGGTCCGGACTTCTGGGCTTCTGGGCTTCTGGGCTTCTGGGCTTCTTGTCTTCTCTTCCCCAGATGTTGACACGACGCTCTCTCCTGCTGGACTGCTCTCCGAGGGCTGCGTTGTGACTTATATAGGCGGAGACCCCGCCCCCTTTTGATGTCACAGTCCCTGGGCATGCTGGGACTGTGACGTTTTAGGGGGCGTGGTCACTGGGTGATGTTGACCACGCCCCCTAAAACGTCACAGTCCCAGCATGCCCAGGGACTGTGACATCAAAAGGGGGCGGGGTCTCCGCCTATATAAGTCACAACGCAGCCCTCGGAGAGCAGTCCAGCCGGAGAGAGCGTCGTGTCAACATCTGGGGAAGAGAAGACAAGAAGCCCAGAAGCCCAGAAGCCCAGAAGCCAAGAAGTCCGGACCTCTGCTGGCAAGAGAGCTACCTGAAGACAGCAGAGGAGCCGGCCGAAGAACAGGAACACCGGGAGAAGAGAGCGGAGAAGAACCAACCGGACGCCGGGAGAAGATGAAGCGGAGGGACCCCCGAAGCCGGAAGAAGACCCCCGAAGCCGGAGGAAGATCCCCCCCCGGAGCTGTTTAATAAAATATTTTAAAAACCTGTGTAGTGTGTTTTATTACTTACACTTTTTCCTTAAGTGAATGGGTAGGGGTACCATGTACCCCATACTCATTCACATAGGGTGGGGGGCCGGGATCTGGGGGCCCCCTTATTAAAAGGGGCTCCCGGATTCCGATAAGCCCCCCGCCCGCAGACCCCGACAACCAACTGCCAGGGTTGTCGGGAAGAGGCCCTTGTCCTCATCAACATGGGGACAAGGTGCTTTGGGGGGGGGCCCCGCAGGGCGCCCCCCTCCCCCAAAGCACCCACCCCCCATGTTGAGGGCATGCGGCCTGGTACGGTTCAGGAGGGGGGGGGGCGCTCGCTCGTCCCCATCCCCTTTCCTGACTGGCCAGGCTGCGTGCTCGGATCGGGGGTCTGGTATGGATTTTAGGGGGGACCCCACGCCGTTTTTTCGGCGTAGCGGGGTTCCCTTTATAATCCATACCAGACCTAAGGGCCTGGCATGCACCGCGCTCACCGCAATAGGAAGATTTGTTTTTCCTATTGCAGAGAGCGCGAGATGCAATACCCTGCCCTCGCGTCGTATCTGGTCCGTCAGCCTACACACGAGCGGGCTTTCCGTCGGACCAGCACACACACGAGCGGACTTTCCGCCCGAAACTGAGTCCTACGGAAAGATTTAAAACTTGTTTCAAATCTAGGTCCGGCGGGCTTTTGGGAAGAAGTCCGCCGGAAAAGTCCGCCGCCGCCCACACACGGGCGGAATGTTACCTAATAAAGATGCATTGTAAAGATGTATAAAAGAAACATTACTATTTAAAATATATCATTTGTGGATAAGCCCTTTTTGTTAAGTGGTTTATTCTGAAAATGCTATTTAGTTTTGCAGGCTGTGTAAGTTTGTACCAACTCCCCTTATCTATAAGTGTCAAAGACAAAAGATATATAACCTGGGATACTGGTATTTTTACACAGTCTCATTGTAAGACCTAAACCAACTTTTACAACAATGCCTATTTATGGGCTATGAACTCTGATTCAACTTTAGAGCCAAAATGGCTCCTCTCATGTTCATTTGAAAAATATACAATATAAAGGCCTATATATATATATATATATATGAATATAAATTCTTTTAACCCCAAATGTTCTGACAAATCCCCCCCACGTTTGTTAGAATTCCGGAGAACAGCCTTGGACATACTAAGAAAGGGGTCTAAAGAAATATCATAGTTGTTTAAAAAATATGGCCATATTATTATATTTCTTTATACTTGAAGGACGTTTCTCTCTTCATCCATATAATAAAGAAATGTTCTTGTCTGACTTGGATCTTCCTTGATGGGTTCAAGTCTTTATGAAAATAAAATGAACTGTTGCATAGGTGGTGCACCCCCCATTTCAAATGTAATAAAAACAAAGCTGGTAAATCAGCAATTGAAGAAACTCTTCAGTGAATCCACCCTTGTTTTGCTACAAGCTGAAAATGGGATATATTATCCCTCCTTTCAATGGATATTCTGGGATTTAAGCACACAAGGGACTTCTGCAACAAATCTTTCTTTCCGGCAATACGAATCCTGGAGCATCTTGCATCATGACTCCTGATGAAGGATTCGGTTTGGTGACAAGTTCCATCCAGAATTGGGCATCACGGATTAACATCATGCAAACGGTCGCTGTGTCTTTTGGTTGTCATCATTTCACCTTTACCAATCAACGATCTGGTCTGGATGGTGGTTTGGTGACAGGTTCCCTCCGGAACTGGATGCTAAGGATTAAAGTGGGAGTCCGGCGACCAATCTTCTTTTTTTTTTTTTAGGTCATTGAGACACTTTGCTAATCCCAAAATAATACTCACAGTTTGGGTGTAATATTTCCGCCTCTGTCTGTTTTCGTACTGAAGAATAACTTAAAAAATGTGATGCTGGCTGTTTCCATCTTGCTTGTGGGCATGTGAAGCCCACAAGCATTGATTTCCTGGATGCGGTGAATACTGTTCATTCACAGCTTGTGGAAGCCTGACACTAAGCTCCCAGGAGACAGTGCGGCGCCGGGGAAAGGCAATAAACACGCTTACTCCCATGGGAGGAGAGACAGGAAGTGCCACAATAAAGTACAATATAAAGGTAATTACAGCAATAAAAAAAATTTTCGTGTGGCATTTGAACATCTATGCAATTAACTGAAGGGGGTAAGATTAAGTTAAAAATTTGAGTGGAACCCCGCTTTAACATCATCCATACGATCGCTGTGTCTTTTGGTAGTTCACTTCGCCTTTACCAATCATCGATCGAGTCTGGATTGTCAATCTTATTCTATTTAAGTAGATAGACAGTATGAATACATATTCTTATTAATTAACATTTGCATTATCTAACTAAGCTATATATATGATATAGCGATTGGTTAATTATATTTTAATTAACTAAAATCATCAATGATCTAATGATGATAGTATTCTGCCATTATTGGCAGGAGAAACATTAATGCTGAAGTATAAGATTTGAAGATCTGTAAGTTAGGAGAGAATTATCACAATGTCAAATCATTACATTCACATTCTCTTGATCTTATATGTCTCTTCTTATACATTACCTTCTAGCACTCTTAGTTGGAACCTAGGATGACAAGCATACAATTGAATAATTTATACCATACCCAAACATGTTCTCAATTCACTGATATTGCAGATACTTTTGATTTCATCACAGCCTCCATTTTCTTCTTGTGGGAGACTTAGGCTGCAAACCTTGGTCTCAGGAGATGAACCTTGGAGCGACACCATTGTTCTTTTTGAAATGAAATTTTAAACACCCGCCTCAACATATCTAATCTCTGGTATATGCTTTTCAAACATTATGCTATTATAAAAATATCATCCACATATGTTAAACTTTCTCTTTCAGGTACATCAGGCAATGGCCTTATGTAAAAAAACAAACAAAAACAAAATCAAATTTAAAATTTAAATTAATATAACCAAATAACATTCTGTTGTAGTTGTACTATTTCTTACCACCTTTAAATGCCAGCTTGTATGGGTCTTCAGGACTTACCTGAATGTTCCACCATCACTGAGCATAATTTAGTGTAGTGAAGTACTTAGCGCCTTGTATTTTTATATCAAGCATTGGTCAATATATGGCACAGCTAGCCGTACATATATACCCGTTTATTTAGCTGTCTCAGATCAGCATATAAACGCATTGACCATTTGGTTTAAGAATATCAAATATAGGATTATCATAAGAACTATGCACCGATCTTACAACGCTCCTCTCCTTGAAATTCCTAATGATTTCCACTAGAAAAACATAGCAAGCTAGGGAAAGACAGCAATGTTTGATTTAAAACATTAGGTGCGTTTACACTTGGATCAGATTGAATCCTGGTAATGCGTATGTCTATTATACCACATCACAGGAATTTTTTTGCAAACATATTTTTGAACTCCATGAAAAACTCTTTTTATCATGGGTGTGGGATCTATTTAAATCCTTTCTATATACACCAGCAATTGTCTGCAGTTAGCTTTAGTTGCACACTGTGCACAGGATACAGTACACTGACTGAAAATACTGCAGCTGCCTGCCTGAGGTATTGTCAGAATGTTTATACTGAAATAATAAAACAGTATTGTAATTATGAAAATATGCAAATCTTTGATTTGGGAGATTTACAATTTTCTACCAATACCAACAAGAAATTCAAGTTTGGTTATCCGTGCTATTTTGAAGAAAAGTGACATAAATGATAGCGCTAAAAATATATATTTATTAACTAAAAATACAGTGCAAATTAAATATCAGGTATATTTTGTAATAATACAAATAAATGGATATACTTCTACATATAAGAGATAAATGATGGTTCAGATAATATTCACAGTTAAGCTCTTATTACAAAAATTCACATTCCAATACTTAAATAACTGGGTATATTTGAGACTTAGTAACTTGTGAAACATCTTTCCGTGTCTTCACAGACTTATGTAATTAATCTTGTTTACCTTAAACACGGTGTTTCCTTCTCAAAACAAACAGATCTTCTCACTTACACTCTTAAATGCACAAAGAAAAATTGTTATATTGTGCATAGCTTTATCATTTGATCAACTCTTTTTATCATGGGTGTGGGATCTATTTAAATCCTTTCTATATACACCAGCAATTGTCTGCAGTTAGCTTTAGTTGCACACTGTGCACAGATACAGTACAGTACTGCAGCTGCCTGCCTGAGGTATTGTCAGAATGTTTATACTGAAATAATAAAACAGTATTGCAATTATGAAAATATGCAAATCTTTGATTTGGGAGATTTACAATTTTCTACCAATACCAACAAGAAATTCAAGTTCGTTTATCCGTGCTTTTTTGAAGACAAGTGACACAAATGATATTGCTGAAAATATATACCGTATTTATCGGCGTATAACACGCACCGGCGTATAACACGCACCTCAATTTAGGAGGGAATTTTAAGGAAAAAAAACTTTTAGGAGGGAAGTTGAAGGGAAAAAAACTTACATTTAAATGCCCATCATTGCAGCCTTCTCAGTGCAGCCTTGCCCCAGTCCAGCCTTGCCCAGTGCAGCCTTGTCAGTGCAGCCTTGTCAGTGCAGCCATGTCAGTGCAGCCTTGCCAGTGCAGCCATGTCAGTGCAGCCTTGCCAGTGCAGCCTTGCCAGTGCAGCCATGTCAGTGCAGCCATGTCAGTGCAGCCTTGCTAGTGCAGCCATGTCAGTGCAGCCATGTCAGTGCAGCCATGTCAGTGCAGCCTTCCCCAGTGTCCAGTCCAGCCTTGCCCCAGTCCAGCCTTGCCCCAGTGCAGTCTTGCTGAAGCCTGTGAGCTTCAAAATCGCCGACCGCGATTTGAAAATGGCGCCGCCGGCGCCGAAATACACAGAGCCGGTCCTCGGCTCTTCTCGGCGGCTCTCGTTTACTTTCGGTTCCACTCGGACGGTGAGCGGAGCTATCCGAAACTAGCCGAGTATACTCGGCTAGGCTCGGGCGGCGCTCGAGTGAAACCGAAAGCCGCCGAGAAGAGCCGAGGACCGGGACTGTGTATTTCGGCGCCGGCGGCGCCATTTTCAAATCGCGGTCAGCGATTTTTTAGTTCTGACAGGTCAGGATCGCAGGGGATCGGCGTATAACACGCACCCGCGATTTTCCCCTGATTTTAAGGGGAAAAAAGTGCGTGTTATACGCCGATAAATACGGTATTTATTAACTAAAAATACAGTGCTAATTAAATATCAGGTATATTTTGTAATAATACAAATAAATGGATATACTTCTACATATCAGAGATAAATGATGGTTCAGATAATATTCACAGTTATTACAACATATCACATTTCAATACTTAAATAACTGGGTATATTTGAGACTAAGGATGAGCTTCCTGTTCGAGTCGAACCCATGTTCGACTCGAACATCATCTGTTCGACCGTTCATCGAATTGCGAACGATATGGGCCGTTCGCGCCAAATTCGTATGGCGTGTCATGGCCCATAATTCACTGCGGCATCGCAGTGTATTGCTGGCTGATGATTGGCCAAGCATGTACTATGACCCGCATGCTTGGCCAATCACAGCGCCGTCAGTAGAGAGAGCTGTAATTGGCCAAAGCCAGGGGGTTTAGAACATGCCCCACACTATATAAGGCCGCCTGCACGGCGGCCCTGTGTAGTGTGTTCCGGCGTGCTGAGAGATAGAGAGAGAGAGACAGTGTCATTCCATTTGAGTTAGCTAGATTAGGCAGGACAGTCAGTCAGTTAGCTGCACTTACAGTGTATTGTGTATATATATGCATCCCAGGTGTTGTATATATATATATATATATATATATATATATACACTGTATTCAGTTTAGCTAGATCCGTTCCTGTTATCTTCCTACTGACAGGCAGGCTTGTCTTGTTACAGTATTTACAGCTACCTGAAGAAAATTGCTGGTGTTCTTTTGATCCTATTAGTACCACAGTCAGGCAGCTAGACTATTTACAGTTAGTTTAGTGCGACCTCTGCACAGTGTTCAGCTAAAGCTACAAGTTAGTGTAGTGCGTCCTCTGAACAGTGTTCAGCTAAAGCTACAAGTTAGTGTAGTGCGTCCTCTGAACAGTGTTCATCTAAAGCTACAAGTTAGTGTAGTGCGTCCTCCTCACAGTGTTCAGCTAAAGCTACAAGTTAGTGTAGTGCTTCCTCTGAACAGTGTTCATCTAAAGCTACAGGTTAGTGTAGTGCGTCCTCCTCACAGTGTTCAGCTAAAACTACAAGTTAGTGTAGTGCGACCTCTGCACATTGTTCAGCTAAAGCTATAAGTTAGTGTAGTGCGTCCTCTGAACAGTATTCATCTAAAGCTACAAGTTAGTGTAGTGCGTCCTCCTCACAGTGTTCAGCCAAAGCTACAAGTTAGTGTAGTGCGTCCTCCTCACAGTGTTCATCTAAAGCTACAAGTTAGTGTAGTGCGTCCTCCTCACAATGTTCAGCTAAAACTACAAGTTAGTGTAGTGCGACCTCTGCACAGTGTTCAGCTAAAGCTACAAGTTAGTTTAGTGCGACCTCTGCACAGTGTTCAGCTAAAGCTACAAGTTAGTGTAGTGCATCCTCTGAACAGTGTTCATCTAAAGCTACAAGTTAGTGTAGTGCGTCCTCCTCACAGTGTTCAGCTAAAACTACAAGTTAGTGTAGTGCATCCTCTAAACAGTGTTCATCTAAAGCTACAAGTTAGTGTAGTGCGTCCTCCTCACAGTGTTCAGCTAAAACTACAAGTTAATGTAGTGCGACCTCTGCACAGTGTTCAGCTAAAGCTACAAGTTAGTTTAGTGCGACCTCTGCACAGTGTTCAGCTAAAGCTACAAGTTAGTGTAGTGTGTCCCCTGAACAGTGTTCATCTAAAGCTACAAGTTAGTGTTGTGCGTCCTCCTCACAGTGTTCAGCTAAAACTACAAGTTAGTGTAGTGCGACCTCTGCACAGTGTTCAGCTAAAGCTACAAGTTAGTTTAATGCGACCTCTGCACAGTGTTCAGCTAAAGCTACAAGTTAGTGTAGTGTGTCCTCTGAACAGTGTTCATCTAAAGCTACAAGTTAGTGTAGTGCGTCCTCCTCACAGTGTTCAGCTAAAACTACAAGTTAGTGTAGTGTGACCTCTGCACAGTGTTCAGCTAAAGCTATAAGTTAGTTTAATGTGACCTCTGCACAGTGTTCAGCTAAAGCTACAAGTTAGTTTAGTGCGACCTCTGCACAGTGTTCAGCTAAAGCTACAAGTTAGTGTATTGCGTCCTCTGAACAGTGTTCATCTAAAGCTACAAGTTAGTGTAGTGCGTCCTCTGAACAGTGTTCAGCTAAAGCTACAAGTTAGTGTAGTGCGTCCTCTGAACAGTGTTCAGCTAAAGCTACCTGTAGAAGGTTGGTGGTGTTTTCCTGGTCCTATCACTACCGCAGGCAGCTAAAGTATTTACACGTTAGTGTAGTGCAACCTCTGAACAGTGTTCAGCTAAAGCTACCTGTAGAAGGTTGGTGGTGTTTTCCTGATCCTATCACTACCGCAGGCAGCTAAAATATTTACACGTTAGTGTAGTGCGACCTCTGCACAGTGTTCAGCTAAAGCTACCTGTAGAAGGTTGGTGGTGTTTTCCTGATCCTATCACTACCGCAGGCAGCTAAAGTATTTACACGTTAGTGTAGTGCGACCTCTGCACAGTGTTCAGCTAAAGCTACCTGTAGAAGGTTGGTGGTGTTTTCCTGATCCAATCACTACCGCAGGCAGCTAAAATATTTACATGTTAGTGTAGTGCGACCTCTGCACAGTGTTCAGCTAAAGCTACCTGTAGAAGGTTGGTGGTGTTTTCCTGAACCTATCACTACCGCAGGCAGCTAAAATATTTACACATTAGTGAAGTGCGACCTCTGCACAGTGTTCAGCTAAAGCTACCTGTAGAAGGTTGGTGGTGTTTTCCTGATCCTATCACTACCGCAGGCAGCTAAAGTATTTACACGTTAGTGTAGTGCGACCTCTGCACAGTGTTCAGCTAAAGCTACCCGTAGAAGGTTGGTGGTGTTCTCATACTGTAGGCAGGCAGTTGATTTTGCTAGCTGCAGTATCAGTATATATATATATATATATATATATATATATATATATATATATATATATCCCAGCTTAGTGCAGCTACAGGCCATTAGTATGTCTGGAAGGCCAACAAGGAGAGGCAGACAGTCACAAGCCAATAAAAGAGGGCAAGCAGGCTCTGTGTCTAGAGGCAGCGGTGCTGGTCGTGGAGACGGTGCATCCTCATCAGCACATGGCCGTGGGACACGCTTGGCCTTTTTTTCGGCAGCTGGCCGTGTTGAGCCGCAACATGCGGAAGACTTGATCGAGTGGATGACCAAGCCGTCCTCATCCTCCTCATCCTCCCTCGCCCATGCTCAGGGTACTTTGTCTGGCAAAGCAGGTGCCAACGCGGCCTCTTCCCTCGGCATCAGTGACTCCTTCCCTAGCCCCACCATGTCCTCCTGAGGAGTCCCTCGAATCCCTGTTTCACCACAGTGTTGGGTACATGCTCCAGGAGGATGCCCAGTGTTTAGAAGGCTCTGATGATGATACTGAGCTAGATGAAGGCAGTAACGTGAGCACGGACAGAGAGGGTGTCCAAGAAGGACAGCAATCTGGCAGTCATGCTCCCCCTGCTGCAGCATACTGCCAGGTTTGCTCCAGTGTTGAGGAGGGAGGGGATGATGAGGTCATTGACTCAACGTGGGTGCCTGATAGGAGGGAGGAGGAGGAGGAGGCACATCACCAACGAGGCAGGATGCCCTCCAGGGGCCAGCCTAAGGGCAGCACACTGACTGCATCACACCGCAAAGCTCCGCATGTGCAGGGCGCTGCTGTCTCTGCGCGTTATTCCAAAAGTTCTTTGGTGTGGGCCTTTTTTGAGACGAGTGCATCAGATCGCATCGCTGCTATTTGCAACATATGTCTCAAGCATATCTCTCGTGGCCAAAACATCTCCCGCTTGGGCACCACATGCTTGACCAGACATATGTTGACCTGCCATGCAGTGCGTTGGCAAGCGTATCTAAAAGACCCACACCAAAGAACAAAGAGGACTTCTCCTTGCTCCTCATCAGCTGAGATCTCCAACCCCACTATACCTTCAGTCCTCTCTGAGACCTGCACTGAGAGGAATGAAGGTGAAGAATTAGGTGTGTCACAGCCAAGTACTTGTGGGCAATATGCTTTTGGTACACCGACGTCAGATTGTACCAGGCAAATTTCCCTGCCCCAGCTGCTGCACCTCCGAAAGAAGTTCGCTCCCAGCCATCCACATGCCCAGCGGTTGAATGCTAGCTTGGCAAAATTGCTAGCACTTCAACTGCTACCTTTTCAGTTGGTAGACTCTACCTCCTTCCGTGAGTTTGTGGAATGTGCGGTTCCTCAGTGGCAGGTACCCAAACGCCACTTTTTCTCACGGAAGGCGATTCCCGCTCTCTACCGGCATGTGGAAGGCAATGTCTTGGCCTCGCTGGACAGGGCGGTCAGTGGTAAGGTGCATATTACCGCTGACTCATGGTCCAGCAGGCATGGACAGGGACGTTACCTAAGTTTCACGGCGCATTGGGTGACTCTGCTGGCAGCTGGGAAGGATGCAGGACAAGGTGCAGTAGTGTTGGAGGTTGTTCCGCCACCACGCCTCCAAAATGCCACTACTAATGATTGTGACACACCTCTCTCCTCCACCCCCTCCTCTTCTTCTTCCTCCATGGCCTCTTCCTGTGCTTTGTCCTCGGAACCAGCAGTGCTCCGTAGCCATTCAAGGGGCTACGCAAGTACGCAGGCCAAAAGATGCCATGCGGTGCTTGAGCTGGTGTGCTTGGGAGACAGGAGCCACACTGGGGCAGAGGTTCTGTCAGCTCTGCAGGGGCAGGTTCAGAGGTGGTTGATGCCACGCCAACTTAAGGCAGGAATGGTGGTTTGCGACAATGGCACCAACCTCCTCTCCGCCCTCCGACAGGGACAACTGACCCATGTGCCCTGTTTGGCTCATGTCCTTAACTTGGTGGTGCAGCAGTTCTTGGGCAGGTACCTGGGCTTACAGGATGTCCTGAGGCAGGCCAGGAAAGTCTGTGTGCATTTCTGCCGGTCATATAATACCCGTGCTCAACTGGCAGACCTCCAAAAGGAATTTAACCTGCCCAAGAACCACCTAATCTGTGACATGCCCACCAGGTGGAACTCAACGTTGGCCATGCTGCAGCGGCTGCACACGCAGCAGAGGGCCATCAATGAGTACCTGTGTGACTATGTTTAACAGGGGCATGTAATTACAATTTTTGATGCAATTCTTTGCAGCAGGGCTAGTTCCTGCACTCCAACTAGAGTATCTGTGAGGGGTTGCAGTGTTGTGGCAACAGCACCAGTGCCTAAGGCCCAATTTTTCAGCCCCTGTTTAACAGGGGCGTGTAATCACAATTTTTGATGCAATACTTTGCAGCAGGGCTCGTTCCTGCGCTCCAACTAGAGTATCTGTGAGGGGTTGCGGTGTTGTGGCAACAGCACCAGTGCCTAAGCTCCAATTTTTCAGCCCCTGTTCAACAGGGGCATGTAATTACAATTCTTGATCTAATATTTCACAGCAGGGCCCGTTTCTGCGCCCACCAAGAGTAACTGTGAGGACTTACAGTGTTGTGCCACCAGCACCACCACCACCACCACCAAAGGACCAATTTTTCTGGCCCTGTTCAACAGGGGCATGTAATTACAATTCTTGATCTAATATTTCACAGCAGGGCCTGTTTCTGCACCCACCAAGTGTAACTGTGAGGATTTACAGTGTTGTGGCACCAGCATCACCACCAAAGGCCCAATTTTTCTGGCCCTGTTCAACAGGGGCATGTAATTACAATTCTTGATCTAATATTTCACAGCAGGGCCCGTTTCTGCACCCACCAAGAGTAACTGTGAGGACTTACAGTGTTGTGCCACCAGCACCACCACCACCACCACCAAAGGACCAATTTTTCTGGCCCTGTTCAACAGGGGCATGTAATTACAATTCTTGATCTAATATTTCACAGCAGGGCCTGTTTCTGCGCCCACCAAGTGTAACTGTGAGGATTTACAGTGTTGTGGCACCAGCATCACCACCACCATCACCAAAGGCCCAATTTTTCTGACCCTGTTCAACAGGGGCATGTAATTACAATTCTTAATCTAATATTTTCACAGCAGGGCCCCGTGAGGGCTTACAGTGTTGTGGCCACAACAACACCTAAGGCCCAAATTTCTGCTGACTATATAGGGCAGGCCCCTACTTTCAAACATCCAACTTACAAATGACTCCTACTTGCAAATGGAAGGAGACAACAGGAAGTGAGATGAAATCTACCCTATAGGAAGGGAAATTCTCTCCTCTAAGAGTTAATATGGGAAAAACTTTTCTCCTTTACACTGATGCTTTATCACAAATCCTTGTTTCACTAAAAACACCAAATTTTCAAAAAAACATTTGTCATTGGGCCAAAAATTGAGGTGAAATCTTCTGAAGAGGAGCACAGACAGCAAATCAAATGTCACAGGGGTGATAACCCTTCCCTATGTATTCCAAAAAGCTTAAAAACAGATTTTTTGGCTGGAGCTACACTTTGAAAATGCACCAGTTCAAAATTACAAACAGATTCTACTTAAAAACAAACCTACAGTCCCTGTCTTGTTTGCACTGCCTGTATACTGCTGTTCAGAGTATATAGGGCTTGGGGGCCCCACACCTTTCCTTTTTTAATGTGGGTGCGGGGTTCCCCTTAATATCCATACAAGACCCAAAGGGCCTGGTAATGGACTTGGGGGTACCCATGCCGTTTGTCTCACTGATTTCATCCATATTGCCAGGACACAACATTACATTGAAGCCGCAAGCAGTTTTAAATGACTTTTTTTCCTGTAAAAATGTCATTTTGTGCAGCGACTGTTCTAAGCACAGGAAACATGTGCTACTTTACAGGCATACTATAGACACCCCCCAGGTACGATATTTAAAGGAATATTTCACTTTTTTTTTTTTTTACTTTAAGCATCATTAAAATCACTGCTCCCGAAAAAACGGCCGCTTTTAAAAGTTTTTTTTGCATTGATACATGTCCCCTGGGGCAGGACCCGGGTCCCCAAACTTTTTTAGGACAATACCATGAAAATTAGCCTTTAAAATGAGCACTTTTGATTTCGAACGTTCGAGTCCCATAGACGTCAATGGGGTTCTAACGTTCGTGCGAATTTTGCGGTCCGTTCGCAGGTTCTGGTGCGAACCGAACCGGGGGATGTTTGGCTCATCCCTATTTGAGACTTCGTAACTTGTGAAATATCTTTCCATGTCTTCACAGACTTATGTAAATAATCTTGTTTACCTTAAACACGGTGTTTCCTTCTCAAAACAAACAGATCTTCTCACTTACACTCTTAAATACACAAAGAAAAAATGTTATATTGTGCTTGATCATTTGAGCAAAGCTTATATTTTAGATTTAGAATGAGTCAATGGTTTAACACATACTATAACCAATCCAATTCTAAAACTTTGAAGTCAATATTATGAGATATAACAATATATGTATCTCCCTTGTTTTAGAAGCAAAACAATTTCATACTGCAGTTAGAATTCCCTTCACTCCAAAACAGAACTAACAATGGATTGGGTTAGTCAAACATATGCTCAACCAAACTTCAATTACCTAAAAAGGTATACATTGGAAAGATTAATACTTTACCAGATCTTTAAGAATTCTGTTAGTTTGAGAAGCAAAGTCCCAAAAGTGACTTCTATCCATATTAGAGATAGACTTGTCCAGTCATCCTCAGAGCTCCTCTAGACTTCCCATAGTTCTCCCTTCTCTGTGATCTGTAGCTATTTTTATCCCACCCCAAAAGTGGGTGTGGGTCTCATTACTATGTAATTGATGATGTCATATGACGATGTCGTTTATATGTTACCTTGACAACCAAGAACCAACGCCATTTTGAATAATTACTAATTTCAGCCTCTTTGAGGCAGCGTTGGATCAGAAATTACTTTAAATGTGATTGACATGACCTTCTGAACTTGGCTTAGCAAAACACCACTTAGACACTAATTGTCTAATGGTTGACAATCAAGTGTCAATATCCCCAGCCATCCTGGCGCTTCTTAAAATATATGTGTATAAGAAAATATACCCCACACAATTAACTGGGGCTGTAAATTCCATGTAGTCATGCTTCTAACAATAAGGATAACAGTTATTCATGAATGGTTTCTTAAATAAGATACCATATTTGCAACCTTATAATAATATATATGTAGTAAACAGGTTTATATAATGTTAACTAATAAAGATACATTGTAAAGATGTATAAAAGAAACACTATTATTTAAAATATATAATTTGTGGATAAGCCCTTTTTGTTACATAGTTTATTCTGAAAATACTATTTAGTTTGCAGGCTGTGTAAGTTTGTACCAACTCCCCTTATCTATAAGCGTCAAAGACAAAAGATATATAACCTGGGATACTGGTATTTTTACACAGTCTCATTGTAAAACCTAAACCAACTTTTGCAACAATGCCTATTTATGGGCTATGAACTCTGATTTAACTTTAGAGCCAAAATGGCTCCTCTCATGTTCATTTGATAAATATACAATATAAAGGCCTATATATATATATATATATATATATATGAATATAAATTCTTTTAACCCCAAATGTTCTGACAAATCCCCCCCACATTTCTTAGAATTCCAGAGAACAGCCTTGGACATACTAAGAAATGGGTCTAAAGAAATATCATAGTTGTTTAAAAGATATGGCCATATTATTATTTTTCTTTATACTTAAAGGACGTTTCTCTCTTCATCCATATAATAAAGAAATGTTCTTGTCTGACTTGGATCTTCCTTGATGGGTTCAAGTCTTTATGAAAATAAAATGAACTGTTGCAGCGGTGGTGCACCTCCCATTTCAAATGTAATAAAAACAAAGCTGGTAAATCAGCAATTGAAGAAACTCTTCAGTGAATCCACTCTTGTATTGTTACGAGCTGAAAATGGGATATATCATCCCTCCTTTCAATGGATATTCTGGGATTTAAGCACACAAGGGACTTCTGCAACAAATCTTTCTTTCCGGCAATACGAATCCTGGAGCATCTTTCATCATGACTCCTGATGAAGGATTCGGTTTGGTGACAGATTCCATCCAGAATTGGGCATCATGGATTAACATCATGCAAACGATCGCTGTGTCTTTTGGTAGTCATCATTTCGCCTTTACCAATCAACGATCTGGTCTGGATGGTGGTTTGGTGACAGGTTCCCTCTGGAACTGGATACTAAGAATTAACATCATCATATGATCGCTGTGTCTTTCGGTAGTTCACTTAGCCTTCACCAATCATTGATCAAGTCTGGATTGTCAATCTTTTTCTTTTTAAGTAGCTAGACAGTATGAATACATATTCTTATTAATTAATATTTACATTATCTAACTAAGCTATATATATGAAATAGTGATTGGTTAATTATATTTTAATTACCTAAAATCATCAATGATCTAATGATGATAGTATTCTGCCATTATTGGCAGGAGAAACATTAATGCTGAAGTATAAGGTTTGAAGATCTGTAAGTTAGGAGAGAATTATCACAATGTCAAATCATTGCATTCACATTCTCTTGATCTTATATGTCTCTTCTTATACATTACCTTCCAGCATTCTTAGTTGGAACCTAGGATGACAAGCATACAATTGAATAATTTATACCATACCCAAACATGTTCTCAATTCACTGATATTGGCAGATACTTTTGACTTCATCACAGCCTCCATTTTCTTCTTGTGGGAGACTTAGGCTGCAAATCTTAGGTCTCAGAAGATGAACCTTGGAGCGACACCATTGTTCTTTTTGAAATGAAATTTTAAACACCCGCCTCTCTCAACTGGTTAAGAACATATCTAATCTCTGGTATATGCCTTTCAAACACTATGCTATTCAACAAAAATATCATCCACATATGTTAAACTTTCTCTTTCAGGTACATCAGGCAATGGCCTTATGTAAAATAACAAACAAAAACAAAATCAAATTTAAAATTTAAATTAATATAACCAAATAACATTCTGTTGCAGTTGTACTATTTCTTACCACCTTTAAATGCCAGCTTGTATGGGTCTTCAGGACTTACCTGAATGTTCCACCATCACTGAGCATAATTTAGTGTAGTGAAGTACTTAGCGCCTTGTATTTTTATATCAAGCATTGGTCAATATATGGCACAGCTAGCCGTACATATATACCCGTTTATTTAGCTGTCTCAGATCAGCATATAAACGCATTGACCATTTGGTTTAAGAATATCAAATATAGGATTATCATAAGAACTATGCACCGATCTTACAACGCTCCTCTCCTTGAAATTCCTAATGATTTCCACTAGAAAAACATAGCAAGCTAGGGAAAGACAGCAATGTTTGATTTAAAACATTAGGTGCGTTTACACTTGGATCAGATTGAATCCTGGTAATGCGTATGTCTATTATACCACATCACAGGAATTTTTTTGCAAACATATTTTTGAACTCCATGAAAAACTCTTTTTATCATGGGTGTGGGATCTATTTAAATCCTTTCTATATACACCAGCAATTGTCTGCAGTTAGCTTTAGTTGCACACTGTGCACAGGATACAGTACACTGACTGAAAATACTGCAGCTGCCTGCCTGAGGTATTGTCAGAATGTTTATACTGAAATAATAAAACAGTATTGTAATTATGAAAATATGCAAATCTTTGATTTGGGAGATTTACAATTTTCTACCAATACCAACAAGAAATTCAAGTTTGGTTATCCGTGCTATTTTGAAGAAAAGTGACACAAATGATAGCCCTAAAAATATATATTTATTAACTAAAAATACAGTGCAAATTAAATATCAGGTATATTTTGTAATAATACAAATAAATGGATATACTTCTACATATAAGAGATAAATGATGGTTCCGATAATATTCACAGTTAAGCTCTTATTACAAAAATTCACATTCCAATACTTAAATAACTGGGTATATTTGAGACTTAGTAACTTGTGAAACATCTTTCCGTGTCTTCACAGACTTATGTAATTAATCTTGTTTACCTTAAACACGGTGTTTCCTTCTCAAAACAAACAGATCTTCTCACTTACACTCTTAAATGCACAAAGAAAAATTGTTATATTGTGCATAGCTTTATCATTTGATCAAAGCTTATATTTTAGATTTAGAATGAATCAATGGTTTAACACATACTATAACCAATCCAATTCTAAAACTTTGAAGTCAGTATTATGAGATATAACAATATATGTATCTCCCTTGTTTAAGAAGCAAAACAAATTCATACTGCATTTAGAATTCCCTTCACTCCAAAACAGAACTAACAATGGATTGGATTAGTCAAACATATGCTCAACCAAACTTCAATTACCTAAAAAGGTATACATTGGAAAGATTAATACTTTACCAGATCTTTAAGAATTCTGTTAGTTTGAGAAGCAAGGTCCCAAAAGTGACTTCTATCCACATGAGAGATAGACTTGTCCAGCCATCCTCAGAGCTCCTCTAGACTTCCCATAGCTCTCCCTTCTCTGTGATCTGTAGCTACTTTTATTACACCCCAAAAGTGGGTGTTGGTCTCATTACTATGTAATTGATGATGTCATATGACGATGTAGTTTATATGTTACCTTGACAACCAAGAACCAACGCCATTTTGAATAATTACCAATTTCAGCCTCTTTGGGGCAGCGTTGGATCAGAAATTACTTTAAATGTGATTGACATGACCTTCTGAACTAGGCTTAGCAAAACACCACTTAGACACTAATTGTCTAATGGTTGACAATCAAGTGTCAATATCCCCAGCCGTCCTGGCGCTTCTTAAAATATACAGTGGGGACGAAAAGTATTCAGACCCCCTTACATTTTTCATTCTTTGTTATATTGCAGCCATTTGCTAAAATCATTTAAGTTCATTTTTTTTCCTCAATGTACACACAGCACCCCATATTGACAGAAAAACACAGAATTGTTGAAATTTTTTCAGATTTATTAAAAAAGAAAAAGTGAAATATCACATGGTCCTAAGAATTCAGACCCTTTGCTGTGACACTTATATATTTAACTCAGGTGCTGTCCATTTCTTCTGATCATCCTTGAAATGGTTCTACACCTTCATTTGAGTCCAGCTGTGTTTGATTATACTGATTGGACTTGATTAGGAAAGCCACACACCTGTCTATATAAGACCTTACAGCTCACAGTGCATGTCAGAGCTAATGAGAATCATGAGGTCAAAGGAACTGCCTGAAGAGCTCAGAGACAGAATTGTGGCAAGGCACAGATCTGGCCAAGGTTACAAAAAATTTTCTGCTGCACCTAAGGTTCTTAAGAGCACAATGGCCTCCATAATCCTTAACTGGAAGATGTTTGGGACGACCAGAGCCCTTCCTAGAGCTGGCCGTCTGGCCAAACTGAGCTATCGGGGGAGAAGAGCCTTGGTAAGAGAGCTAAAGAAGAACCCAAAGATCACTGTGGCTGAGCTCCAGAGTTACAGTCGGGAGATGGGAGAAAGTTGAAGACAGTCAACCATCACTGCAGCCCTCCACCAGTCGGGGCTTTATGGCAGAGTGGCCCAACGGAAGCCTCTCCTCAGTGCAAGACACATGAAAGCCCGCATGGAGTTTGCTAAAAAACACCTGAAGGACTCCAAGATGGTGAGAAATAAGATTCTCTGGTCTGATGAGACCAAGATAGAATTTTTTGGCCTTAATTCTAAGCGGTATGTGTGGAGAATACCAGGCACTGCTCATCATCTGTCTAATACAGTCCCAACAGTGAAGCATGGTGGTGGCAGCATCATGCTGTGGGGGTGTTTTTCAGCTGCAGGGACAGGACGACTGGTTGCAATCAAGGGAAAGATGAATGCGGCCAAGTACAGGGATATCCTGGACGAAAACCTTCTCCAGAGTGCTCAGGACCTCAGACTGGGCCGAAAGGTTTACCTACCAACAAGACAATGACCCTAAGCACACAGCTAAAATAACGAAGGAGTGGCTTCACAACAACTCCGTGACTGTTCTTGAATGGCCCGGCCAGAGCCCTGACTTAAACCCAATTGAGCATCTCTGGAGAGACCTAAAAATGGCTGTCCACCAACGTTTGAAAAATACATAGTGAAAAGAAAAGTGCAGCGCTAAGAAAGTGGTAACAAACATTGATATGTGATATACAATGTAAATACCGTATTTATCGGCATATAACACGCACAGGCGTATAACACGCACTTTCATTTTAGAAGGGAAGTTTCAGGAAGAAAAACTTACATTTTAAATCAAGAACTTTGAAGTAAGATAAGGGTCAGTGCCCATCAATGCAGCCTCACCATTGCCCATCTTCAGCCTCACCATTGCGCATCAATGCAACTTGATCAATGCCCATCTGCAGCCTCACTGTTGCCATCAATGCAGCCTGATCAATGCCCATATGTAGCCTCACCATTGCCATGAATGCAGCCTGATCAATGCTCATATGTAGCCTCACCATTGCCATGAATGCAGCCTGATCAATGCCCATCTGCAGCCTCAACTCAGATTACTGCTGCCTCGGACAGGGAGGGGGGTGGGACAAGCACCGTCAGATTACATACACCGAGAATCTCCTGTTTAATCGGCGGCCTCTTTAATACAAAGTCCCGCCTCCTGGACCGGCTTCTATAATAGACAGAACACTGGTCCAATGCCGGCCCAGGAGACGGGACTTCCTATTACAGAGGCCGCTAAGTAAACAGAAGATTCTCGCTGTATGTAATCTGACAGCGTTCGTCCCGCCCCCCTCCTGCTTCCCTCCTAGGCAGCCCAAATTACAGTATCAGCGTATAACACGCACACACTATTTGCACCTGATTTTCAGGGTGAAAAAGTGCGTGTTATACGCCAATAAATACAGTATATCTCTAGGTATATATAAGTTGGATTTTTAGGTGTATATAAAAATAATAGTCTAAAAAAAAAGTGACATAAGGGTTGAGAGTTGAATCTCAGAAACATCCGTTAGGATGTGCACCTCTAGCACAAACTAATATACATAGGTGAATCCATACAATGTCCAAAAAGGTGTATATATGTTAATTACCCAAGGATATAAAATTTAACACAAATAGTTATGCATAAATAAGTCCATGAATTATCCGGTAAGATGTATAAATGTTAAACACCCAGAAGTGTAAATAACATGATATTCAAGTGTTGATAGCAGATCCACCACCGTAAGTAAAAGTGGGGGGCTTACCAGAAAAATTGGACACAGATGGGTGTACACCCACTGTGCCAATTAAGCTTGTGTAGCTGTAGATCTCTGGAGATGGAATAGGGATAGCCAGGGTACTTGTAGAGAGTATGTATGGTGAGGACAAATCCAATCAAGTATCCACAGCATATAAGGAGAAAACATGAGAGCACATAGCGTGATACTGTATAAAAAAGCTATGAAGCGTATTTATTGAAGATAAAACACTCACATTTGTGAAGATAAAATACAGCGCTGAGAATAGGTAAAATTTGGCAGTGTAGTGGTGTCAGCAGTGTAGTGGTGTTACACTGTCACTTTTTTTAGACTATTATTTTTATATACACCTAAAAATGCAACTTATATATACCTAGAGATATATTTACTGTACATTGTATATCACATATCAATGTTTGTTACCACTTTCTTAGCGCTGCACTTTTCTTTTCACTATGTATTTTTCACAGGTTTAGATCACTTGTTAGTGCTAGCTGCTTATTTCTCTTTCTGATAGCGCTATATTTATATATATATATTTTTTTACATGTCCACCAACGTTTACCATCCAACCTGACAGAACCGAAGAGGATCTGCAAGGAGCAATGGCAGAGGATCCCCAAATCCAGGTGTGAAAAATTTGTTGCATCTTTCCCAAAAAGACTCATGGCTGTATTAGATCAAAAGGGTGCTTCTACTAAATACTGAGCAAGGGGTCTGAATACTTAGGACCATGTGATATTTCAGTTTTTCTTTTTTAATAAATCTGCAAAAATGTCAACAATTCTGTGTTTTTCTGTCAATATGGGGTGCTGTGTGTACATTAATGAGGAAAAAAATGAACTTAAATGATTTTAGCAAATGGCTGCAATATAACAAAGAGTGAAAAATTTAAGGGGGTCTGAATACTCTCTGTCCCCACTGTATGTGTATGAGAAAATATATCCCACACAATTAACTGGGGTTGTAAATGCCATGAGAGTGAAGTCATGATTCTAACGATAAGCGTAACAGTTATTCATAAATGGTTTCCTAAATAAGATACCATATTTGCAACCTTATAATAATATATATGTAGTAAACAGGTTTATATAATGTTACATAATACAGATACATTGTAAAGATGTATAAAAGACAAAAGATATATAACCTGGGATAACCTGGGATACTGGTATTTTTACACAGTCTCATTGTAAGACCTATAACAACTTTTGCAACAATGCCTATTCATGGGCTATGAACTCTGATTCAACTTTAGAGCCAAAATGGCTCCTCTCATGTTCATTTAAAAAATATACAATATAAAGGCCTATATATACATATGAATATAAATTCTTTTAACCCCAAATGTTCTGACAGTATTAATAGAAAGAGAACACCAGCAATTGTCTGCAGTTAGCTTTAGTTGCACACTGCACAGGATACAGTACACTGACTGAAAATACTGCAGCTGCCTGCCTGTAAGTATATTAGGAAGAGAATAACAGGAACGGATCTAGCTAGACTGAATACAGTATATATATATATATATATATATGTATTGTGTATATATATGCATTCCAGGTGTTGCATGTATATATATATATATATATATATATATATATATACATGCAACACCTGGAATGCATATATATACACAATACACTGACTGCAGCTAACTGACGCGCTTGCCTGCTCTATCTAACTCAAATTAAATGACACTGTCTCTCTCTCTCAACGCCGGAACACACTACACAGGGCCGACGTGCAGGCGGCCTTATATAGTGTGCGGCATGTACTAAATCCCCTGAGGCATAATTGGCCAAAGCCACCCTGCCTTTGGCCAATTATGGCTCTCTGTTCTTAACGCGCTGTGATTGGCTAAAGCATGCAGGTCATAGTGCATGCTTGGCCAATCATCAGCCAGCAATGCACTGCGATGCTGCAGTGAATTATGGGCCATGCCGCGCCACTTGAATTTAGCGTGAATGGCCCATAATGTTCGTAATTCGACTCGAATTCGAAGCTCATCCGTACTTGACACACAAAACCCACCAAAAAAATGTTGGAGATCACTAAAAAAAAAATTTCAATAAAAAAACAGGAGATCTTGATTAAAAAAACAAACAACAAATAATAAAAAATATAAAAACATGAAACTAAAAAAGTTATTCGGTAGATCTGACGAATAAAAATATTATATTCATGAAATCACGAGAAATAATAAAGAAATCAGTTTGTCAGAACTCTGTGTGAATATGAGCAGCAAAACAACTTCATTCTTCTAGCATTATAAAGAAGAGAGTGCACTGCATTAAACAATTTAAAACATTGCAGTGTGACGAAAGTGCTATATCCATTACAAACGCTAGTTTTACCAGACCGAGCACTTCTGTCATATAATTTCTTCTTAGCATGCGTGGCACTTTGTGCGTCAGAATTGGCTACACACGGTCGGAATTTACGTGAACGTATTTTGTTGTCGGAAAATTTTAGATCCAGTTCTCAAACTTTGTGTGTCGGAAATTCCAATGGAAAAAGTCTGATGGAGCCTGCACACAGTCAGAATTTCTGACAACAAGCTCCGATCGCACATTTTCCTTCGGAAAGTCCGGCCGCGTGTACAGGGCATTACTCTACGTTTAACCCTTTGGGAGCGAAGGTGCCTAATTCATGTATCCATCTAGATTCTTGTTGGCTTAGAACTTTTACTTAGTGGCTGCCCCGCCATTTTTTTTTGTATACCTCAATCCCCCAAAACTGTAGTGTAGTAGGGTCTTTATTGTGGTATTTGGCAAAATGCTTGGATAAGTGGTGTTTAGTTGATCTTTTTACAATATTTTGACTGTGTTCCTGGATTCTTACTTTTAATGGTCTTTTTGTTCTCCCTACATATTGTTTCTGGCAGGGACACTGTAATTCATATACTATGCCTTCAGTGTTACATGTGGCAAAGTATTTTATTATGTACTCTTTCCCTGCTGATGTAGCCACAAAGTTAATTTTCTTCAATTGTCTTCTGTTTATTCAAATACAGGCATAATCGGACTAATAGTGGTGTAAGGTCTGTAATGTTTGTGACATGTACTATAATAGTACTTACAGTGTTACACTGCAGCAACCTGAGGGTGCACACATATGGGGTAGTGGTCGCTGTTGTCCCTGTGGAAATGTGGAATGTGGAAAAGAAGTCCATGACCCTTTTCTAAAAATGTTCTGCACCATGTGGTTTGGTGTGTGTGAAAATGTGTGCATTAGCAGATGTGTGGGGGTGCCTTTAACTATCAATGGCACTGCTGCGCATCTACTAAAGGACAGTTCGCTTCTGTGTTTGTCAGGAAAACCACAATTTTGTGCATGATCCTGACATGCAAGCATGTGAACCTAGCCTTATAGCGGGTTTACACTGGTGCGCTGTGGTTTGGCCACAGTGCACCAGTTCTATTGGAACTGTGTGTTTTCTGAACGTGCATCAAAGATGCAGCATGCAAGACTGTGATTTGCTTTCATGAAAACAGCGTAATAGAATTTAATGGGAGTGTACCTAAAACTGCGGTAAACTGCACATACAATTGCGTTGCGGCCAAACCACAGCACACCAGTGTTAACCCGCCCCCGTTCCCATTCACTGTGGCTTTGAAATCGTGCGACTTCACCTGAAATCACATGATTTCAAAGCCGCATCTCAGTGAAACTTCAGGTGCGACCTTAAAGACATCTGTGTGGCTTCATGAAATTACAAAAGTAGTGCATAATGATTACCAAACACCCCTAGTGCATTATAAACAAAATATATATACAGTACAGTGGCGGCTGCTCAAAATTTTTTTGGGGGGTGCAAACAAACTGAAAAATACTGAACCCCCCATCAATTGCAGCCTCACTGTGCCCATCAAATGCAGCCATTGTGCCCATCAAATGCAGCCACTGTGCGCATCAATTTCAGCCATTGTGCCCATCATATGCAGCCACTTGTGCCCATCATATGCAGCCACTTGTGCCCATCATATGCAGCTATTGTGCCCATCATATGCAGCCACTTGCGCCCATCATATCCAGCCACTGTGCCCATCATATCCAGCCACTGTGCCCATCATATCCAGCCACTGTGCCCATCATATGCAGCCACTTGTGCCCATCATATGCAGCCACTTGTGCCCATCAAATGCAGCCACGAGTGCCCATAATATGCATCCATTGTGCCCATCATATGCAGCCACTTGTGCCCATCAAATGCAGCCACTTGTGCCCATCATATGCAGCCACTGTGCATATCATATGCAGCCACTTGTGCCCATCAAATGCAGCCCCTTGTGCCCATCATATGCAGCCATTGTGTTCATCAAATGCAGCCACTGTGCCCATCAAATGCAGCCACTTGTGCCCATCAAATGCAGCCACTTGTGCCCATCAAATGCAGCCACTTGTGCCCAGTATATTCAGCCACTTGTGTCCAGTATATGCAGCCACTTGTGCCCATCAAACACAGCCACTGTGCCCATCAAATGCAGCCACTTGTGCCCATCATATGCAGCCACTTGTGTCCGTCAAATGCAGCCACTTTTGCCCAGTATATGCAGCCACTTCTGCCAAGTATATGCAGCCACATGTGCCCAGTATATGCAGACATTGTGCTCATCATATGCAGCCACTTGTGCCCATCAAATGCAGCTACTTGTGCCCAGTATATGCAACCACTTGTACCCAGTATATGCAGCCATTGTGCCCATCATATGCAGCCACTTGTGCCCATCAAATGCAGTAGGGTAGAAGAGGGTATGCAGTGCAGAATGCAGATGGTCAGTGTGGAAGATCAGGGACACTTCCTGGGACTATAGAAATCAGGGACAGCTGTCAGGTCATGCAGAGTCAGGACTCACCTGTATGCCAGGCTTATACACTCGAACAGTTGGGTCAGCGTGGGATCGATGCTGCTTGCTGGGACCTTGCCCAGTCCCTCGGCTTCTTTCCCCCAATGGGGTGAGGAGACCATGAAGTGGCCGCTGTGGATGACCTGCAGCCGGGGACAGAGCCCCCCAGTATACAAGTCGGAGTCCGGTGTGGCCCCAGAGCCGCAGCTTGCCATATTGCCTGCACAGAATGAACAGGACGCGGGACTCCTCCACTCCTCTTCCTAAGCCCCAGGCATCCAATAGGGTGGCCTGGCGCTTTGGCTAATCAGGAAACAGGTCTGACACCCTGCCTCCTGATTGGCGGGGAGGAAGGTTAGTGTGAAAATAGAGAAAATTTATTCGCTATTGTCACACAATTGGGTGGGTTTAGGGCGCACTCTCTGTGCCCCAAGCCCACCCTATTTTGAAGCCTATTAGAGCCTCTGGCTCTAATCAGGTGCTGCAAAAAGTACCACCTCCTACCGCCCCTGCCATAGGAATCCATGTGTCCGGCGTCCTGAAAGGGGCCGGGGGCATGGATGAGAGGGCAGCGCCCGTGCGCCCACAGTGCATGGGCCGCCACTGATACAGTATCTCACAAAAGTGATTACACCCCTCACATTTTTGTAAATATTTTATTATATCTTTTCATGAGACAACACAGAAGAAATTACACTTTGCTACAATGTAAAGTAGTGATTGTACAGCTTGTATAACAGTGTGAATTTGCTGTCCCCTCAAAATAACTCATTGCCGGGGGAGCACATTGCAGGGGCTTCTATCCTTAAAGCTTCTTTCTCTAAGGCTTCATTCCCACGAGGCAGATCCGCTGCCTCCGAGTCTGCCTCTGTCCGCCATCTCAGCGGGAGATCTCTCCACTGATCTCCGCTAAGCCGGCAGATGACAGGTCCCTCTCTGCTCACTGAGCGGGGAGGGGCCAGCATGTCTGTTTTCATCAGATCTCACCCGATCCGATCCACCAGGGATGGATGCGAACGTATCGCCATCCATCTGATTTTAGCGGATAGGACCGGGTTTGATGTCAGCGGACATGTCACCGCTGACATCCGTCGCTCTATAGACTAGCACTAAGTGATCCTTTCTACAAGTGATATGCACTTCAAACTCTGCTTAAAGTTCTGCCTCATTTGAACATTCCTTCTCTCTCAGGTATGTGTCAGCTCAACCATATCTTCCACCTTTAAATGAAATCTGTATCAGCCTGCTGTTTCTGTGTATGTGTCAGCTCAACTACATCTTCCACCTTTAGATGAAATTGGGATCAGCCTGCTGTTTCTGTGTTATGTGTCTTTGGTATGTGTCAGCTCAACCACATCTTCCACCTTTAATTGAAATTGGGATCAGCCTGCTGTTTCTGTGTATGTGTCTTTGGTATGTGGCCTTCTCTATCTGTTGCCCTGTGTGCATAACCATGATGTTGTTTTTTGTTGCTCTGGACTATCTTACCTAAGTTTTATGTGGTGACTCTGATGGTTTTTCCGACGGAATTCCGATGGGATTTTGCTCAAGCTGTCTTGCATACACACGGTCACACCAAATTCCGACCGTCAAGAATGCGGTGACATACAACACATATGACGGGACTAGAAAAAAGGAAGTTCACTACCCAGTGCACCACCCTTTGGGCTCCTTCTGCTAATCTTGTGTTTATGTCGTGTTAGTAGAAGTCTGGTGAGAGACGATTCGCGATTTTCAGACTCGTGCTTTTTCACATGGTTTTACTGCTGTTCAGTTTGTTCAGCTTGTGGGTTTGTATCTGGTTTTCAGTGCGTGTAGTCAGTTCATATCTGTTTTTCAGTGCATTCTTGTCCGCTTGTTACTGATTTTCAGCTCGCTCTTCACAGGCCTTGCTGTTCTTCAGTGTGTTCTGTTTAGTTCGTTCTGACCAGCCGACCATTTTGAAGCCATGTTGCGGGTACGTGCTCGTTGTAGAGTTCATGCTGTGCGGGGGCTTGGTGTTGGGCTTCTAGCTTTGACCCAAGCCCAGTCCATGAACAGGGCGAGGAGGAGTTCATGGACCAAGAATTGGTTGCTCCAGCGTGGCCATTAGAGGGGGGAGGAATCTGATAAGTGGACCTTATATTTTTGCCTTTAAATACTCCTTAAAATAAATGTTATACTATGTTGGCCAAGAATGTTTGTGTCTAATCTGCTTGCAATGTTTATGTGCAAAATGACTAATTTTTTTTTCTTGTTTGACTCCACAGTTTCCTTCAACGCCACAGGAATGCCAGACTGTGGCTTCCCAATTTGCCCAGCGGTGGGACTTTCCTAACTGCGGAGGGGCAATTGATGGGAAGCACGTCCACATCATCCCACCACCCTATTCTGGGTCATACTATTATAATTACAAGGGGTTTAATAGTATTGTGTTGATGGCGGTGGTGTTGGCGACATATGAGTTTCTGTATGTGGACGTGGGGAGGAATGGCCTGATGTCGGATGGTGGAGTAATTGCTTGGACAGAGTTCTCTAGAATGGTGTCTTTGGATTGCCACCTCCAGAGGAAAATGTGGGAGGACTGTCATTTGTCTTCGTCGCAGATGAGGCATTTGGTCTGGGTGACCACGTGATGAGGCCATTCCCCCAGAGGACCCTCACCCCGGAGAAGAGGGTTTTTAATTACCAGCTGGCCAGAACCAGAAGAGTCGTGGAGAATGCCTTTAGGATACTGGCCAGCCGGTTCCGCCTATGTCAAACAGCCATAAATATGGCGGAGTACAAACGAAATCACATAATCTTATGTTGCTGCATCCTGCATAACTTTTTGAAACACAATAATCCTAACTATGTTGCCTCAGTTGGGCCTGAGGCCAGACTTCAGGAAACAATGACGGCCCTAGAAGCTGTCCGTCCTGGCTTGCCCCCCCAAAGCACCCGTGAAGTGCGAGAAAAATATGTAGAATATTTTATGGGTAGGGGGGCTATTGCTATGCCAGCACATTTTGAATAAATTTTCTTTTTTATCAGATAAAATCTTGATTTTCATTTACTGCTTGGGTTTATTTTTGCTGTCTCTTAGGTTCTCCTAGTGCATTTGTAGTGCCAAGTGGTTTTTCCATTATTAAATAACACCCATTGTCACTGTAAACACCAACTTAACACAGAAACTGGTATTGATCATTGAAAGAAGAAGCCACACATTGTTGAGTATAAAACCTATTACTTCGTTCACATTCACGTGTGCGTTTTATAAAACATTTGGCGGTAAAAAAAACATCTTTTTTTTCAAAGTTTTACCTTGAATTTTTTTTAAAAATACAGAAACATGTAAAATGTACATCAATGTGTACATCAAAAAACCATACATGTGTACAGTGAATATGTTTTGTCAAACCACATACAGCTATAGATGTGAATACCACTATGTGGTGAATCCACAGCACTATAGGGTGAAACAATAAATAGTACACCTTATAGTTAAATATAATAGTGACTAATATACAAGAAACAGTGACGGTTCCATGGACTCAACAATTCAAATAATATATAAAAAAACAGAAATGTAATAGTCCATTTCAAAATTGTGAAAACTTTGTGAAAAACACCACCAAGAGTCTATGGGGGTAGTGCATAAGCAATGGTGTAAAAATGATGGAAAAATGACTCCCAAGTATGCAGATGGGTAGTTAGACCAATTCCGGCAGGTGAATAAACAGTGGGAGAACCATGGGTGCACAAAAGATTCAAATCAGTGCCGGGGCCATCACCAGGAAATGAAGAGGCTTACTGGAACTCAATGACCTGAAATGGCATACGCCATACAAGTCAAAGCAGGCTTGATGACCAACAGGTCTAGGCAGTGTGTCTTGATAGATGTCATCAGCTTCCAGCAGAAAGGGGTATCAGCACGGCTTCCACATCCAAAGACACTCCGACATAAGCCAAACGAATGATTCAAGTACCATGTGAGAAGCAAAAAACTCACATAGCGTGATAACGTTTAAATACTGGTTTATTTAAAATAATTAAAAACAAACTCACATATTAGGAGGAAGGAAACAGCTCAAACATCATATAGCGGCAGTCGTGAGGGGTCCACCCGACATGTTTCAACTAAAAAGTCATCATCTGGGGTGTGACTATTTATTGTTTCACCCTATAGTGTTGTGGATTCACCACATAGTGGTATTCACATCTATAGCTGTATGTGGTTTGACAAAACATATTCCCTGTACACATGTATGGTTTTTTGATGTACACATTTTACTACACTTTTATTTTTTGTTGTAATTCTTACCTTGAGTCCACAGGTGTGTTAGCTGCTGTTTCAGTGTTCCTTTGATCTAGCGCAGCGCTGTACTTACCCTTTTACCTGTTAAAAATACAGAAACAGGCATGTTTCCAAACATAACATACACAACTCTGGAACTTACACAGTTCAACATTGTAAAAAAGAAGGCATTATCAGACATTTTATAGTGTGAAAAAGGTCTTGATCTTGCCTTCATCAGATGGGGTAAAGTCACCTCTGTAAAAGCCAAATTTAGAAGATGCACACAAATTGGGAGTCAAAATGGGGATTTCCTTTCTGATCCCATACCTAATGTCAACATGTGCTATCTCCCATCATGGGGGATCAATGGACATGTTTTAGGGGTGCAACCACTTCCTCTCACCTACTAGAGTTTTGGGAGGAAGGGGTTGCACCCACAAAACGCGTACATTGTAATCCCCCTGATGGCAGATAGCACATGTTGTCACACTGTGTGCATCTTCCAAATCTGGCTTTCAAACTGTATTAAAACTTTAGATACAATTTTTAGAAAATAAATCCAGGAATCTTGTTAGGATTTAGATTCTCCCTAGTACATCAATCATGTTCTTCAGTCTTTGTTCAATCTCCTTGGTTTTTTCTTTGATAAGGTCCAAATCACGACTACAAAACATGATTTCCTGAATAAGCCGTTGTGTACTGTCACTGGTGAAATGACTGGATTTTGTTTCCACAACCTGAACATCACCTGAAATAAAGATACACACCATGTATTAAAAACATGCAGGCATACATCTATTACCTGAATCTGTGGTGTCAGACACTGACCTGTTGTGGTGTTCATTTCAACCACCTCTCCTTCCTCCACATCCTCAGGTTGTGACCTCTATTCCCCTTCTTCAGGAGGTGGGGGGTCCCTGGTATCCTCAAATTTTCTTTGCCCCCCTATGAGAATGGAACAAAAGGTATACTTAGCACACTGATATTTGAGGCCAGAAATAGGAAAATGAAACCGTGCTTGGAAGTAGGGCACAATTGTCTGTTTTGGCAGAGTTCAAAGCTGAAGATATGATTTTTTACCTTACCAAAGCTGGAATACTTACCTTTTTTGGACATGTTTCACACATATACACACCCCAAGTATCCACTGGAGCACCTGTGTGGGACACCCTAAAAAGTTTGTTCTTGTGTCCCACACTAGTGCTCCTGAGTCCAGATGTGTAAACAGCTGCTGAGTGTCCTCTCCTTACATTACACTGAATCAAGTTTGCAATTCATTCTAGTTTGAAACACATCTAGAAAACAATTTCCTAAACTTCTTTGAATACAAATTATCATGACCAAATGTAGTTAACCCTGTATCTGGCAAAAACGTTGTATTTATTTGGCAAATGAGCGATGTTTACTACGACCGATTACTGTGCCCACGAACATGAAAGTAGCCATTTTAAACTGTCCAACAGTAAAGAAAAGCACATGGCGCAGCATGCAAGGGATAATAATAATAGGAATACATGACAACTACTTACTTTTTAGAAGCACTTTCTTGATCTTTCTGTACTGATCCTGCTCCCTCAGTTTCAGGTCTGACCAGCGTTTCCTCAATTGCTCCTTGGATCGTCGTACCCCAAACAGACTCTTCACAACTTCAGTCATGATCTTGGCCTTTCTCTCATTAGGGTTGTGTACGGTCCATACTTCCCATCATAGTCGGCCCTCTTCAATATGTCCACCATCTCCACCATCTCTACAAAGGACATATTTGAGGCCTTAAATCTCCTACGTCTTGGGACGTTTCTGGCTCCGGGTTTCCTCCTTGTCGTTACTGCTATTATGCACCTGCTGTGTCTCCACCATGTTCCTCTCTCACTGTGACGAAAGAGACAGGGCGGGGAATATTCAAGAAAGAATGTCAGGGGCGGGTGACACGAGTGGAGTTTCACGCATGCGCAGTGTATATAAAGCTAACACTCGTGTGTTGTACCTACGTTCTGTGTGCGTAGGAAGGAGGAACGGAAGCGACAAACGTAATAACGAAGGTAGCATTTTAACTTGGGACATGACTGGCCTATACTGATTCTAGATTGAGGCCTATATTGGGATAAGATTAGGAGAGTTTAGCCTGATATTAGTGTTTTTGTCTTTTGTTTGGTCTTGCAGCAAAAATGAAACAATTTAAAGACCCAGACTTCCTTGGCAAATTCATAGACAGATACAGGCATATGTGCAATTTGTGGCAGGTGAAAAACCCCTTATATCGCAACAAACCAGCAAGGAAGGCATCGCTGGAGAAACTGCTGGAATTTGTGAAGGCTCGGGTCCCAAACGCAGACATCAAGTTTGTGGATAAGAAAATTGGTAGCTTGAGAAGCAGGCATAGGAAGGAGCTTCAGAAGGTCCATAAGTCCATGAGGTCAGGAGTAGCAGCAGAAGACATGTATGTACCCAGTCTGTGGTACTGCAACAAGATGCGGTTTCTGGAAGACCAGTTTGAAGCCAGGGAATCACTTTCGACTCTTCCAGCCCCCTTCCATCCACCCTTCCCTCAACCCCAGCTGAGCCTTCCGAGAACCAACCTGGGCCTTCCATCCTGGAAGAAATTGAGGAGCCCAGATGGAGCCAGGTATAGTATTTTTAAACATATTTTTTGTGGGAAAATGATTGTTGTTAACTAGATGTTATTATTGCTAACAAATGAATGATTTAACAAAAAGTGTTTGACATATCAATAGACAGTAGGGACCAAAAATGATTGGGACAAGAGTGAAAAATGCTGGGCTCAGAATGATATTCTTTTCTATTCATTAACATTTTATTTGCAACAGTCATGAGCTGAAAATTGTGTGTGATTGATGAACCAAAAACGAAAACTATATCCCTTTTTCATACACAGGAAGACCTCAGCCTGGATGAGGCTCTGGAATGTGGCACACAGGAGGAGGTGGGGGTAAGTGTCAGCCAGGAGGAGGCAAGGGTAAGTGTCAGCCAGGAGCTGGCGGGGCCCAGTAGCCTCACCCAATCCCAGGTGCCTCCCCTCCGCCTTACAACAAAAAGGGCCAGGAAGGGGAGGAACATGGAGGAGGCAGCACTGGGCCTCATTAAGGAGGCTAATGATGCCCTGAAAGCCCCCCTCGATGCTGTAGAGGCCTATGGCATCTATATAGCCTCAAATTTGCAGAAAATGGAGGAGCGCCCACGCCGCAAATGCGAGAAAATCATTTTTGAGGCCATCCATAAGGGGTTGAGTGGCCAAATGACGGATGACGTCCACTTATGTATGCTCGCCCATCCTCCTCCTCCTGCCACAAGTCCACCTCCAGAGCCACAGCCTGCAGGAAAGGCTGCAGGGAAGGCTGCAGGTAAGGCTCCAGGGAAGCGTGGAGGGAAGGTTGCACGGAAGACAAGAAAGTGATGGCCTGGGTTCAGTCTGGTCTGACAGAAGATGCAGCCTGTTGTAGTACCACAGCCTGGGGACATACATGTCATCTGCTGCTGTTCCTGATCTCTGGGAGTCCTTGACCAGATTGTGCTTCCTTCTATATGGACTTCTCAAGCTATCAATTTTTTTTATCCACAGAGTTGATGTCTGCCCTGGGGGCCAAAGGCTTCGCAAATTCCGGCTGTTTTTCCAGCGTTGCCTTCCCTCTTTATTTTGTTATTATGAGCCAGAATAAATGGAGAATTTTTTATATGAAAATACTTGCCGATGTGTTTTTCTTCAAATAGGACAATTTTTTGGTGAGTAGGCAGGTACGTTTCAAAAATACAATGTCAAATTAACAAGGGACACCAACACCAAGCAACCTCCTTAAGGTTTACAAATACAAAATAATAATAGTGTTGTGGAAACTTGACATACAAAAAAAAAAATATGGAGATGACTATAAAATAATAATAAAAAAAAAATACAACAGGAGATCTTGATTAAACAAAAAATAAAAAATGACTATAAAAAAAATTATATGGAGATCTGGCTTTAAAAACAAAAAAGATTATTTATGAGATCACGAGAAACAATAAAGAAATAAGTTTGTGAGAACACTGTTTGAATATCAGCAGCAAAACAACTTCATTCTTCTAGCATTATAAAGAAGAAGAGAATGCGCTACATTGAAAGATGTAAAAATCTGCAGTGTGCCATCTCCATTACGAACGGTCGTTTTACCAGACTGAGCGGCTCCGTCTTGTACTTGATTCTGAGCATGCATGGTTTTTTGCGCGTCGGAATTGCATCCACATGAACGGAATTTCCAATAGAAACTTTTTCCATCTGAAAAATTGAGAACATGCTCTCAATCTTTTGCTGGTGGAAATTCGGCCAGCAAAAGTCCGATGGAGCATACACAAGGTCGCATTTTCCAACCAAAAGCTCTCATCGGCCTTTTGCTGGCCGAATTTCTGATCGTGTGTACGCGGCATAAGTGATTCTTTCTACAAGTGATATGCACTTTAATCTCTGCACTTCAGCGATTGCACAAAGCAAACATACATAGCAAACTGCACTGGAAAGCAACAGACTGCAGGTAACCCTGTCTCTCTATTAAGCTTTCCTTCCACTCTGTAACAAGCGCTCTCTACCACTCTTTCTGACACTTGAGTCCTCTCTCCTCAAACCCTCTTACCTTCACCCCTCTTCTCCACCCCCCCTGCTTATACATATCACCCTGCCTTCTGTCCTCTCCCTACTACTTCTCCTACCAACTCTTGTTCATTCTACATCCATATACTGATAAAACCTCCAGAACTCTGAGGTATGCTCCTTCATATAAATAATTAAATAAATAAAGTGATGCGCTCGTAATATCTATAGGATATCCTACTATTCAATGTGCTGACAGGTCACATTCTACTTGTGAATACTTTGTTACAAATTATACAAAAACTTGAACAGTGATTAGCATAATATAAATAAATATAAATACAATGTGTAGAAAAGTCTGCTGTGAAAGTCTAATTGGAGACCTCCCGGAATACAAATCCAAAAGTTTGTTCACCATTTGTTCTTGTGAGATAATAAACAAACAAAAATATGTGGAAAAAGGTGGTGAAAAAATAGAGTGAAAAATATATTAAAACAGATATATTCAATAAATATGTAGTTGGTAACAATTATAAAAGGACTCTCCACTTCTCCTGTTCATATGCTTTCCCCCACATAAAATACAAAAGTGGGGGAAAGCATATGAACAGAAGAAGTGGAGATTAGATGATCCTAGCTGGTGGATGTAAGCCTATCCTCTGCTGATTAACCCAGACTCAGTAAGCCTTGTTTAAACACAGATAAGAGGTATCTTCTAACCTGCAAAGGAATCACCTTTTCAAGTAAGGTGTATGGGAATCCACACAATTGTAATCCTTTTATAATTGTTACCAACTACATATTTATTGAATATATCTGTTTTAATATATTTTTAGACTTTCACAGCAGACTTTTCAACACATTGTATTTATATTTATTTATATTATGCTAATCACTGTTCAAGTTTTTGTATAGTTTGTAACAAAGTATCCACAAGTAGAATGTGACCTGTAAGCACATTGAATAGTAGGATATCCTATAGATATTACGAGCGCATCACTTTATTTATTTAATTATTTATAAGTGGGGTGTCACTGAATGATTGCAGCTGCAGTATCTGGATATTTGAACTCTTTTTTATATATCTGTTTTTTTATATATTAGTTTATTTATTCATTTATTTTTTAAACTACTTTGTACAACATTTTACAGTTTTATATATTCACTTTAGCGCTTGAGTACCTTAACACCTTCATATAAATCACATTCCCACAATACCTCCCTCACCCTCCTGCTTTTCTTAACCTCTGGTGACATATCCCCAAATCTTGGGCCGCCATCATCTGTCTTTGCCCAACACTGCCATCCCCCTACACCCTCTGGCAGCAGCCACAACCCACATAACTTGGTCTCTATTCCTCTTCTTTTAAAAACCAGCCTCCCCTTCTCCTGTACCCTTTGGAACACACGTTCTGTCTGTAACAAACTCATCACCCTCCACAACCTCTTTATCACAAATTTCTTTAACCTACTTGCCATTACTGAAACCTGGCTTCATGAATCAGATACTACTTCTCCTGCTTCCCTCTCCCATGGTGGCCTTCTCTGGACTCACTCCCCCAGACCAAGTGGAGGGAAGGGAGGTGGAGTCGGAATCCTTCTAGCCCCATGCAGCACCTATCAGGTACTTCACCCACCTCCCTCTCTGACACTCTACTCTTTTGAGGCACATTGCATTTGTCTATTCTCTCCCATTTCTCTAAGAATTGCTGTCATCTACTGGCCCCCTGGACCAATATCAGCCTTCCTTGATGACTTCTGTGCCTGGCTACCCTACTTTCTCTCTATTTCTCTCACTCTATTTCTCTCACAATTATTTTCGGTGACTTCAACATCCCTTTTAACATTAACACTACTATTACTTCTAAACTTCTCAGTCTAACCTCATCTATCGACCAGAAGCAATGCATGCAGGCTCCTACTCACTCCAACGGCAACACCCTTGACCTTGTCTTCTCCTATCTGTGCACTCTGTGCAACCTTTCCAACGATCCTCTCCCACTCTCTGATCACCACCTTATTAGTTTTGCTCTCTCCCTGTCTTCCACCTCCTCTCCCTTCAACTGCCTAACAGTTACACGTAGAAACCTTTGCCACCTCAACCCGTCTCTTCTCTACTCTGCTACTGATCACCTCTATGACAAAATCTCACCCCTGTCCTGCCCCAAACTAGCCACTTTCATCTACAACAGCTCACTGTCTTCCTCCCTAGACAAGCTTGCCCCCTCACTACATAGTTAGTAATTAGGCCCCGACTGCTACAACCCTGGCAAACAGATGACACCAGAAGTCTCAGAAAACGTAGCCGCGCTCTTGAGCATCTGTGGCATAAGACTAAGTTCCAGGAAGACTTCACACAATATAAATCTGCCCTCCTAAAATACTATTCCTGCCTCCACACTGCCAAACAGACCTACGTTATCACATTCAATAACACCTTCTCATCCAGTCCTTGTCAACTCTTCTCTACCTTCAACACTCTACTCTGTCCTCCACTGCCTCCACCCTCTAACTCACTCACTGCCCAGGAGATCGCCAATCACTTCAAAAATAAGATTGATACAATTAATGAGGAGATCTCCAACGTGCAAAAACCTCCCACATGCAACACCCCATGTCCACAGATACAATCATTACTTCCCTCATTCAACCCTGCTACTATTAATGAGGTGCTCACCCTCTGACTCAATTCTACACTCTTTAACTCACATTTTCAACCTCTCCCTCTCTTGTGGCATCTTCCCAAACTCTCTAAAACATGCGCTAGTCACCCCCATACTTAAAAAGCCCTCACTGGACCCCACCAATCTTAACAACCTACGGCTCATCTCCTTACTCGTCTTCTTCTCCAAACTTCTTGAAAGACTGGTCTACAACCGACTAAGCGACCATCTGACCATGAATAAACTTCTTAAACCCATTCGGTCCAGATTTCGCCCTCAACACTCCACGTAAACTGCTCTCCTTAAACTCTCAAATGACCTACTGACGGCTAAAACCAGCGGACGCTATTCTGTACTACTTCTCCTGGATCTCTCTGCTGCCTTTGACACAGTGGACCACCCCCTCCTCCTCAATGAATTACACTCCTTTGGTCTCCGTGACTGTACTCTTTGCTGGTTCTCATCCTACCTATCCCACCGCTCCTTCAGTGTCACTTACAACTCTACTTCCTCCTCTCCTCTTCCTTTCTCCGTTGGGGTCCCCCAAGGTTCTGTTCTTGGACCTCTCCTTTTCTCAATCTACATCACCTCCCTGGGTCAGTTGATTGCCTCCCAAGGCTTTAATTATCATCTTTACGCTGATGACACCCAAATCTATCTCTCAACCCCCAAGCTCTCTCCATCTGTCTCCTCACGCATCACCAACTTACTAGCAGACATATCAGCCCGGATGTCACATCACTTCCTCAAACTCAACTTATCCAAAACCGAGCTCATGATATTTCCTCCCTCAGGTGCCACTGCCCCTGATTTCCCTGTAAATATCAATGGCTCAATTATCAACTTGTCCCCCCACGCCAAGGTCCTAGGTGTAATCCAAGACTCTGAACTAACCTTTCGTCCCCACATCCTATCGTTATCCAAAATTTCCTGCCTCAACCTCCGCAACATCTCCAAGCTATGCCCCTTCCTAACCAATGTCACCACAAAGTTTCTAATCCACTCCCTGGTCATCTCCCGCCTCAACTACTGCAACTCCCTCCTCATTGGCTTACCTCTAAATAGGCTATCCCCACTTCAGTCCATCATAAACGCTGCTGCCAGGCTCATTCACCTCACAAACTGCTCAGCATCAGCTATACCCCTCTGCCAATCCCCCCATTGGCTGCCACTCAGCCACCTAATTAAATTCAAAATACTAACTATAACTTACAAACCCATAACCTGGCCCCCAGCTACATCACTAACCTATTCTCAAAATACCAACCTAATTGTTCTCTTCGCTCCTCCCAAGACCTCCTGCTCTCAAACTCCCTTGTCACCTCATCCCATGCTTGCCTTCAGGACTTCTCTAGAGCCTCTCCCATCCTCTGGAATGCTCTACCCCAATCTGTCCGATTTTGTCCTACTTTATCCACTTTCAGATGATCCCTGAAAATTCATCTCTTCAGAGAAGCATATCTGGCCCCAACCTAACAACTGTACATTTATCTTCTCAATCAGCACATCATCCACAGTTATTATCTCCTGTATCTCTTGACCTTCCCTCTTAGATTGTAAGCTCTAAGGAGCAGGGCCCTGTGATTCCTACTGTATTAAAGTGTATTGTATTTGTACTGTCTACCCCCAAGTTGTAAACCGCTACGTAAACTATATAAATCCTGTATAATAATAATAAAACACAGCCATTACTGTCTAAACTGCTGGCAACAAAAGTGAGTACACCCATAAGTGAAAATGTCAAATTGGGCACAAAGTGTCAATATTTTGTGTGGCCACCATTATTTTCCAGCACTGCCTTAACCACTTCAGCCACAGAAGGATTTACCCCCTTCCTGACCAGAGCACTTTTTACAATTTGCCACTGTGCTACTTTATTTTTTTTTTTTGCCACATCAGACAACCTTTTCGGGGGTCTTAAATCAACTTTACAGTTCATTTTCGTTTAAGAAAAACCCCACCAGAGTCACATCATCGTGGCCTTTGCTATATCAAAAAAAAAAAAAAAAAGGGGAACACAAGGATAGTATAAACATAGTGTAAAAATGCTATTTCGTATCACGCCCATTAATATACTTAACCCCGTCTCTATTCCTAGATTTAACTCCCATTTCCTTTTACTTCTATTTCCTCCCTCCCCATCCCCTCCTACCCCCTCCCCGGGTTCCCCCCATCCCTCCTCTCCAAGGTCTATTTTTCTTCTACTCTCCTCCTTTAGTCTAAGGCTTTGAATTCTTTGGCATAATTCCATGTTTTTTTTAATTTTTTCCAGCGGTCCCACCTACCCATGTTCCCACTTCCTGTTTCCTCGAGTAAACTCCCCAAGGTCTCCATATTGCAAGTCTCCTCTACAGCATTGAACCACTCCCATATCTCTGGGGACTCTCTCCTCCGCCAATTCCTCGGTATCGTTCTTTTTGCAGCATTCAGTAGCTGCGGTACCAGTGACTGTTTGTATTTTTTTGAGTCTCTTGTCCCCCCATGGAACAGGACCTCCCAAGGGTCTTCTACCACCTCTATTTCCATGATTTTTTTAATTAATTCTAGTATTTTACTCCAGAAGTTTTTAATTTTGGGGCAGTTCCACCACAGGTGACCCATTGTACCTACTTCTTGGCAGCCTCTCCAACAATTGGCTGACCCTTTCTGGTATTTACTAGTTATCTCTGGAGTGAGGTAGCTTCTACTAATGCATTTGTAGTTCATTTCTACCGTTCGGGTGTCCATTGCTGAATGAGCGATCATTTTCAAGATTCTTTTAATTGTGGCTAAATCCTTCTTAGTGCCCAAATCTCTTTCCCATTTGGCTATAAATGACGGTATCTCCAATTTTTCTGAGGTCATCAAAATTTTGTATATTTGAGAGATTGTATTTTTTGGGACCTCTTTATCACACAACCTCTCAAGGTCTGTCAATTGATCCCCCGACCTAATCGGGTGCAGTAACGTATTGATAAAATGACTTAATTGGAGATATCGCCATCTCTCTAATCCCCGTGGTTCCCTTCCGTGTATAAGTTGTTGGAGTGGTATAATTTTTCCTTCGTTCATTATTTCTCTTAGTTGTGATTTCCCCCAAAGTGCTTCTTTTCCTCTAATATTCTCCATCCCTGGTGCGAAAAAGTTGTTATCTATTAGTGTGATCAGTGGTGAATTGTAATTCCCATTACCTTTCTTATATACCCCATCCCATATTCTAAGGACATTTTGTGTTATGACATGTGTACTGTTATCTAATAATCTAAAGTGTGGGGGATTCCATATAATAGTGCCTAGTTGTGCATTACTAATATTTTCCTCTATTTTCACCCATTTTTTTAACTTTTCCTTCCTCGTCCATTCTACCACCCTTGATAGTACTACAGCTTTATAATACATCTGCACATCGGGTACTGCCAGGCCGCCATCTGTTTTCCTTTGTTTCAATATCTGAAAGGAGACTCTGGGGTTTTTGTTTTCCCAAATAAAGGTCATAATTATTTTTTTTAACTTTCTCAGGTAATACTGGGGTAGTGGAACTGGTAGCATCTGGAAGTAGTATATAATTTTGGGTAATAGAACCATTTTGATGACATTAATACGTCCGATCCATGACAGGGCCTTGCCGGAGAATCTCTTACAGTCTAATCTGACAGCATCCAGTAGTGGGATATAATTACTTGTGAATATCTTTTGGATTGTGTTAGCTTGATACCCAGATATTTGAATTCCTTAGTCCATTTAAAACTAAATTCTTTTTTTAAAGTCGCTTCCTCTTATATTACTTATATTACTTATATTTATATTTAATACTTCCGATTTGTTCATATTTATTTATTTGGAAGTTAGATACCTCTCCATACTTCCTCACTGCTTTTACTAGTTTGGGCATAGTAGAGATTGGGTCCGTTACATAAAACAACACGTCGTCCGCAAACGCTGCGACTTTGTGCTCTTCCTCTCCTACCTTCACACCTCTAATATCGGGGTCTCTTCGTATTGTTGCCAAGAGGGGTTCCATAGCTAAAACGAAAAGCAGCGGGGACAGGGGGCACCCCTGTCTCGTGCCGCTTTCCATCTCGAATGGTTGAGATATTAACCCATTGATTTTTACTACGGCAGTTGGATGATGGTAAAGAGTTTTAATCCTCCGGATCATTTTAGGACCTAGCCCCATAGTCTCCAAGGTCTGGATCATGAACCCCCAGTCTACTCTGTCAAATGCCTTTTCGGCGTCGATTGACAGAAGCAGTCCTGGGGGCCCACTCTTCTTCATTTTTCCCAATAGGAGAAGAGTTCCCTATTGGGAACAAACCCTACTTGGTCTGGGTTAACTAATGAATTCATAAATTCCTTTAATCTCTCTGCCAATACTTTTGCATAAAGCTTTGTGTCATTATTCAGCAAAGAGATTGGGTGATAGCTCGAGCATAGTGATTTCTCTTTACCTTCTTTCAATATAATTGTAATAGAAGCTTTTAGTGCCTCCCTACTCATCTCAAAGCTGTCCCCCAGACCGTTCATGTAGCGACATAGCCTAGGTACTAATGTTTCTTTAAATGTTTTATAATAAAGTATTGTTAGGCTGTCCGGGCCAGGGATTTTCCCGGATGCCGTTGCTGCTAAAGCTTTCCTGATTTCTTCTTCTGAGATTGGTCTTTCTAATATTTCTCTACCTTCCTCTGAAATCTTGGGTAGCGCTGCCTTTTTTAGATAGTTGTTATATCTTAATCTCCTATTTTTTAAAGAGGTGTCTTGCCTGGGGACTGAATATAGGTCTTTATAGTAGTTCTTAACCACTTCAGCCCCGGAAGGTTTTACCCCCTTCCTGACCAGAGCACTTTTTACAATTCGGCACTGCGTCGCTTTAACTGCTAATTGCGCGGTCATGCAATGCTGTACCCAAACGAAATTTGCGTCCTTTTCTTCCCACAAATAGATCTTTCTTTTGATGGTATTTGATCACCTCTGCCGTTTTTATTTTTTGCGCTATACACGGAAAAAGACCGAAAATTTTGAAAAAAAATGATATTTTCTACTTTTTGTTCTAAAAAAAATCCAATAAACTCAATTTTAGTCATACATTTAGGCCAAAATGTATTCGGCCACATGTCTTTGGTAAAAAAAATGTCAATAAGTGTATATTTATTGGTTTGCGCAAAAGTTATAGCGCCTACAAACTAGGGTACATTTTCTGGAATTTACACAGCCTTTAATTTATGACTGCCTATGTCATTTCTTGAGGTGCTAAAATGGCAGGGCAGTACAAAACCCCCACAAATGACCCCATTTTGGAAAGTAGACACCCCAAGGAAATTGCTGAGAGGCATGTTGAGCCCATTGAATATTCATTTTTTTGTCCCAAGTGATTGAATAATGACAAAAAAAAAAAAAAAAAATTACAAAAAGTTGTCACTAAATGATATATTGCTCACACAGGCCATGGGCATATGTGGAATTGCACCCCAAAATACATTTAGCTGCTTCTCCTGAGTATGGGGATACCACATGTGTGGGACTTTTTGGGAGCCTAGCCGCGTACAGGGCCCCGAAAACCAATCACTGCCTTCAGGATTTCTAAGGGCGTACATTTTTGATTTTACTCCTCACTACCTATCACAGTTTTGAAGGCCATAAAATGCCCAGATGGCATAAAATCCCCCCAAATGACCCCATTTTGGAAAGTAGACACCCCAAGCTATTTGCTTTGAGGCATGTTGAGTCCATGGAATGTTTTATATTTTGACACAAGTTGCGGGAAAGTGACAAATTTTTTTTTTTTGCCCAAAGTTGTCACTAAATGATATATTGCTCACACAGGCCATGGGCATATGTGGAATTGCACCCCAAAATACATTTAGCTACTTCTCCTGAGTACAGGGATACCACATGTGTGGGACTTTTTGGGAGCCTAGCCGCGTACGGGGCCCCGAAAACCAATCACCGCCTTCAGGATTTCTAAGGGTGTAAATTTTTGATTTCACTCTTCACTGCCTATCACAGTTTCGGAGGCCATGGAATGCCCAGGTGGCACAAACCCCCCCCCAAATGACCCCATTTTGGAAAGTAGACACCCCAAGCTATTTGCTGAGAGGCATGGTGAGTATTTTGCAGCTCTCATTTGTTTTTGAAAATAAAGAAAGACGAGAAAAAACATTTTTTTTTTCTTTTTTTAATTTTCAAAACTTTGTGACAAAAAGTGAGGTCTGCAAAATACTCACTATACCTCTCATCAAATAGCTTGGGGTGTCTACTTTCCAAAATGGGGTCATTTGGGGGGGTTTTTTGCCACCCGGCTGCATTCTCAGGTTCCCTGTTGAGACAGGAGAGCCAGAGAAAAACACGGAAGACATTGGGGGGGGGGGCATTCCCTCCCACTGCTTGTAAAAGCAGTCTAGAGGCTAATTAGCCACTAGGATTGCTTTTACATGAAAGCCGACCGCTGGCTGAAAAGAATGATACCAAGATGATACCTAAACCTGCAGGCATCATTCTGGTATAACCACTCAAAGTCGTGAATGGCGTACCTGAAGACAAAAAAATGGTTAACAATAAAGCACAGTAAACGGTAAAGTATAAAAAATTGCATACCTGAAAAGCAAACATGATAAAACATAATAACAATAAAACATTGCAGAATAGAATACAGTAAAAAAGAGCAGAACAATAGAGAGAATAGAGAGAGAAAGAACAATAAAACGACAACTATTATTTTTTATTTTATATTTTTGTTTTGTTTTTTTGTTTTTTTTACACTTTTTTTTGTAACTAACTTTTATAACTGTAACCGGTTCCAGGTTCGGGTCTCTCAAAATGCGATGGCATCTTGGGAGACCCTGTGAAAGTGTGCCTAGTCTGTGCAATACTGTACCCTACGCTAATACTCAACTAGTAAATGGTAGCGTTCAAAACATTCACCAATGCAAAGACCAGGATTGTCAGGACAGAAGAGACAATAATAGCGGGTGTCACGCCTATATCCTCACTTGCTGCAGACACGACATCTTTTTTGGGGGGGTTCGTTGGGTAGGGGTACTCGGGAGGACATAAAGAAAATGCCTCTCATGCAGCCGACTGCATTTGGTTGGGGATGTGAATGGGGGAAGTACGGGCGCTGCAGAAGTGGTGGGTTCCCAATTAGGATTGGCGAATGCAGCAGGAAGGGCATTATGGGCACGACGGGCCTGTGTTTGTCTTTTTGGTGGCAGCGGGACACTACTTGTGCTTGCCACCTCACCAGCTTGAACTGCACTTATGGGACTCGCCACGTCACCAAGTGTTACTGCAGTGCGGGTTTGACTACGACCGGGGTGTACTAGGCCGCTGGTGCTTGCCAGTTCACCAAAAAAACTGTTAGCGATCGCAGGGATCAGGCCTGACTCTGCGAACGCTGCAGTTATGCGTTTAGTGTTTTGTAAGTGTCAGTGATCGATCGATACTGCACTTGGGTGGGCTGGGCCGGGCGGAGGGGCAAAACGCAGGTGCTAGCAGGTATCTGGGCTGATCCCGCTAACACTGCGTTTGCGGGAACCCTAAACTGCTGGGGACGTTAGTATAGATCTGATCAGATCAGATATTGATCCGATCAGATACTATACCACCAAGGGAGGTGTACGGTGCGTGCGTGGGTGTTAGCGGTACTGGCGCTAACCTGACGCTGCCTGGGGCTGGTGCTTGCCAGTTCACCAAAACGCTACCAAAAAAACTGTTAGCGATCGCAGGGATCAGGCCTGACTCTGCGAACGCTGGAGTTATGCGTTTAGTGTTTTGTAAGTGACAGTGATCGATTGATACTGCACTTGGGTGGGCTGGGCTGGGCCGGGCGGAGGGGAAAAACGCAGGTGCTAGCGGGTATCTGGGCTGATCCCGCTAACACTGCGTTTTTGGGAACCCTAAACTGCTGGGGACGCTAGTATAGATCTGATCGGATCAGATATTGATCCGTACAGATACTATACCACTAAGGGAGGCGTATAGTGCGTGCGTGGGTGTTAGCGGTACTGGCGCTAATCTGACGCTGCCTGGGGCGACGCATATCACCGCCGGGCGATCAGGGGGCTAAACCTTTATTCGGTAATAAACGGCAGGTGCCCTGACACTATAAAAAATAAACGAACTAACCAGCGTCACCCGTAACACTTATACGGTGATCAGTGGTGAAAGGGTTAACTAGGGGGCAATCAAGGGGTTAAAACATTTATTAGATAGTATATGGGGGTCCCTGACGCTATAAAACGCTGACGGCGAACCTAAATATTTACCTCCCTAACTAGCGTCACCAGCGACACTAATACAGCGATCAGAAAAATGATTGCTTAGTGACACTGGTGACAGGGGGTGAACAAGGGGTTAAAACTTTATTAGGGGGGGTTAGGGGGGTACCCTAGACCTAAAGGGGGCTACCACTCACTGCCCTAACACTGTAACTGTCACAAACTGACACCAATCAGTAATCAGAAAAAAAAAAATACTGCTTGGTGTCAGTTTGTGACAGGGGGGTGGGGTGGTTGGGGGGGGATCGGGGGGCGATCGGGGGGGGTCGGGGGTGTTTTATGTGCCTGGCATGTTCTACTGTGTGTGTTTGTGTTTTGTGCACTTACATGTCTTCTCTCCTCGGCGCTGGAACGGAAACTGCCAAGCCGAGGAGAGATGACATCACATCCTCTGTCTGTGTGAAACTACACACAGGCAGGGGAGGATTCCGATTGGCTGGGAGCGATCGCGAGGGGGGGGCCACGATCGGATGGTCTCCCCCTCACCTCCCAACGCTCCCAGTGAAATGCCGACCTCCGCTGGCATGGGGGGGGAGTGATCGGACCCCCCGCCCGCGGGAGGCAGATCACGTACAGGTACGTGATTCTGCCTGCCCGTGCCATTCTGCCGACGTATATCTACGTTAGGCGGTCGACAAGTGGTTAAAGACCTCCACTATACTTCTAGTTGAATATTCCATATGGCCTTCTTTGGTCTGAATTTTTTCTATAAAGTTCCTGGCTTTCTTCTTTTGTACTATTTTTGCTAACTGTTTGCTGGGTTTATTACCCCATCTAAATCTCTCCCAGGCTATCTTATTAAATGTTACTCTTGACTCCTGCTCCATCGCGGTTTTCAGCTCCGATCTTTTAATAACCATCTGCTGGTGTATCCCTTGGGGGAGCTGGCACGCTTGTTTTTTATGTTTTTGTTCTAATCCTGCCAGGTCAGCCCTTAGTTTTTGAATTTTGGCCCGTCTATGCTTCTTCTTCCTCACTCCCATTTCCACCAAGACCCCCCTGATATAGGCTTTATGAGCCTCCCATAGCGTAGCTCCCGACACTTCCCCCGTGTCATTTACCTCAAAATAGTTTTCTAATTCCTTTCTAATTCTATTGACACCCTCCTCCTCCTTTATCAACTTCTCATTTAGCCTCCACTGCCCCCTATCGGCCTGACCTCTACCAGTTGCCATTTCCATGGTCATAGGTGCGTGATCTGAGTAGGTTATATTTCCAATCTTGGACTCTACTATCTTGTCGATCGCCCGATGTTCGACTAGTCCCCAATCAATCCGGGAGTAAGACCTGTGCACAGGGGAGAAAAACGTATAGTCTCTTTTGGTTGGATGTTGTACTCTCCAAATATCCACCAATTGGTAGGTGGAGAGTTTTTGCTTTAACTCTTTCAAGTGAGCGCAGTTTCTCCCCTGTGTTCGGGCCGTACTGTCTAAATCCGGATTAAGACAAAAATTAAAATCCCCCATTAGTATTAGATGTCCTCTCATGAACTTCATTATTTTCCCCAAAATATTAGCTAAGCACTTCGTCGGATTCTTGTTTGGAGCATAGATGTTGACTAATGTATATTCTGCTTCATTTAGTCTACCTCTGAGGCACAGGTATCTACCTTCTGGGTCCACTAATCTTTCCTCCAGCACAAACCTTGTTTTCTTTGCAAAGCCAATGGTCACTCCCCATGCCCTATTAGAGATGGTATCTCCTTGGTACCAGACTGGGTATTCGTTTGAGAACAATCTAAGTCTCGATTGGAGTGTAATATGTGTCTCTTGCAAGAACACCACATATGGGCCCAATAATTTTACCTCGTTGAAGATATCCCATCTTTTCTTGGGGGTGTTTAGGCCTTTGACGTTGTATGTTATAAATTTTATTGTGGCCATGACCCTTTTTCCATTCTCCTAAATTCTCCCTTTACCTTAGACCTTGGAGAGTTTTCCCTCTTTCTTGATATTGAGATTGGACGGGACCCCTTCCCTCTACTCCCCCTCCCCCCCCCACCACCCCCCCATCGTCCCCACCACCTCCCCCATCACCCCCACCACCTCCCCCCCTCTCCCACCCTTCCCCCCATTGGTCCTCTCAGGACCCTTAGACCAGTGAGGGTCACTTGTATTGTGTCCCACCATTGGTCTCCTTCTCTAAAGGTGGAGCTCTAGGTGTGTCATCCCTCCAGTCCGTGCTGCCTTAGTGGCCTATTGTGATACAAGGAACTCACAACGGTAGCTTATGAGTGTGTTAGACATAGTCTACCTAGCCTGAGCCTAGCTTCCAATGCTGTAGGAGTGAACATCGTATACAGGTACAGTGCTGCAATTCCACAGAGCAAGTTAGTTGCAGCTTTGGTTGTATCCAAAGCACTTTTATATTTCAGCAATATATGATGTCTCAAGCTTCCTCCGTAATCAACCAGTACTCAAAGGTTAACGAACTTTAAATCACATTTCCTTATCACTGGCCAAGGGACAGGGTGAGCATAGAGGCGTAGGGAATGTATTAGTATCATAGGCTTGTTTATTATATCCCCGCCTTCCCTCCAATGTCAGTGCAGATACCGTGGTATAGGAAATCAATTGCAGCTTTGATCGTATCTATAGTATTTCAGCAAGATAAATGCCCCTAGTTTCTTCCGTAGTGTATCAGTGTTCAAAGGTTAACAAGCTTAAACAACATTTCCTTGCATTTGGCAGATATCATGCTTCATAATATATACAGTGGAGAGACCCACCACCCCTCCACTTTCTCACCTAGTTTAATAGGGACAGCAGGAATTACCATACACACATTGCTCAGCAGATTTCCTAGCTTCACAATCTACAGTCTTACTTCTCCTGGCGTGCTCCTTATAAACTTTACACTCTTACCTTTGGGGATGAGTATTTTTAGTGAGTCTCTTACCACCATTACTTGTACTTCTACCTTCTGTTTCAAACTATTTGATACTTCCCCCAGCTGGAGTCAGATGGATTTAGCTGTCAGGCTTGCTTGCCACTATCAGGGCTCTGGATCTCCCAGCATATATCTTCCACTTCAGCGTTCAGTCCCGGTCCTGTCTCACATGCTGCCAGTACTCAGTGCGGGGGGGGGGGGGAGCGAGGAGCTCCGGTCTGTTAAACCACAGCTGTTTCTCTCTGTCCTCCGTGCACGGATCTAAATCATCTCCTAGCACACAGGTCGCTGCGCGGTTCTCCCAGCGGGATGGCTCTCCATACCCTCTCCATCCCCCCTGTTTGCTTATCCTGATATGAGAGAGAGCCGGCCGGCACGCCAGCAGGACGACACAACGCTCACTCCTCCCTTCCCTACGGACGTCTCACGTCATCTCCCCCTCTCATCTCACTGTACTACTTTAACTGGTAATTGTGCAATCATGCAATGCTATACCCAAACTAAATTTGCGTCTTTTTTCCCCACAAATAGAGCTTTCTTTTGATGGTATTTGATTGCCTCTGTGATTTTTATTTTTTTGTGATATAAACTAAAAAGCCTGAAAATTTTGAAAAAAAAAAAGATATTTTCTACTTTTTGTTATGAAAAGAATCCAATAAACTCAATTTTAGTCATACATTTAGGCCAAAATTCAGCCACATGTCTTTGGTAAAAAAAAAAAAAGTCAATACGCAATTGACTTCAAACTAGGGTACATTTTCTGGAATTTACGCAGCTTTCAGTTTATGACTGCATATCTCATTTCTTGAGGTGCTAAAATGGCAGGGCAGTACACCCCCCCAAATGACCCCATTTTGGAAAGTAGACACCCCAAGGAAATTGCTGAGAGGCATGCTGAGCCCATTGAATATTTTATTTTCTTTGTCACAAGTGATTGAAAAATTACAAAAAAAAATTACACAAAGTTTTCACTAAATGATATATTGTTCAAACATGGCATGGTGATATGTGGAATTACACCCCAAAATACATTCTGCTGCTTCTCCTGAGTATGGGGATACCACATGTGTGGCAGTCTAACCGCGTGCAGGACCCCGAAAACCAATCAGCGCCTTCAGGCTTTCTAAGGGCGTCAATTTTTGATTTTACTTCTCACTGCCTATCACAGTTTTGGCATTATTTATTTTGCTTTTTTATTTTATTTTTAAACTGTTCCTTTCATTTTTATTTTTTATAATTTTTATTGTTATCTCAATGGAATGTAAATATCCCCCTATGATAGCAATAGGTAGTGACTCTTTTTTTTAAAAATTGGGGGCTATTAGACCCTAGATCTCTCCTCTGCCCTCAAAGCACACCAAGATTGGTCTGATAAAATGCTCTACCAATTTCCCAATGGCGCTGTTTATATCCGGCAAAACCTAAGTTATGAAATGCTTGTAGCTTCCGGTTTCTTAGGCCATACAGATGATTGGAGCCATTCTAGTCTCTGATCAGCTCTATGATCAGCTGACGGAACCACCGGCTGCATTCTCGGGTTCCCTGGTGGGACAGGAGAGCCAGAGAAAATCATGGAAGATGACGGGGGGGGAACGTTCCCTCCCACTGCTTGTAAAAGCAGTCTAATTAGGCTAATTAGCCGCTAGGATTGCTTTTACATGAAAGCCGTCCACTGGCTGAAAAGAATTATGCCAAGATGATACCTAAACCTGTAGTCATCATTCTGGTATAACCATTTAAAGTCCAGCAACATACCAGTATGTTGCTGGTCCTTGTTGGGCATATATTATAATGTTCTTCTTTTCATGCAGCCTGTGGGCTGAACAAAAAAAAGAGATTGATTGGTGGGTAAGCCCACCCTTAGACTACCGCCCTTCATCCACCCACTTCTAATGATAGGCATACATGCACCATTTTTTTTTTACTGTGGTGGTGAAATCACCTCCTACAGCGCTGGAGTCACTGATTTACGTTTCGTGAGAGCAAACGCTGTTGCTGTCAAGATAAATAAATCAGTGCTGCAGCTGAATGGCGTAACTGAAAAGCAAACGATGGTAAATAAAACATTAACTCAATAAAGCAACGTATATTTTTATCGCAATCTGTGCCTAAAAAATATATGCCAAAGCATGGCATATAACTTAATGTTAGGAGCAAATCGACCCTCAACCCCTGCCCCCATGCTTTGGCATATATGCTCTTTTTTTAACTGTGGTGGTGAAATCACCTCCTACAGCGCTGGAATCATGGCTTATACGTATTGTGAGAGCAAACGCTATTGCTGTCAGAATAAATAAACCTGTGCTGCAACTGAATGGTGTACCTGCTAAGCAAATGATGGTTAACAATAAACAAAGTAACATTACAGTATAACAGTAATACCATACCTGCAAAGCAAATACAATAAAACACAGTAAAAAATAAAACATTACAAAAATAAATAAAAATAAAACAGAGAGACAGATAGAGAAAGAGAGAGAGAGAGCGAACGTAAGAGAGAGAAGAAAAATAAAACAACTCTTTTTGGCTTTTTTATTTTTATTTTTTTATGTTTTTTTTATAAACTGTAAACTGTAACTGTAAACGTTCCAGATTAGTGTCTCTCAAAATATGATGGCCATCTCATCTTTCAAGACCCTGTATACGTGTGCCCTAGGACTGTGCAATGCTGTACCCTATGCTAATACTCCACTAGTGTGTGGTAGTGTTTGAAACAGTCACCAATGCAGAGACTAGGTTGGTCAGGACAGGAGGGACAAAAAAGGCGGGTGTCACACCTATATCCGCGTTTTCTGCAGACACAACATCTTCTTTGGGGGTTTCTTTGGGTAGGGGTACCAGGGAGGACATACGGAAAATGCCTCTCATGCAGCCGGCTCACTGCATTTGCGTTGGGAAGGTGGGCAACAGAACCATATGGAAACAGAAGGGCTGTGATAATCTCCTCCTGGAATTTAAGGAAGGATCCAGTTTGTCCTGAAGTAACTATAGACCTGTTAGTTTAACTTCTATAGTCGGGAAGATACTGGAGAGTTTAATAAAAGACCACATAGAAGAGTTCTTGCTGGAAAATATATTTTAAGCAACAGACAGCATGGATTCATGAAAGACAGAAGTTGTCAAACAAATCTGTTTCCTTTTTATGAGGAGGTAAGTAAAACCTTGGACAGAGGGGTGGCAGTGGACGTTGTATACTTGGATTTTGCAAAAGTGTTTGACACAGTTCCCCACACACAGCTCATGTGTAAGGTAAAGTCTACATGCTTGGAAATATCAGTTTGTAAATGGATAGAAAACTAGCTAAAAGACAGAATTCGGAGAGTGGTTAATGATTCTTGCGCTGAATGGTCTAAGGTTATCAGAGGTTCAGTGCTGGGACCCTTACTTTTTAATACCTTTATAAATGATATTGGGTCTGGGATTAAAATTAACATTTCTGTCTTTGCAGATGACCCTAAGCTATGCAGTGGAATAAGGTCCTTACAGGATGTCTCCAATTTACAAGCACTGTCTAATTGGGCGACTATGTGGCAGATGAGGTTTAATGTTGATAAATGTAAAGTTATGCACTTGGGGGCTAAGAATATGCATGCATCATACATACTAGGGAGGTTTACAACTGGGGGAATCAATGGTGGAGAAGGATCTGGGGGTTTTGGTAGATCATAAGCTCAATAATAGCATGCAATGCCAAGCTGCAGTTTCCAAACGAGCAAAGTCCTTTCTTGTATTAAGAGAGGTATGGACTCCAGAGAGAGAGATATCATTTTGCCCCTGTACAAATCATTAGTAAGACCTCATCTGGAATATGCAGTTCAGTTTTGGGCACCAGTTCTCAAAAAGGATATCGGGGAACTGGAGAAAGTGCAGAGAAGGGCAACCAAACTGATAAGAGGCATGGAGGAGCTCAGCTATGAGGAAAGATTAGAGGAATTGAATTTATCCACTCTTGAGAAGAGGAGATTAAGGGGGGATATGATCACCATGTATACAAATATAAGGGGTCCATATAGTGAACTTGGTGTTGAGTTATTCACTTTACAGTCAACACTGAGGACAAGAGGGCACTCTTTACGTCTAGAGGAAAAGAGATTTCATCTCCAAATATGGAAAGGTTTCTTCACAGTAAGAGCTGTGAAAATGTGGAATAGACTCCCTCCAGAGGTGGTACTGGCCAGCTCAGTAGATTGCTTTAAGAAAGGCCTGGACTCTTTCCTAAATGTACATAATATAACTGGGTACTAACATTTATAGGTAAAGTTGATCCAGGGAAAATCGGATTGCCTCTCTGGGATCAGGAAGGAATATTTCCCCTGCTGTAGCAAATTGGATCATGCTTTTCTGGGTTTTTTTTCACCTTCCTCTGGATCAACCGTGGGTATAGGATTGGGTATATGGGATTGTATGGTATTTATTTTATTTATTTTTTTTATGGTTGAACTAGATGGACTTGTGTCTTTTTTTTAACCTAACTATGAAGCTTTGTATAGTACAAAAGCATTCAGCAGAGCCAATTGGAATAAATATACAGACACTTTTTTGTACCAGCGTCTGGCCTTACAGGCAATTAGGTACTGCGCCAACAACTGGTCGTTAAGGTTCACCCCTCCCATGTTAAGGTTGTATTCGTGGACACAGAGGGGTTTCTCCACAACACCAGTTGTCGTAGAAATTTGGACAGTCACATCTGCGTGAAGGGAGGACAGAACGAAAACATTCTGTGTATCCCTCCACTTCACTGCTAACAAATTATTACTTTTCAAGCAGGCTCTCTCCCCCCATCTAAGTCAGAATTCTACAAGCCGCTGGGGGAAACCCCGGCGATTAGATCGCACGGTACCAAATGCGCCAATTCCACAATCAAAAAGGTGACTAAAAAGTGGCACGCTTGTGTAATAATTGTCCACGTACAAGTGGTTCCCCTTTCTGAATAAGGGTGATACCAAGTCCAACACAATCTTGTTACCAGCGCTCCCTATATAGTCTGGACAGTTCTCTGGCTCCGCATGATCTTTTCCCTCGTAAACCATAAAACTATATGTATAGCCTGTGGCCCTGTCACAGAGCTTATACATCTTGACCCCATATCTGGCATGCTTGCTGGGAATATACTGTTTGATAGACAAGCAGCCAGAAAACGTAATCAGGGACTCATCAATGCAGACAACTTGATCAGGAGTAAACAAGGCTGCAAACTGTTGGTTAAAGTGGTTTACGAGGGGCCGAATTTTGTGAAGCTGATCGTATCCAGGGTCAACCCGAGGACGACAGAGTTCATTATCATTGAAGTGCATGAACCTCAAGATCTACTCATATCGTGTCCTGGTCATGAAGGCAGAGAACATGGGCGTATAGTGAATTGGGTCAGTGGACCAATATGACCGCAACTCACTTTTTTTAACTACGCCCATGAGGAGGGATAGGCCCAGGAAGGTCTTAAATTCGGAGACCGTAATAGGTCTCCAATCTCTGGCAAGGAGCAACTGGGGATTAGCGGCAATTAATTGACCAGCATATAAATTGCTTTGGTCCACAACAGATCTATAGAGATCTTCTATGAAAAACAGTGAATAAAAATCTTAAGTGACGTACAATCAACTGTTTCCACCTGAATTTCAGGTTGGCCAGTGCTGCAGAAGTGGTGGGCTCCCAATTCGGATTGGCAAATGCAGCAGGAAGGGCACAATGGGCACGCCGGGCCTGTGTTTGTCTTCTTGGTGGCTGCGGGACACTACTCATGCTAGCCACCTCACCAGCTTGAACTGCACTTATGGGACTCGCCACGTCACCAAGTGTTACTACAGTGCTGGATGTACGACCAGGATGTACTAGGCCGCTGGTGCTTGGCAGTTCAACAGAAGGATGAGCGGCACTAGTACTGGCTCTCTGCTCCATACAAGAGCCCTGCGGTTCTTGCACCTCAACGACAGCAGAAGAACGGGGTCGGGTACACCTGACCTTGGCAGGGGCCACTACTCCGTCGTCAGAGCTATTTGTCAGGGTGCCGGATTCGTATTCTGAGCCTAAATCTGACAGATGGATGACTTCCTCTTCACTAACTGTCATGCTCAGAAACGTGTAGGCCTCTTCACTACTGTACCCTCGATTTGACATTTTGGCCTCTAAATTTACTGGTACAGTAGTGAGACTCACAGGAAAAAAAGCACCTGTCAGCGACTGATTCAAACGCTACCAAAAAAACTGTTATGCCCTGTACACACAGTCAGATTTTCCGATGGAAAAAGTGCGATTAGACTGTGTTGTCGGAAATTCCGATCATGTGTGGGCTCCATCGGACTTTTTCCGTCGGAATTTCCAACGCACAAAGTTTGAGAGCAGGATATAAAATTTTCCGACAACAAAATCCGATCGTTTAAATTCCGATCGTGTGTACACAAATCCGACGCACAAAGTGCCACGCATGCTCAGAATAAATTAAGAGACAAAAGCTATTGGCTACTGCCCCATTTATAGTCCGTGTTTTACGTCACCGCGTTTAGAACGATCGGATTTTCTGACAACTTTGTGCAACTGTGTGTATACAAGACAAGTTTGTCCCAAAATCCGTCAGAAAAAATCTGATGGATTTTGTTGTCGGAATGTCTGATCCATGTCCGATCGTGTGTACAGGGCATTAGTGTTCACAGGGATCAAGCCTGGATCTGCGAACGCTGCAGTTATGTGTTTAGTGTTTTGTAAGTGACAGTGGTCGATTGATACTGTGCTTGGGTGGGCTGGGCTGGGTTGGGCGGAGAGGCTAAACACAGGTGCTAGCAGGTATCTAGGCTGATCCCGCAAACACTGAGTTTTTGGGAACCCTAAACTATTGGGGACGCTAGTATAGATCTGATCAGATCATATATTGATCCGTTCAGATACTATACTACTAAGGAAAGTGTATGGTGCGTGCGTGGGTGTTAGCGCTACTGGCACTAATCTGGGGGTAAAGGAGTTAACTGGGGGGGGGTCGGGGGGTGACAAGTGTGCCTGTGTGTACTGTGTCAGTGTAGTGTTGGTGCAACTCACGCTTGGATGTCTTCTCTCCTCTCTCTGGAACGAAAAGACTTCCACGAGGAGAGATGACATCACTTTCCCTGTCTGTGTTTACACTTACACAGGCAGGGGAGGATTTCATTTGCCAGGACTGATCAGCAGGTTCTGAAGCAAATCCGATCGGCGCAGCCGCCTTAAGGTAACATCGATTTGCCCAGTCAAGCCAACCTGCCGCAGTAAAACTGCGGCGGCTGGTCTGGAACTGGTTAAAGTGACTGTAAGGCTTTGTTTTTTTAAAATAACAAGCAGGTCATACTTACCTCCACTGTGCAGTTCGTTCCTCTCCACATCGCATAAACCCCAAGGAGAAGCGCTCTCCCGGGGCTTACCTCGTGGGTGCGCTATCGAGTCTAGCATTTGGTGTCCATAGACGCCAAATGTAGGACTCGCCCCTACCCCTGGCACCTGCATCATTGGATTTTATTGACAGCAGCGGGAGCCAATGGCTGCGCTGCTATCAATCTATCCAATCAAGAGCCGAGAACCCTGGGCAGAGAGGAAGAGCACATCTCTGGCTGGGGAATACAGGACTCAGGTGAGTAAAACGGGGGGCTGGTCAGTGACAGAAGTTTTTTCACCTTAATGCATAGGATGCTTTAAGGTGAAAAAACATGAGGGTTTACAACCCCTTTAACCCTCTTGGGCATGGAGTTCACCAGAGCTTCACAGGTTGCCACTGGAGTCCTCTTCCACTCCTCCATGACAACATCACGGAGCTGGTGGATGTTAGAGACCTTGTGCTCCTTCACCTTCCATTTGAGGATGCCCCATAGATGCTCAATAGAGTTTAGGTCTGGAGACATGCTTGGCCAGTCCATCACCTTTACTCTCAGCTTCTTTAGCAAGGCAGTGGTCGTCTTGGAAGTGTGTTTGGGGTTGTTATCATGTTAGAAAACTGCCCTGCGGCCCAGTCTCTGAAGGGAGGGGATCATTTTTTGCTTCAGTATGTCACAGTACATGTTGGCATTCATGGTTCCCTCAATAAACTGTACCTCCCCAGTGTCGGCAGCAATCATGCAGCCCCAGACCACCCAGTGCTGGAAGCACTCATGCAGCCCCAGATGACACCCCCACCACCATGCTTGACTGTAGGCAAGACACACTTGTCTTTGTCCTCCTCACCTGGTTGCTACTACACATGCTTGACACCATCTGAGCCAAATAGGTTTGTCTTGGTCTCATCAGACCACAGGACATGGTTCAAGTAATCCATGTCCTTAGTCTATCTTCAGCAAACTGTTTGTAGGCTTCCTTTCTTTAGATGAGGCTTCCTTCTGGGATGGCAGCCATGCAGACCAGTTTGATGCAGTGTGCAGCGTAAGGTCTGAACACTGACAGGCTGACCCCCCACTCCTTCAACCTCTGCAGCAATGCTGGCAGCACTCATAGATCTATTTCCCAAAGACAACCTCTGGATATGACACTGAGCACGTGCACTCAACTTCTTTGGTCAGCCATGGCGAGGCCTGTTCTGAGTGGAACCTGTCCTATTAAACCGTTGTATGGTCTTGGCCACCATGCTGCAGCTCAGTTTCAGGGTCTTGGCAATCTTCTTATAGCCTAGGCCATCTTTATGTAGAGCAACCATTCTTTTTTTCAGATCCTCAGAGAGTTCTTTGCCATGGGGTGCCATGTTAAACTTCCAGTGACCAGTATGAGAGAGTGAGAGTGATAACACCAAATTTAACACACTTGCTCCCTATTCACACCTGAGACCTTATAATACTAACGAGTCGCATCATGACACCAGGGAGGGAAAATGGCTAATTTAGCCCAATTTGGACTCTTTCACTTAGGGGTGTACTCACTTTTGTTGCAATAGACATTAATGGCTGTGTGTTGAGTTTTTTTTTTTGTTTTTGTTTTTTAGGGGATTGCAAATTTACACTGTTATACAAGCTGTACACTCACTACTTTACATTGTAGCAAAGTGTCATTTCTTAGGTGTTGTCACATGAAAAGATATAATAAAATATTTACAAAAATGTTAGGGGTATATTCACTTTTGTGAGATACATATATACACACATATACAGTGCCTTGAAAAAGTATTCATATCCCTTGAAATTGTCCACATTTTGTCATGGTAAAACCAAAAACGTAAATCTATTTTATTGGTATATTGGTATTTTTTATGCGATAGGCCAACACATAATTGTGAAGTGGAAGGAAAATGCTAAATGGTTTTCAAAACTTTTTGCAAATAAATATCTGAAAAGTGTGGCGTGCATTTGTATTCAGCCCCCTTTACTCTGATACTAATAACTAAAACCTGGTGGAACAAATTGCCTTCAGAGGTCACCTAATTAGTAAATAGAGTCCACCTGTAATTTATTCTCAGTATAAATACAGCGGTTCTGTGAATCCCCCAGAGGTTTGTTAGAAAACCTTAGTGAACAAACAGTATCATAAAGGCCAAGGAACGCACCAGACAGGTCAGAGTTAAAGTTGTAATTACAAAGAGATAAAAACCACTGGAATCCACCTATATTAAAGTGTCAGAAATTATGATAATTATGATTGATCAGCCGATACGTCTGTATGACGGGGTATCTCCCTTGTAGCAGAATAATAATCTAGTGAAAGAAAAAGAGGGGTTGGGACCAAAGCAGTCCCAGGACTGCAATCAATGGGAGAGTCACAACGGAATTGATCAATGAAAAATACAGCTTTATTGATAATTGCACAAAACTATAAAGATGTATAAATCTCACTGATGTGGCACCAGGGCCATATGAGTGAGATGGGTTCCTTCACAAAAAACACCAACACTGACATGTATTGCACACTGTAGAAAAAAGAAAAATAATAAACAACGTTGTTACATTAAAAACAAGCATGCTGGTACACCCTCCCCCATATATGCAGATCAGAGCGGTGGTCTCCCTGAAATGATAAGATAAAGACTCTGAGCGTATGAGGATAAGAATCCCTTATTTTTTAAGTGGTATCAACAGGCCCCCTAAACTGACTTCATATAGCCTTGTACACAGATGCCCTGGCCCGGGCTTGATGAATGAAAGGTAAAAAAGTCAGTAGGAGTGCACAGTAGGCAGTGAAACCGTGAATGGGATGTAATATTAACAAGCATGTGGCTAACAATGGAAGTCCGGCCAGTGTAAGATTTTGTCAAATAACAATGTATCCATGCAGGAATCAATCAGTAGATCTCCAGAATTCCAAAGACAAATAAAGGCACACATGAATATGCATAGTCCATTCAGCTAATGCAACAGGCATTGATTGCAGTCCTGGGACTGCTTTGGTCCCAACCCGCCTTTTTCTTTCAGAGATAAAGTTGTAGGTTAGGTTATAAAAAAATATCTCAAGCTTTGAACATCTCACAGAGCACTGTTCAATCCATAATACAAAAATGGGAAGAGCATGGCACAACTACAAACCTACCAAGACATGGCCATCCACCTAAACTGACAGGCCAGGCAAGGAGAGCATTAATCAGAGAAGCAGCCAAGAGGCCCATGGTAACTTTGGAGAAGCTGCAGAGATCCACAGCTCAGTTGGAGAATCTCTCCACTGGACAACTATTAGTCATGCACTCCACATATCTGGCCTTTATTGAAGCATGGCAAGAGGAAAGCCATTGTTGAAAGAAAATCATAACAAGTCCTGTTTGCAGTTTGCTGTGTCCCCCCATGTGGGGGACACAGCAAACATGTGGAAGAAGGTGCTCTGGTCAGATGGGACCAAAATGTAACATTTTGGCCTAAAAGCAAAATTCTATGTGTGTTAGAAAACTAACACTGCACATCACCCTGAACACACCATGCCCAACGTGAAACATGGTGGTGGCAGCATCATGTTCTGGGGATGCTTTTCTTCAACAGAGACTGGGAAGCTGGTCAGAGTTGATGGGAAGATGGATGGAGCCAAATACAGATCTTAGAAGAAAACCTGTTATGCCACGTACACACGATCGGACATTCCGACAACAAAATTTTGGATTTATTTCCGACGGATGTTGGCTCAAACTTGTCATGCATACACACGGTCTCACAAATGTTGTCGGAAATTCCGAACGTCAAGAACGCGGTGACGTACAACACGTACGACGAGCCGAGAAAAATGAAGTTCAATAGCCAGTGAGGCTCGTCTGCTTGATTCCGAGCATGCATGGAATTTTGTGCGTTGGGATTGTGTACACACGATCGGAATTTCCAACAACAGATTTTGTTGTCGGAAAATTTGAGAACCAGCTCTCAAATTTTTGTTGTCAGAAATTCCGACAACAAATGTCCAATGGAGCCTACACACAGTCGGAATTCCCTCACACACAAGCTCACATTGAACATTTGTTGTCGGAAATTCCGACCATGTGTACGCGGCATTAGAGTCTACAAAAGACTTAAGACTGGGGCAGCGGTTCACCTTCCAGCAGGACAACAACAATAAACATACAGCCAGAGCTGCAATGGAATGGTTTAGATCAAAGCATATTCATGTGTTAGAATGGCCCAGTCAAAGTCCAGACCTAAATACAATTGAGAATCTGTGACAAGACATGAAAATTGCTGTTCACAGACACTATCCATCCAATCCATCCAATCTGACAGGGCTTGAGACATACCCAAAAATACTTGCAGCTGCAATTGCAACGAAAGGTGGTTCTACAAATTATTGACTCAATGGGGCTGAATGTAAATGCACTCCACACTTTTCCGATATTTATTTGTAAAAAATTTTGAAAACTATTTATAATTTTCCTTCCAATTCATAATTATGTGCCACTATGTGTTGGTCTATCACATAAAATCCCAATAAAATACATTTACATTTTTTGTTGTAACATAACAAAATGTGGAAAATTTCAAGGGGTATGGATACTTTTTCAAGGCACTGTATATATACTGTATATATATATATATATATATATATATATATATATATATATATATATAGTTAGGAGCTTAGCAGCGCACTGGTTATCATTGCATACATGCTTTGGATAGATATTCAAATATCACTGGTACAGCAGCTATGGAAGTTTTTGGGTTTGTGGAAAATAGGAATTTCAATCTGGATTAAGTATTTTGTACACAAAATAAATTAGATAGCGATGTGGAAAGTACCTTCAAAAGACTTGGTCACATAATGGAAAAGAAGATCAGCTTGTGGTGGGACATAGCATTGAATGAGAGATACAATAGGGAAAACATTGTTGAAGACTGAAGTGGGAGGTACCTATCAATGATAGCCTTACGGATAAGAAATCGACCCATGAATGGTTCAACTTCTTTAATGACAAATGATGTGAATTGTTAAAATTACTATTGAAAGGGAAAAAAGGAAAATTTGAAAAGAATTACCCAAATTTGCAACACTCTCTGATCAGCATAACAATGACTTGGAGAGAAAAGATCAGGAAGTGAAACATAGGAAAAGTAAAAAATATGAAAGAGATAAAAGGGACCACAAGAATGAACAAGTGTTTAAAGTAGTAGTAATGGTGTTTTTTGTATTTATACCTACAGGTAAGCCTAAGGTGTACAGTTTAGGAGATATTTACCTAGGCAGCACCGATGATGTCAACTGTGTGCCGTCCATTGAGACAGCTGTGCTACTTGCACACGGGAGTGACAACATCGCAGCTCAGCCAATCAGATGGCCACAGCCTGCAAACCCGAAAGCAAGACCAGGTGAAGATGGAAGCCCTGTCAGTGGTGACAGCGTGCCGCTGGAGGGCTTAATTTTCAGGTAAGTATTTCATATTGTGCTAGTATGCAATGCATACTAGCACATTATGACATTACCTTGCAGGGAGAAGATTTTCTTTGGGGGTTTTTTTGCTGTTTACTTCCACTTTAAGTGGCAGTATAAGGTAATGGATATGGAACCAGAGTCCAGTTATACTACACCAGAAAATTAAGTACATATTGAACACCCTCAATATGAAACAAGGGGAAGAAAAAATTAAACTATGTATCGAAATGAGGGGTATCAGACATTGAGAACCCCTAAAAGATTTTGGAAGCCGAAGGGAGCTAATAACCATTAGGCAAAACCATATTGGAGAAACATGGCTTCTGACAACGTTGCATCTTTATGACAAAATGCGCCAAGATGATTTTTACACCATCTCCAGGAAGTGGATCATTACTTTCCACATCCACTGGGACACGAAGCACCATAGCACTTCCTTGCACAAAGAAAAGGACTATTTTGCACTTTCACCACTTTATGCACTTTAATTGTATTAACGTCACTTTTAATACATTTATTATTGTCACTTAATCAAGTAATCTACTATTGTCACTTTTTTTAATTAATCATGGTTAATTGCTTCACACAAATTATGCACTCATGTTAGTAATGGATTAATCATGACGATATAAAGCCATATGTTGTATTAAATTATCCTGGGTCAATATTACTTAATAGTATACCAACTGGGTACATTTATTAGAGGAATTCGTGTTAAGGAGGAGCGGGCGCAGTCTATTTTTTCATTTTTATTCGAGAAACAGCCAACAGTGGAATCAACATTGGAAAAAAAAAGGAATCTGATAACAGAAAAAACAAACATTTAATTATCATCATGAACAAAGTCCTATATCTACATACAATCAGTTTAATCCATTAAGGAATTAATACAGAGGTGAAAGATCCTCCAGATCCAGGAAATACTCGGATTATGAATATACAGGCCCCCCGAGACATTTTTTAGACAGAGAAAGATAGGATCCATCCCCCACACAGCTTCAGGAAATCAATGAGCTTGACGCTCATATTGTTACTGCAGTGTATGCCCAAATTGTTCATAGCTAGCTAATGTTGAGGACATGGTACATGTATGAAAAGATGTTGAATGCATGTTGTGTTGTCTATGTTAAATGTGACAATGTTATCTGAATTAAGACAGAAAGGTAACACTAAGTATGGCTGATTTGTAAAATAAGTTTTGCTACTGATGTTTAACGGTCATCTTGTGTGAGAAATCATTTAGGCGATGAGCAGCCTGCTTGTGTCTCCAAATTCCTCGCCCCTCCCTTCACATGTGCTCTGCGCCCCGAGCCCACCCTTTTTTTAAGCCTATTAGAGCCTTTGGATCTAATCACGTGCTTCTAAAAAAAAAAAAAAAAACCCTATTGGAATCTATGCGTCTGGTCAGGCCTTTTTTTCTCTGAAAATAGGTGCAGGAACTCAACCACGACCCCCCAAATCCCCCTCTCCCCCATACACTTCCTCCATCAAATAGTGGGTGTGGTCAAATTTCACAATGGCAGGGTCTTAAAGGGGCATTAAATACCAGGCGTGCATTACGTACAGAAGGCAGAGTTTGGGGGGTTACACACAGAGTGCAGAGTTTGGTGCTACACTACCTACATAGTGCAGAGTTCAGTGGTGAGCTAGACAGAGTGCAGAGTTCAGCCTTCTTCCACAGCTGCTTACCTGCATCCCCCTTCCACATCTCACTTTCACTTTTGTTAGTTTGTGGAGGGCCGAGGTTGCCTAACCCTGCTCTAGGGGGTAACATTAGAAATAAACTGATGATGGGCACACTTGGATGTACCTGCTATACAAAAAACAAAAAACAAAACAGATGAACTGTTAATTCTCGTGAGAAATCCCCATCTTCCCCTTGCTAAGGCTGCCCATATACTATACAATTTTCTTGTATACCTTTTCCTCTAGATTTACCAGAAACCATAACAATTGTCAGAAAAAGGCTCAGGCATGAAGGGGTTAAAATAGAACAACAATGAATGATCGCTGGAGATAAAGATGTATATCTACTTTGTATTGTCCTTATTGGTGATTGTAATGAAGTGTGATACTTTAGAATACAACACTAATGATTGTTTTATAAGTTTTTTCGTTAATACAAAAGGAACCAGATTTTTTCCTAAAAGTTTCCAAGATCTGTATGGGATTAAACAAGAGGTTGAAATAGAAAAATAAATATGGATTTGGTGATGTATAATCCTTGTGCACAATGTGAAGAACACACTATAAATGTTATTTAAACCATGGTGAATTATTGACAACTTTTGATGGACGCCCTTTAATGAAAATCCACATGGTGATAATTAATTAAATCATTAATATGAGCTCATTTAATATAGGTAGAAACTAGTGCATTTATAAAACAACATGGCCATATGTTTTGCAATTTTTGATTAATATGTGTTTGTTGCTAACCATTTGTTTATTTCTAGGTGGTAAATGTAATCATAACCCCCTAAGACCTTTCATTTTGTTTAGTTCCTAGATAGCACTAAACAGCATTAATCCACCTGTCTGATATGGTTTGATGCCCAAGAACTAAAGATGACTGGTGTTTGATTTGAAGTACATTTTTCTACATGAATGACAGTTTGAATTTAAACCAATCATATCATTCATTATTGAAAAAAATTTTTTTGCCCACTTACAGTCATTGGTTTTGGTTTGGAGATAATCATGATTTTGCAATGGATACAATGAGGTGTCCTAGTACATATACAGTCAGTTATATCTTACACTTAGTGATCCTTTGGCCACTACATTTGATACACTTAAAATAACTGTAAACCCTCTTTTTTTTTTTTTTTTAAAATAACAAACATATCATACTTACCTCCACTCTGCAGTTTGTTTTGCACAGTGGCCCCGATCCTTGACTTCTGGGGTCCCCAAATGGCTTTTGTGGCTCCTCCCTGCATCGTAAAACTCCCTAGGAGTCTCTCCCTGGGGGTTACCGCGCGGTGCGCTCCCGAGCCCAGCATTTGCATCCACAGACACAGAATGCCGGACTTAGCCCCGCCCCCTGACGCACGCGTCATTGGATTTGATTGACAGCAGCGGGAGCCAATGGCTGCGCTGCTATCAATCTATCCAATCAAGAGCTGAGACCCCGGCCAAAAAGGGTTTGCGTGTCTCAGGCGTGGGAACAAATGGGCTCAGGTAAGTGAAACGGGGGGGGGGCAGGTCAGTGACAGAAGTTTTTTCACCTTAATGCATAGAATGCATTAAGGTAAAAAAACACAGGGGTTTACAACCACTTTAGTTAAGTCTTTCTTCGTAAATTATTATGAAATGGGATAGGTTCCCAGATTTGTTTTTTTTCAAAGCTCCCTGACTACTTGGGTGTGCGACTGGCATGTAGAGTAAGGTAACACATTATGTTTGGGTAATATGTACGCACATAATGGGGTCAGTGTAGACAAAAGGCAGTTATTGTGCCAGAATGTCTTTAGAGTGTGGGAGGAGACTGGAGTACACAAAGGAAATGCAAACATTAAGTAGTTTGAAGTTGGGCCTATGGTTGGACATTGTTTAGTTTAAATACAGAGTAAGGTAGGGTTCAGGTGGGAGATGGGTGTTGGTGTTCCATTCATTTATGCACTGCGTCGCAGTACAGAGTGGAATGTACCCTGTTGAAGTATTTGTTTTTTTGTATATTTTCTTGCAAAATAAAGTATACATTTTCAATCAAAAATGGGTGTTGGTGTTCCTGTACCAATATTTCACCCTGAACGAAAGAGCTGAGTTTTTCTTTAAGTGTTAGGCCAGGTCACTAGGGATCGCGGATTTAACTGTTCAGAAATCTAAGATGGGCTATATGGGCATTGTTGTTAGTTATGGAATGTTGGACTGACAGTCTTGGTAACACACCTGCCTTGACGTCAACCACAAGCATATTGGAGAAAGGAGACAAATGCTTTTGACAGCAGCAACTGTCTATAAAGACTTTGCCACTGATCAGCAGCTGAACTGTTGGTGCAAGTTCCACCTGCTCTGGTGGTCAATTACCTGAACTGTTCCATCCGCTATCATGGCCAAGTACCTAAATTGTTCTACAGTATCTGATGGTCGAGTACCTGAACTTTTTTATCTGCTCTGATAGTCAAGTGCCTGAACTGTCTTTAAAGTTCCATCTACCATGGTGGTTATGTACCTGCACGTCTATGACTTGTGAGCTTCAATAGTCTGGAGGTTAATAGTGACTTTGTATTCTACAGTTCTTTCAGTTCTACAGCATTGCAATTGCTGTACTGAAGCTGTGATCTGGTAACCGGATGTCTAAGACTCTGCTGTCCATCACCAGAAATGGAGGACTTTTACAAGCTTCTACACTTTTAAACTCTTGGAAAGAAAAGTATGATGTTCACTCCAGCTCCTGTGCTTTCCAAAGGAAAAGTTTGGTGTTCTGTTAGTCCAAAATATTGTTTTTTTATATATTTTCAACTCTGGATATTTTTATATTTTTCAGCCCTAACATAGCCCAATGAGATTTTCTGAGTAGGTAAGATAGATACACTTTAGATCCCCCATTTTACAATTAAAGTAAATCGGAGGGTGGGACTGGGAGAATACATTAATTATTCTTTTTGTTTACAATTATCAGGTGCTTTCCTTTCAATGCTAAAATGTTGCTTTTATGTACAGTTGGAGGCATTATATGATATTTGTGAGCCAGGGGTGGAGTGATGGGATGCATATTACATATTTCCTTATTAATAAAGTGGCTCACTAATGCATTTTAAGCTTCCAAATCTTGGTTAAGGAGGCCATATAAGGACATAAGCATGGCTTTACTTTATACCAAAGGAATGTTATTGTTAACTGACCAAGTCCTTGAGGGGTCATATTGCAAAGGGAGTTGGCTTAGAGGTGGTCTATTCCTTATACACAAGTTTTAATACTACACCCCAAACTGGAATAAGTTAGTCTCACAACAGAGTTTGTAACCATGCATTCGTCTGAACCTGGTCGGCCATGCTGCATGTGCAGGGAAACTCCATGGCGAAAGAGCATCATGGCATTTTTGGGCAGTACATCAAGATTGATGGATTTTCAGGCACAGTATATACCATAATTTATGGACTTTCCTATGGACTAAATAATAAACACTGATTTTTGGGTACTTTCACCAAAGAAATGTAGCAAAAATAATTTTTGGTCTTAATTTATGAAGAAAGCTTATTTATTTGCAAAATTTTATAACAGAATTTATAGGAAAGAAAAGGAAGTGAAATCACAGACACAACATCCAACTGTATACAGCTAAAGGAGGTAAGCTACACACAAACTGACAGTGTGGCTGTGATTCATTCAGAGAGATAATGCATCTGTTTTTAAGAGGAGGAAATCCTGGAGATCAGCTTTAAAGGTGATAAAAACAACAAATTTATAGGTTTAGCCAAATCTTATGCTCCCTTCTCACCTAAGCTGGTGCCACATAGTACCTTGTTACTATGTTTGATGGTCTGAACAAACACAATTTAAGGTGCATGGGGGGTGTCATTAAGAAAATTTTTGTGCATTGTGGGAAAGCACATCATGTCAATATTAATACAAGTTTTTTTCTTTTTTAAAAGTGATCACATAGCCTCTGTTCTCAGTTGCATAAGGGGCTCAGAGAAGTTGGGTGGAGACTCCTTCTGATGATGGGGTGGGTGGGGGGCATGGCAGCAGTTTTAACAGAGCACAGACACCCCAAACTGGAATAAGTTAGTCTCACAACAGAGTTTGTAACCATGCATTCGTCTGAACCTGGTCGGCCATGCTGCATGTGCAGGGGAACTCCATGGCGAAAGAGCATCATGGCATTTTTGGGCACTACATCAAGATTGATGGATTTTCAGGCACAGTATATACCATAATTTATGGACTTTCCTACGGACTAAATAATAAACACTGATTTTTGGGTACTTTCACCAAAGAAATGTAGCAAAAATCATTTTTGGTCTTAATTTATGAAGAAAGCTTATTTATTTGCAAAATTTTATAACAGAATTTATAGGAAAGAAAAGGAAGTGAAATTACAGACACAACAACCAACTGTATACAGCTAAAGGAAGTAAGCTACACATAAACTGACAGTGTGGCTGTGATTCATTCAGAGAGATAATGCATCTGTTTTTATGAAGAGGAAATCCTGGAGATCAGCTTTAAAGGTGATAAAAACAACAAATTCATAGGTTTAGCCAAATCTTATGCTCCCTTCTCACCTAAGCTGGTGCCACATGGTACCTTGTTACTATGTTTGATGGTCTGAACAAACACAATTTAAGGTGCATGGGGAGTGTCATTAAGAACATTTTTGTGCATTGTGGGAAAGCACATCATGTCAATATTAATACAAGTTTTTTTCTTTTTAAAAGTGATCACATAGCCTCTGTTCTCAGTTGCATAAGGGGCTCAGAGAAGTTGGGTGGAGACTCATTCTGATGATGGGGTGGGTGGGGGGCATGGCAGCAGTTTTAACAGAGCACAGACACAGTCTTGTGTAGATATAGACTGTGAGGTGTTGTACAGGGGGGAGGCATGTCAGCTGGGGATGAGAAACAGCAGTACACTTATCTTCAAAAGGAAGAGCTGTTAAGGGGGCATGTCACCAGAAGTCTCACAACTGGAGTACAGGCAGGCTGTGCACCCAAGTAGAAGGCAAAGAAGAAAACTAACCACACAGGGATGGATGTGGTTCCATATCTGGCGTGATCAGTTTGGAATAGGAAAAGAGGGGGATCGGCAGCAGGGGAGGGCTGGCAGCCTTAAGCCTGGGGGGGGGGGGGCAAGTCCAGTCAGTGGCCCATTGTACCACTGAATCAGCTCACCATATATGCCCACCTGGTTTTATAATGGATATTGATGTTATGAAGCAAGAAAAATATGACACAGCATGACCCCGATCTTGGTACAGAGCTGATGACGAGGCTCTTTACCCATGTGATCTGCTGTGTCCAATAACAGCCAATCACATGTAAATGACAGCATGTGAGCAGAGCCTATCAGCGGCATCTCCTCGCAGGGGAGACTGTACAGATAATCAGGGCACTCATTACAGTGCAGCCCTAGCAGTGCCCAGCAAGTGACCCCAGTCTGTGCCCATCAGTGCTACCTTTCAGTGACAATCAGTGCTGCCCATCATTGCCACCTATCAGTGCCACCCATTAATGCCCATCATTGCCACCCATCAGTGCCCAACAGTACTGCCCATAAGTGCCGCCTATCGGTGCCGCCTATCGGTGCCACCACCTATCACTGCCTATCAGTGCCACCACCTTTCAGTGCCCAGTGCCGCCTATCAGTGCCCATCAGTGCCGCCCATCAGTGCCACCAATCAGTGCCACCCAACAGTGCCACCACCTATCAGGGCTGCCCATCAGTGCCACCTATCAGTGCCACTTATCAGTGCCCTTCAGGAGAAGGAAGGAGAAAAATTACTTCTTTACAAAAGAAAAACTTTTTTTTTTTTTTAATTTAGCAAAAAATAAAACCCCAGAGGTGATTAAATACCACCAAAAGGAAAACTTCACTTGTGTGAAAAAAAAAGACAAAAATGTAATATGGTACAGTGTTGCATGACCGCTTAATTGTCATCCAGAGCCCTGGTTCACACTGACAGCGGGAATGAAATTGTGCGAGTTCAGCTGAACTCCCACGATTTCATACCCGCATGTCAGTTCTGACTTCGGGGGCGATTTCAGAGATGTCTGTGTGGGTTCCTGCACAGATGTTATTGGAAATTGCACAATAAGTCGCAAAAAGTAATACAGAAACTACTTTTGGGAATCGGTGTGACGCACCGATTCGGACGGTGCCATTTCCAGCAACCGCTGCCGATTTGGCGGTATGTCAAATCGCATGCCAAATCGCTCCAATGTGAACCAGGGCTCACTGTGAGAGCTCTGAAAGCTGAAAATTGTCCTGGGCAGGGAGGTGGTGAAAGTGCCTGGTAGGCAATTGGTTAAATGATAAGGCTGAGGGAGAGGAATTTGGGAGAGACAAGGTAGAAAGGAAGAGAGGGAGGAGGGGAGAGTCTGGTCACAGCTCACTCACACAGTCCCAGCAGGAGGCTCACTGACTCAGTCAGTGTCTTCATGTTTAGGATGTGACATTGTGGCTGTCGACTTCAAAGTTTCCAGCCCGCACATCCCCTTCACATCACACTGGCTGCATCGAGTGTGGGCGGGCACAAGGAGAGAGCGGTGGGAGGAGGCAGAGCACATATCAGAATAATCTTGGACCCTGTTCTCCTACTCTATCAACCTTTAGGCTATCCCCGACAACCTATCTCCTTGGGGAAGCCTATCCTGCCTCCACCTAACAACTGTACTTTCATTTTCTCCATCAGCTCATCCCCCAACAGTTTTTCTCTTTTGTATCACTTGACCCTCCCTTTTAGACCCCTTTCACACCGAGCCGCTTATAGCATTGGCAGTAAAACGCTGCTATTTTTAGCGGCGTTTTATCGTCGGATTTGCGGCGCATTTTGGCCGCTAGCGGGGTGCTTTTACCCCCGTTAGCGGCCGAGAAAGGGTTAAAACTGCCCCCAATGCGCTGCAATAGCGGCGTTTTGCCGGCAGTATCACAGTGCTGCCCCATTGATTTAAATGGGGAGCAGCGGTGGAGGAGCAGTAAACACACCGCTCCTTCACCGCTCCAAAGAAGCTGCTGGCAGGACTTTTCCTGACGTCCTGCCAGTGCACCGCTCCAGTGTCAAAGCTCTCGGGCTTTGACACTGGAAACAATGGAGCAGCTGTTTGAGGGCGGATTGCAGGCGATATTTTTAATGCTATAACGCCTGCAAAACGCCCTCTGTGTGAAAGGGGTCTAATGCCCCATACACGCGGTCGGACTTTGTTCGGACATTCCGACAACAAAATCCTAGGATTTTTTCTGACGGATGTTGGCTCACAAAGTTGTCGGAATTTCCGATCGCCAACAACGCGGTGACGTCAACCACGTACGACGAGACTAGAAAAGGCCAGTTCAGAACCAAGCGCGGCACCCTTTGGGCTCCTTTTGCTAATCTCGTGTTAGTAAAAGTTTGGTGAGAGACGATTCGCGCTTTTTCAGACTCATGGCTTTCAGATTGTTTTCTGCGGTTCAGTTTGTGCTTGTGGGTTTGTATCTGCTCTTCAGTGTGTGCAAGCAAGTTCCGCATGACTTATAGTCATTCTGTTCTTGTTCGTTCGTTACTGTTTTTCAGGTCGCTCTTCACAGGCCTTGCTGTTCTTCAGTGCGTTCTGTTACTTCGTTCTGAGCAGCCAACCGTTTTCTAGCCATGTTGCGTATACGTACTCCTCGTAGAGTTCGTGCTGTGCGGGGGCTTGGTGTTGGGGTCCTGACCTTGACACAAGTCCAGTCCATGAACAGGGTGGGGAGGCGTTCATGGACCAAGAATTGGTTGCTTCAGCGTGACCAGTTTTCATATGCCTTTGCTCTGTGAGATCCGTGAGAATAATCCTGATGATTTCAAGAACTTTCTCAGGATGACGGACCCCGTATTTCACCGTCTGCTGGCTTTGCTGACCCCCTATATCAGCAGGCAGGATACCTGCATGAGGCAAGCAATCACTGCGGAGCAGAGGCTCGTCGCTACCCTGCAGTACTTGGCGACAGGGAGAAGTCTGCAGGACTTGAAGTTCTCGACAGGCATCTCCCCCCAGGCTCTGGGTATCATTATCCCAGAGACCTGTTCTGCCATCATCCAGGTCCTGCAGAAGGAGTATATGAAGGTAAGATTTTTATCCTTTAATATCACATTTTATTGTATTGAATGTTTGATAATATATTTCTTTCCTCATTCCCTAATTACCATGATTGGAATATGCTGTGAATGTCCCCTTTGTCCTCATGCATGCTGGATTTTTATGTAATTATTTTTTTAGTCCTTCATACAGATTGGCCTTCAATAACCTCCCCAGCATGCTCTCCTGCCCTATATTCACCTCATGTAGTCACTTAACAATGTATTTTGTCAGCTCCATAGTAGTGCTTTACCCCAAACACCCCCTAAAATGATTTTAAATGTGATTTGTGCTTTAAATTCAGGCAGAGTGCCAGAGGCTTTTTTTTTGTGGTGTCCCCAAATCATTTTTAGTAACCCTCCCTCCCCCAACTGCTAAGTCAGCTGATCCCAATTCTCTATCTATCCTCAATCATCTATCTGCTGACTTTGCCAAACCCATACACACTATACCCATCTCTTTTGTGCTCAGATGTATGGATGAATTCCCCAAAGCATGTAGTGCAAGGGCCTGCCTGTATACTTTCAAATGGTACTGTTTAAATTTTTTGTATCCTATTATTATCTTGACAGGTAATAGCAGAATGTCCAAATGTCCTCAAATGTGTACAGTGTGTATTTATATCTTTGTATTATGACACTTCTTACCTGTCCAGTGGGCTGCCAATAGTGTAACTAAGGAGGGGCTGTTCCAAGTAATACCCTGTATTTAGGCATTCATCTCTCAATGAAGTGGAGAGGGTTACCTGTCCAAGATCCCCCCCCCCCATAATGTTAGAAATGGCCCATGAGAGGGGGGGAAGGGGGAATATGATAGGTGTACCTTATACTTTGGTGTTGTTAAATTCCCCTTAATAAATGCTATCTGGAGATTGGCCAAGAATGTTTGTGTCTAATCTGCTTGCCATGTTTATGTGCAAAAATACTAATTTTTTTTGTTTTCCACAACAGTTTCCTTCCACGCCACAGGAATGGCAGACTGTGGCCTCCCACTTTGCCCAGCGGTGGGACTTTCCTAACTGCGGAGGGGCAATTGATGGGAAACATGTCTCCATCGTCCCACCACCGAACTCGGGGTCATACTATTTCAACTATAAGGGGTTCAATAGTATTGTGATGTTGGCAGTGGTGTTGGCTAATTACGACTTCTTGTATGTGGACGTGGGGAAGAATGGCCGGATGTCCGATGGTGGAGTCATCGCCCAGACGGAGTTCTACAGGCGTCTCCAGAATGGCAGCTTGGACTTGCCACCTCCAGAGGACAATGTGGAAGGATTCCCATTCGTCTTCGTTGTGGATGAAGCATTTGCGCTGGGGGACCATCTTATGCGGCCATTCCCCATGAGGACCCTCACCCCAGAACAGAGGGTTTTTAATTACCGGCTGGCCAGAGCCAGAAGAGTGGTGGAGAACACATCTGGAATCATGGCCAGCCGGTTCCGCCTATTTCTGACACCCAACCATATGGCGGAGTATAAACTTAATCATATAATCCTGGCGTGCTGTGTTCTACATAACTTTTTACACCAACATTCTGCCAACTATGCTGGCTCAGTTAGGCCTGAGGCCGGAATTCTACATGATACAACCCTGATGGCCCTTGAAAGTGGCCATCCTGGCTTGCCCTCCCTGAGTGCCCGTGATGTCCGGTTAAGATACCTTGAGTTCTTTGCGGGTAGGGGGGCCATCAATATGCCAGACAATTTGTGAAGCATTTATCAAATAAAAAAAAAAAGCTAATCTTTGGTGACATTTACTGCTTGTGTTTGTTTTAGCTGACCCTGACAGCAAAGTGGGGAGTCCTGAAAATGGTGTGATTGTGTAACCTTTTATACAAAGCACTGTTGGGTGTTATTTACTAAAGGCGTAGACACTTTGCACTACAAGTGCACTTGAAACTGCACTGAAACTGCACTTGTAGTGCAAAGAGGATTTGCCCTTAGGAAATAACCCCCATTTTCACAGAAAACAGCAATTACATCACCACAAAAGTGTTGTAGCGTTCAGACAATAATCCACACATTCTTGATTAACAAACTTTTTAATAGCTGCACAATCACATGTGCATTTAGAAAAGGTTTTTAAAACAAACCAACATGTTTGTTGTATAACAATTTTTGGGGTGGCATGATCAAAAATAGAAATGTCCATTTACGATAAAACAGGCCTGTGTAAAACCAACAAGAAAGACAAAAATCTTGAACTTACAAAGTTCACATATGTTAAAACTTGAAGGCAATATCAGACATGAGTATTTTGGAACTGTGTTTGATATTGCGTTCAGATGGGGTGAAGTCACCCCTTGAAAAGCCAAATTTGGAAGATGCACACCAATTTACGAATGTCAACATGTGCTAGCTGCCATCACGGGGGATCAAGGGACGTGTTTTGGGGAGCAACCCCTTCCTCACCGCTACTTTATTATTGAGGAAGGGGTTGCACCCCAAAATGCGTCCATTGATCTCCCGTGATGGCAGATAGCACATGTTGGCACACTGTGTGCATCCTCCAAATTTGGCTTTTCGAAACATCGCTAAAAAATTTTTAAGATTGTAGCACACAAAAAAACAAAGTGATTTTGTGGGGTTTTAAATTCGCCCAAAACATCAATGATGTTATTATTTTTTTGAATAACATCATTGATTTTTTTCTTGAGGTTTTCCAATTCTAAATTACACCCCATGATCTCCCCGATCAGGATCTGGGCACTTTCTGATGTGAAAGGATCTCGATCCACAACATCACGATCACCTAAAAAGAGAAACCAAACAAAAACAGGTATCAAAAATCTGCCGGCTTCCATCTCTTACCTGAGTCTGTGGTCACAGACACTCACCTGTTGTGGTGCCAATTTCCACCACATCTTCTTCCTCCTCCTGCTCAGCTTGGGTTGGGGTATTTCCCCTTCTTCCAGAGGGGGGGGTCTGTGGTCTCCTCGGATGAGGGGTGTCCTCCGAGTCTTTTCTCCCCTATGTAAAACAAAAATGGTATAATTAGCACACAGATATTTGATGGCAGAACTATAAATAGGAAACATTGCTTGGAAGTGGGGTACAATTGTTTATTTGGGCAGAGTTCCAAGATGTAGCATTTTTATTGTCCTTTGTCAATCTTCAATACTTTACCTGTCTTGTACATGCTTCACAGATGGAGACCCCCCTATAGTATACACTGGAGCACCTGTGTGGGCCCCCTAATAAAAAGGGTGTTCTTGTGTCCCACACTAATGCTCCAGCGTCCAGATGTGAAAACAGCTGCTGAGTGTCCTCTCCTTACACAGAATTTAGTTTGCATTTCATTCTAGTAACAAACCCATCTACACAACCAAATATTTTTCATACAAGTAGGCCCTAAAAAATGTAGGAAAATGCATATGGCCTAAACAATGGTGTTTTAGAGGCCGAAAGAAAAATGTTTGATACGAACGAATAGTGGGCCCATGAACATTAAAGTTGCCATTTTAAACTGTACAACAATTAAGAAAAGCATATGGAGCAGCACGAACGTAATAAAGACAAAAAGAATAGGAACACAGCACAACTACTTACTTTTTTGCAGCACTCTCCGGATCTTTCGGTACTGCTCGGGCTCTCTTAATTTCAGGTCCGACCACCGCTTCCTGAGCTGATCTTTCGATCGTCGTACCCCGAAATTCAGACATTCAGAAAATGCAGACTTTTGACCACTTTCGCAATGATCTTGGCCTTTCTGATATTGGGGTTGGGGTAAGGCCCATACTTTCCATCATAGTCGGCCTTCTTCAGGATGTCGACCATCTCCAACATCTCCCCAAAGGACATATTTGTGGCCTTAAATCTTCTCCTTCTGGATCGGGACATGTCCGGATCCGGGCTTTCCTCCTCCTCATTCCTGTAATTAGCACGCACCTGCTGTGTATCCGCCATGTGCTCTTCCCCCACTGCGCAGAACGAAAAGGGGCGGGGAATAGACTAGAAAGAACGTCAGTTACACGCATGCGCAGTGTGTATAAAGCGTACCACACGTGCGTATTACGTACGATCTGTGAGCGGAGGAAGGAGCATTGGAGGTGCTGATCGTAAGAACGAAGGTAAGAGACATACTTGTGCCTATACTGCTTCTACATTGAGGCCTCTATTGTAACAAGATTAGGAGAGTTTGGCCTGACATTAGGGTTTGTCTTGTGTTGTGTCTTGCAGTGAAAATGGATATCTTTCAAGATACTGACTTCATGGCAATATTCATTGACATGTTCAGGGAGCTGCCTTGTTTGTGGGAGATCAACCACCCACATTATAGGAACCAAACAAAGAGGAAGGCAGCGCTGGATCAATTGTTGGAAATTGTGAAGCAGGTGATCCCCACGGCAGACATCACATATTTGAAGATCCTAATTGGTGGCCTGAGGAGCACATATGTAAGGGAGCGCCAGAAAGTCCAGGATTCGCAGAGATCCGGAGCAGCAGATGACATCTATGTCCCCAGGATGTGGTACTATGACAGGCTGCATTTTCTGGCAGGTCAGACTGAACCCAGGTCATCACTCTCCAGTCTTCCTTCCACGCTTCCTTCCCCTCCAGCTGAGGCTTCTGACGCCCAACCTGGGCCTTCCAGACAGAAACATGTGGAGGAGCCCAGCTTGAGCCAGGTATAGCATTCCTCTAAATATTTCTGCTTGTCCAATCAATGATGTTAACTAGATGTTAGTTTGGAGTACCAATTTATGATTGTGATTGATGATGCAAAAACTAAAACCATGTCCCTTTTTCATACACAGGGAAGTCTCAGCCAGGAGGTGGCCGGGCCGAGCAGGCTGCCTGATCTGCAGGTCCCTCCCCTACACCTGGAAAGAGAAAGTGGCAGGAGGAGGAGTGCCCTAGAGGAGGCTGCCATAGGCCTCTTTTGGAAGGCTAAAGAGGCCCTGGGAGCACCACACACCATGGAGGATGACTTCGCTGCCATCATTGCCTGTAAAATGCAGAGGATGGAGGAGGGACAACAACTCATGTGTGAGTCCTTAATGTTGGAGGCTCTCAATAAGGGGTTGAGGGCCCAAATAACATCTGATGCACACCTTTGTGACCTCACACATGGTCCTCCTCCTCCTCCTGCAGGTCCTTCTCCTTCTCCTCCAGGTCCTACTAGTCCTCCTCCTCCTCCTCCAGGTCCTACTCCTCCTCCTGCCACATCTCCAACAGCAGAGCCACAGCGTGGAAGGAAGCGTGGAAGGAAGACCAGAGAGTGATGACCTTGGATCCAGTCTGGTCTGGCAAAAGATGTAGCCTCTTGTGGTACCACAGCCTGGGGACACAGATGTCATCTGCTGCTTTCCGGATCTCTGGGACTTCTGGGCCAGACTGCACTTCCTTACATATGGACTCCTCAGGCCACCAATTTTGATGTTCAAGAATTGATGTCTGCCCTGGGGGTCAAAGGCTTCGCTAATTTCTGCTGTTTATCCAGCATTGCCTCCCTCTTTGTTTGGTTCTGAGCCCTTAATAAAGGAATTTTGGTTTGAATTATACTTGCCTATGTGTGTTTTACTTCAAAAAGGACAGTTTGTTTGTGAGGATTCAGGTACATTTCAAATATACAATGTGAAATTAACAAGGGACACCAACACCAAACAATCTCCTTGAGCTTCAATAATAAAAGATATCAATGGTGTTGTGGTAACTTGACACACAAAACACACACAAAAATATTCTGGAGTAAAACTAAAAATAACATTAACCAAAGATCAGCCTTTGAAATAATACAAACATAAAATCTAAAATAAAAATGGCTTAAAATAAAAAAAAATTTAAAAAAATTATTTATGTCAGATGTGACAAATAACAATATATTCAGGTAATCCCAATAAAAAAAAAAAAAAAAAAAGTTTGTGAGAAGTGTGTGTGAATATGAGCAGCAAAACTACTTAATTCTTGTCACATTATAAAGAAGAAGAGAGTGCGCTGTATTAAACCATTTTTAACATTGCAGCGTGACGAAAGTGCTGTATCCATTGCGAACGCTAATTTTACCAGACCGAGCTGTTCCGTGTTGGAATTTCTTCTGAGCATGCGTGGCACTTTGTGCGTCGGAACAGGCCACACACGGTCGGAATTGACGCGATCGGATTTTGTTGTTGGAAAATTTTATAGCCTGCTCCCAAAATTTGTGTGTCGGAAAATCCGATGGAAAATCCGACCGTGTGTGTTAGGGGGCTAACGATCTTCTTCTAGGAGCAAGTGAACCTCTTCTCTAGCATATCCTGATTAGAGTGTTCTTTCAAACCCAAATCAGGCCCGGAGACCATTCCAGTGAGAAAATAATGACACAACAGTCAAATGTCTGGAATGTTCTGCTTTTTACTTCCGTAGACAATCACTTATATAATCAAAACGACATCACAAAAAAAGGTTCAACCCTTTCATTAATATACAGACATTACGTATACATCAGATGATTAAAAAGCACCTAAAAATGAGACATTATTTCTTCATACAGAAACTATCAACAAGGAAAAACCTTCATGCGTCATTTCGGGGAAATCATGTTATTTACAAGGATTTGAAACTAACTTTTGATAGATGTCACATATACATATTATTCTAAGATGGATACATATTCTTATAGCTAAAATGGTGGATAGCAAGCTAAAATATCCTTACAATCCCCTCTTTGATCACACATGTATCTATATATGTATGATCTCACTTCCTTATCATGGCGATATTCTCAGCTTGCTTCTGATGATACATACTGAGATAAGTTTTATTGGGAGATGAGGGATCTGAAATGTGAGTGGCTCTATTAATAAGGCACATAATAAGCTTGTACACAAGATAAAGGAAAAGGAAAAAGAACACGACAATAATTAAAATTATGGCAATATCCCTTATCCAAGAGAATATCCCTCCAAATCCAAAATCAACATTTCCAAAAGGACTCCAGGTCTGGGCTATGTTGCGAGCCTCTTGTTGCAGCTTGGCCACCTCTTTTCTATGCTGAGCTATCACATCATAATAGTCTGGTACCTCTATACTGGTATTGTGTACCCAAGTACAACATTCATAATCCTCAGTCATTTCACATAATCCTGTAAGGGCTGAACTCATGCTCTCAATGGCTAAATCATGCAATTCTAGTTGTTTTCTAATAGCCCTAGTTTCAACATTAAGTTTAGAAATGTCATCAGAATTCTTTTCCATCATCTCATCAATAATTCCTGAATAATTATTTAACCTTTTCATCAAATCTATTCCCCATCCTGTCCAGGAAGGGAACCATGCCCAGGCCATATCCTTCTCAAGGAATAACTCTCTCTTGTTACGATGTTTCAATGGATACCTTGGGTGTATACTAGCTTCAAGTAAATGACTCCCATCACTATCACCTATCACCCCCATTATGGGCACCAGTGAGGCCAGGTAACACCAGCCTTGGACCTCTTGTGGAATCCAGGGATAACAAGTCTTTCCACAACAAACATAAGTGTGGTTACCAAACGAGAAGGGCGTATTCACAGCAGTCTCTTGATCTACTGCTGTAACTGCTGCTAAAACCTGAAACAAATACTGTACAGGTTTACTACTTTCATCTTCAGAGGCAAGAATCTTTTCAAAATCAGCCCGTACTCTGACCTCATCGTGGTGTGTTTGATATAAAGAACAAAACTTCCCACTAGGGGCATAGCAATTAGAAATGTTCAAAACCGATTAACTACAGATATGAGCATTTCTAGTAGAATTCCCTAAATTAAAACACCAGGTAGGATTATGACTTCTATTGATGATGGGAAAGGAAATGGTGTCATTAGTTCTTCTGCTGACATTCAGAAGGTCAAGGAGAATCTCTTCTCTCAACAGGGGAGTAATATTTAAAGGTATAGCCATTAGGGGTATCCTAACAGTGCTAGGGTGCAGTTTACTACAGATCCAACATTTTTGAAATCCTGATTTCTGAGCATAAGCATATTTAAATTTTAGCAAAAGCATTTTATCAGCAAAATTATCCTCAATGTCTCTCTTGTTTCTAACTTGTATCACTGTAATGTTCTCCTATGTATGTGTGTTTCCACAAATACTTTTAATGCCACCCAAATCTTCAGGATGACAAATACAGTTAGTGAAGATCCAAGTGGGCGGGAACACTATCAGGGTGATCAGGAACAGGAAGCAAAATGTTTTGCCAGAAGTCTGTGGTGAAATAAGCAAGGTCATCTTCTCTGGCCGGACCTGCTTTTCCAGGAACTCCTCCTTCATCTGCTTGGACTTCTGCTTGAGGGCCTCCTGTATTAAGGATCTACTTCCTACTCTTGGGGCTTTGGGCAACCTTTTTCACTCGGCTGGCATGGATCCCGGATTAGCAGTTTTCCACCAGGATAGCCGTTCTGATCACTGCAATCACCTTAGTAGGAGGTCCAAAAGGATATTCCTGTTTCTTGCTTCTATTCAACTGTTGGACCACCACCGTGTCTCCTACTTTAAAAGGGTGGGTAGGTTCCTGTGAAGAAAAAGGAGAGGTGCGAGCAACATTTCTCTCAACTGTATCCAAAGTTTTAATTAGTTTCCTCACATACTCTGACTGTACTAGATCCAAATCCCCCTGCTCTATCATAAGAGGTGCTCTGGCCCAAGGAGTAGGAAAGGGACGGCCCATCAACACTTCAAAAGGAGAGAAGCCTGTAGTTTTGGAGGGAGTACTTCTTATCTCTGCCAAAACCGCTGGGAGAACCCTCTTCCAATGGACAAAGGTTCCTCCTGTGGCCTTCCTTATTTTATCTTTCACGGTCCTATTTACCCTTTCCACTATCCCTGAACTTTGGGGATGATATGGAATGTGAAACTTCCATTCTATTTGGAGTGCATGTACCAAGTCCTGACATACTTTTGAGGTGAATGCAGGACCTCTGTCTGAGTTTATCTGAAGTGGACATCCCCATCGAGGAATAATTTCCTGTGTGAGAATTTTCACTACTGTTTGTGCGTCTTCCTTTGTAGTTACAAAAATTTCAACCCATCTCGAAAACATGTCCAAGACCACCAAAAAATATTCCTGTCTTTTCCCTAACTTGGGCATGTGTGTGAAATCAACTTGTAGGTGGGTGAAAGGTGTACTGGGATATATCAAATGTTCGTGTTTCGCTTTGTTTGGGTTATTTGGGTTGTTCCTAATGCAAGTAATGCACCTGGACACGTAATCCCTTGTCAACAAAGGGAGATCTGAAATGTAAAAATCCTTGCCTAGTAACTCACAAGTTGCCTTCCAGCCTCTATGACCTATTCCATGATACTGGGCAATAAAAAGTGACGCACTTGCCATTGGAATACATACCTTCCCCTCTTTGCACAAAAGTCCTGTTTTTGGATCTATTTGTGCACCTACTTTTTCCCAATCTCTCATGTCGGCCTCTGAGGCATAATCTTGTAGGTCAGACAGTACATGGTCAAAACAAGATAGTTCAGGCTGTAACATTGGCATTTGGATTTGAGCTGGTTGGGAGATAGCTGCTTTTCTGGCTGCTGAATCAGCTAGAGCATTTCCTCGAGCTACTTCTGTTTGTTGGCCTGTATGTGCTCTGCAATGTATTATGGCAAGAGTTCTGGGCAACTGAATAGCTTTTAACAATGACTCTACTAGAGAGGAATGAGAGATGCTTTTTCCATCAGCTGCAATAAAGCCACGCCTACTCCATATGACGCCGAAATCATATACCACGCCATACCCATATTTGGAGTCAGTGTAAATGTTCACATCTTGACCCTCAAACATTTGGCATGCCCTGGTGAGAGCAATCAATTCCGCAGCTTGGGCTGATTGATATGGGATAGGTTTGGCCTCAAGTATAACATCTGGAAGTTGCACAACCGCATATCCTGCATGATATGTGTAATCATTTGGCCTAGAACAAGATCCATCCACATACACATTTTGCACATTCGGCAAAGCAGTAGGGGACAAGTCAGGTCTAGGAGATGTGTCTTGGTGGATGAGGTTGGTGCAGTCATGTTGTGGCACCACTTCATCCTGCTCTCCTTTTAATCCTAGCAGTGCATTTAAAATTGGAGCTGGGCCTGCATTAGGGGAAGCATATTTGATATGCAGTTTTGGATTTGACAACAGTATCACCTCATAGCCGCTCAACCTTTGGGCGGACATATGTTGCGTATGTATATTTCTCAGTAATGTGGACACATTATGAGTAGTATACAAAGTAGTATCATGGCCCAAAGTGAAAGTTGCAGCCATGTCAACCAACATAGCACAAGACGCTAAAGCTCTGAAACATACGGGCATGCCCTGAACTGGCACTGGTACCACCTTTGAAAAAAAAGCAACAGGGCGAAGCTTGCTTCCATGCTCCTGAGCGAGGACACCTGCCATCGTTGTACAATTTTCCCTGGCATACAAATAAAACATCACATTATATTTAGGAAGGCTGAGTCCTGGAGCTGTTACCATAGCATTTTTCAAATACACAAAAGCATTACACATTTCATCTGTCCATTTAACACAGTCTGGCATATCTGAACCTGTGGCCTGTCTCAGGAGATTGTCATAGTAAGAGCAGTCAGGTATCCATTGGCGGCAGTAACCAATCATACCTAGGAAGGTGAGCATGTCCTTCCTATTGAGTGGGCGGGGCAGACCCATCAGAGCCGTAACTCTTTTATGACTGACTCTTCTTTCTCCTTTTGTGAGAACAAACCCTAGATATTCAACTGTTTTCTGACACCATTGCAACTTTTTCTTTGACACTTTATGACCACTTTCAAAAAGACATTTCAAAAGATTTCTCCCATCCTCCAGGGCGGCCTCCCTTGTCAAGCTGCAGAGTAGCAGATCATCCGCATACTGCAGCAAGACTGAACCATGTTCAGGTGTCCAAGCTCTAAGAGTGGTTTGGAGGACAATAGAATAGACAACAGGTGAGTCTATATAGCCCTGGGGCAATCTGCACCAGGTCAGCGTCCGATTTTTAAATCGGAAGGCAAAGAGTGGCTGTGTTTCCTTGTCCACAGGAATTGAAAAAAACGCATTTGAGAGGTCAATTACAGAAAAATACTCAGCATCGGATGGTATGGAGGTGAGCAATGATGGCACATCAGGCACTATTGGGGCAATTGGTACCACTAAGTTGTTTATGGCTCTAAGGTCCTGTACAAACCTGTAACTGCCATCCGGCTTTTTAACAGGATTGATAGGAGTGTTATAAGGAGAAATGATTTCTCTCAAAATACCTTTCTTCAAGAAATCTTCCACAATGGGCTCTATACCCTCTTCTTTTTCTCTGGATATGGGGTACTGTTTATGATACACAGGTAAAGCTCCTGGTTTCAAAGTGGCTTTATAGGGCGTACAGGAAATGAACCCTACATCAAGAGGATTCACTGCCCATACTCCCTCCTCACTCAATTTGACATCTTCCTCTTCTGGGTGTGAGAGCGATGTAAAAAGGTGAACCCTGTCAGATATCTTTATAAAACTTCTTACAGTACTGTATTATATTACTTTGGGCTTCTCAGAACCCCTTGGACTAACTCAGAGTCCTTTCTTTTTAGAACTATCTCAGAGTTCTTTGGACTAACTCAGAGTCCTTTGGACTAACTCAGAGTCCTTTGATCCGTCACCCGAACGAATCTCTGCGAGATTCATACATTTACATAAATGTTTTTAACACTACACCTTCTGTTAACCCCATATAAGGAAACGGTCTTTTAAACTAAAGTCACGGTGAAAGAAATAATAATAATTAAATCAGACTCACCGGACTTTAGAAACTTGGATGATGATCTTGGATGATGATCATCTCATGAACAATGACCGTCCCACACGCTGCCACCAAAACTCTGTTAGGGGGCTAACGATCTTCTTCTAGGAGCAAGTGAACCTCTTCTCTAGCATATCCTGATTAGAGTGTTCTTTCAAACCCAAATCAGGCCCGGAGACCATTCCAGTGAGAAAATAATGACACAACAGTCAAATGTCTGGAATGTTCTGCTTTTTACTTCCGTAGACAATCACTTATATAATCAAAACAACATCACAAAAAAAGGTTCAACCCTTTCATTAATATACAGACATTACGTATACATCAGATGATTAAAAAGCACCTAAAAATGAGACATTATTTCTTCATACAGAAACTATCAACAAGGAAAAACCTTCATGCGTCATTTCGGGGAAATCATGTTATTTACAAGGATTTGAAACTAACTTTTGATAGATGTCACATATACATATTATTCTAAGATGGATACATATTCTTATAGCTAAAATGGTGGATAGCAAGCTAAAATATCCTTACAGTGTGTACGGGGCATAAGATTGTAAGCTCTAATAAGCAGGGCCGTCCGATTCCTCCTGTATTGAAATGTATTGTAACTGTACTGTCTGCCTTCATTTTGTATAACGTTGTGCAAACTGTTGGCGCTGTGTAAATTCACGTGATCTGTCACCGGCTGTGTCCATAAGACACATCTGATGACTAATTAGTGTTCCTGCTCGCTGCCAGTACCATGTGACAGCTGTAACCAATTACAGCAGGTCACATGACAGTTGTAAGCAATGGATGGCTTCCTTTCATGCCATCCATTGTGAACAATTGTGTTGCTAGCTGTGATTGGTCACACTGATCACGTGGTACAGACAGGGCCAATCACAGCCCATCTGTACAATGTGATTAGATGGGACCAATCACAGCTAATCACAACAAAACAGACTGAATTAATCAGTTTCATTCAGTAAACATGGTTGCCTTTACCAATGAAAGAATCATAATGTGTAAAAAATCCTGATCACTTCTCCAGAGCAACATTGCTCTGGTCAAAGTGTGTAAAAAAATCCTAAAATAAAAAGAAATAAAATGTAATAAAAAAGAGAAAAAAGTTTTCAAAAATAATTAAAAAATATTAGAATAATTACTGCATTGATGACAGTATGTAAAATAAAAATTGTGACATTTTTTAAAATGTCTTCATTTTCCAAAACATTATGACAAAAAATTACAACTTCAAAAAAACTCACCATGACTCTTACTAAAATACCTTGGACCATCTACTTTGCAAAAAGGGTAATTTTGGGGGTATTTGTACTGTCCTGGTGTTTTCAGGCCTCAAGAAATTAGATAGTCTGTCAGTACATCAGGATTGATTAATTTTCAGATATATACCATAGTCTGTGGACTTTCCTACAGACTCAATAATATACACTGATTTAGGTTATTTTCACAAAGAAATGTATCAGAACACATTTTGGACTAAATTTATGAAGCAAGATTATTTATTTGCAAAACTTTATAACAGAAACTTAAAAAAATGTGTTTTGTTTTCCAATTTTTTTTTTTTTTAGCATACAAAAAAAGTATACCACCAAGAGAAAGCTGAAAGCTGAAAATTGGACTGATTAGGAAGGGGGTAAAAGTGCCTGGTACTGAATCAGTTAAGAATGCAACTATTATAGGTTAGCTTCAAAGATATATTTTGTCCAAAGGCCTGCAAGTCAGTGAGACAATATTGTCATAGACATACGCAGATGGCCACCTCTCACAGCCAGAATCTCACACCAAGCAAATGAACTTCATTCATAAATTGTGCATAATGAATTACAACAGTAGATTTAAATGCACTAGCATGCTAAAAGTCCTTTGTAATCAGAAGAGGGCAGCTGATTGGGGCAGATGAATGATGCTTGGGCAGTAGGGGAGTAAGGGAACCGGCCTGGTAATCAAGATGAACGCCTCCTGAAATGAGGAGACCTGGAGCACGGCAGAAGAGAAGGTGCAGGGGGTGTGGAGGGTCTATGGTGGGGAAACCACCAAATCGTGGGACTCAAGGCTGTTAGAACAGCATTTGTAGTGAGTATACATGCCTGTATATTAAATGTCTCTCTAGACAAATGATTGCTAGGTATGTTGTAGGCAGCTTGCACCTGACTCAGAGCTGCACAGGGTGACTGGCTCTGTTGGATGGATGCAGCATAGCGGACACAAGATGTATAGTTATAATAGCTGTCCCAGGGCTGGGATATATGCAGGTTAAATCTCACCCAGTGTCGACTGCAGTCCTCTCCAGGAGTAGGGAGTAGTAGCTGTCACCATCTCCAGCAGGTGGATTGCGGATTGCTATCTCTTCCACAGGGTCAGTTAAGGTGCAAGGCCGTTGACGGTCCCATAGATGTCGGGATGATGGTTATCCTGATGGGATATCGCAACGGAGCCGGGTATACTTGCAAGAGTGTATTTCCTCTTATTCCATTACCCCGGGGGTATGCGGGTAAGCGTTGTGATTCAGGCCGGTGGTTAGGAGGCTGGTGGGTGGATCTGCGAGACTGCCGAGACGCTATGAGCAGCGTGATGGCGTCATGCTGACGCGTTTCATCCGGGTCTCAGATTTCCTCAGAGCATGCGCAGTAGCAGGTAGTGTTGGCTTATATAACGTCAGAGCGGAACCACGTGAAGGCTTCGGCGTCTGGTTGTTATAGCTATGGCGCAGTTTCACTGACAGCCACGCACACATGTAAACAGAACTTAAAAAACAACATAGGGGCAGAGGGAGACCATAAGCACCAAGGCCCCAAGGGGGGGGGGGGAAGGAAAAATAGATAAGGTCATTGCCTATACACCAGAACCAAAGATAAATAGAGTGAGGAAAAGCCGAATAACATGAGGGTTAAAGGACGGGGAGGACGGGAGCCGGGTAAAAGGGGATAGGAATGGAAAGAAAAGTGAAATGAGGTGAACAGGGACATGGCTAGTGCACCATCAGGGTGGAGACTTAGGGGGATGCTAGAGAGTTAATCTAGTATTAGAATTAGGATTTGGATTCAATAGATAACACATAGATTAGTGCTGATGTAGCACAGGAGTTTATGGTGTAAGAAATACAGCAAGATTGCATTCATTATTTAACCCCTGTGGCTGCATACTGTTGGTGTTATATATCCACATTTTCTCCTTTTGGTACAGTATCCTGTCGAAGTCCCCTCTTCTTTGTGGAAGGTTGAGCCTGTAGATGCCTTTAAAAGTGAGCCCAGCAGGACTTCCGCCATGGAATTGGAGGAAGTGTAGTGGAATGGGTTGCTCATCATCCTTACTAAGGATGCTCTGGACATGTTCACCGATTCTTACTTTCAATTGTCTCTTAGTCTTGCCAATATAGTGTTTACCACACGGGCAGGTGAGCATGTAGATTACTCTGGTGGTATTGCAGTTGATAAAGTTATCAATTTTAAAGCATTTTTTGCCTTCAGAATCGGTGAACATGTCCGTACGCTCGACGTATTTACAGACCGAGCAACGGCCGCATCTATACATCCCCTTAAGGGGAGGGAGTTGAGTAAGCCAGTTAGGAGTGGAAGATCTTTTATACTCTGAATGGATAAGGCTATCTTTTAAATTTCTAGAGCGGCGGGCGGTCAAGAGGGGTCTAGTGCCTACTATTTTACCCAAGATGGGCGAATCAGACAGAATATGCCAATGTTGGTTAAGTATGGACCTAACTTGGTCCCATTGGGCGCCAAATTTGGTGATGAGCCTCAAGGGTCCCTGTGACCCATTTAGGAGCTTGTGATCTTTTTTCTCAAGCAGGGTAGGCCGGTCTGTCTGATTCGCCCTCCTTCTCGCCTCCCTGATACAGGAGTGAGAGTAACCTCTCTCTCTAAATCTGTTATAGAGCTCCTTTGACTCAGCAAAGAAGTCATCTTGGCTGGAGCAGTTCCTACGGGCCCTGAGAAATTGGCCTACAGGAATTGCCTTTATCAGTGATTTGGGATGGTCACTGGAGGCCTGGAGAAGGGTGTTTGCTGCTGTGGGTTTTCTGAAGGTCTTCGTCTCGATCAGGCCATTATTGACCAGTATAGTCAGATCAAGATCTGCCTTCTCTAGTGAACAATCCGTCTTGAAGGACGGTGACGATTCACTACAGACCCTGTTTAGAAACCATAAAAAACTAACTATTAAATTCTTAAATAGAAAGTGGGACATCTCATCCCTAAAATCACACATTGAGAATCGCATTATACCGCGCGGTTTAAGAGAACGGGTCACTCCAGCTGGACACCTCCACACCCCTCGATTTATTGAGGCATGGAAGGCCAGCTGTGTCAAACGTGGCCTTGAAATCATGCAAATGATAGTTGATGAGGAAGAAATTCAGCTGAATGAACTAAAGGCAGACATAGAAGTAAGTGCCGGGCTACTTGAGCCCTTTAAAACCAATCCTGCCTTTGACAAACATAACGAACTCCTTAAAAAAGAAGTAGAAAAAACCCAAAAAAATCTAAAAAGCCACAAACAGGAGAAGTTCAAACAGAATCTACAAGATCTGGAACGGGGCGATCTCTTCGATCCTACAATTCATGTGGGTAGAAGTAGATCCCGTAGAAGTAGAGGAAGACAACATAGTTCCAAAACTAATCGTAATCACTTTTCTTCTTCTGAAAGCGACAGCGAACATAAAGAACTCTCAGTGACTTTTTTAGACAAGGATCCACTCCCCCCAGACAACCCCGTCACAATAACGGGAAAAGGGAAGCCAAACCAAAAGGGACAAAAAACCACACATCAGTCCCCACCTCACCAGGGAAGGGCGAGAGAAACACGCAGGAGCCAGCGACAACTCAGGAACAGACCACACAGGACATAATTTACCATAGTGAGATATCTGACCTAACATCCCTGAGCTCCACCCCAGACATGAAAGTGGTTAACCTTACCCAATTTCCCCTTAACGAACACCATTTGTCACTACTTAAAAGAGGCCTCTCTTTCTCCCCCAGATCTGGGATGAATGAGTTTGAAGTCTATAAAGACATCTCCCTTTACCTTAGAAAGGTTATTTTTAAATACTGGCACGCAGCACAAAAAAAGGAGGAGTCCCAACTCACACCACTAGCTGCGGAGGAAAGAGAGGCCCTGGATGCCTTGGTTTCCCTTTTACAGGAGAGCCCCGACCTTGACTCAGACATAGAGATTTCTAATCACCAACATGTAGTGACACGTTCGGCAAACCTTCCTATTAGGTCTACTAAAATGCCTCCACTTTCTAAATACAAACCGATTGAATTCTTCCTGTCACAAGTCAAGAGGGATCTCTCCAAAGTAAACTGGAAATATAGGGGACTGGATAACATCTCACGAGAGGAAAGAAAAGCCTTGAAAGAACTTGTGGAAGCCCCCGGCATTGTCATCAAGGGCAGTGATAAGGGGGGTAATGTGGTCCTCCTAACCGAGGATCAATACGAAATTGAAGTTAAAAGACTCCTTATGGACGAATCTACCTACCGGAAGCTCCATTCCAACCCTTTCACTGCCGTTGTCAATGCCCTCAACCACATCCTTAGCCTAGGCCTAGAGGAAAAACTGATCACTAAAAAAGAGTTCAATTACTTGCGGATACAACAATACAATATTCCAACATTTTATATTATCCCCAAGCTCCACAAGTCCTTGCAGAATCCACCTGGCAGACCCATAGTCTCCGCTGTCAACGGTCCCCTTGAGAAAATTGGCAAGTTCGTGGATGCCCTTATCAAGGATCTTGTATCCGAACTGCCCTCATATGTGCAGGACACAAGGGACGTACTGCGATGACTGGATACTATGGTCATGCCACCTGGGGCCCTACTGGTAGGGATTGACGTTGAATCGTTATATACATCAATACCACATGTATGGGGCCTACGGGCAGTTCAATTTTTCCTTGAGAGGAGGTTTCCCTCTCTTGGGCAACAGAATGAATTCATAGGCGAGATCCTCGCCTTTCTACTCGAACACAATTGCTTCCAATTTCTGGGAGCCTTCTACCAGCAAATTAGGGGGACTTCCATGGGAGCCCCCTGGGCACCCTCATACGCATGCCTACATCTCGGCATGTGGGAGGAGGAGATGGTCTATTCCTCGTCAATGTACCTCGGCCACTGTCATATGTGGCTGAGGTACATTGATGATGTTCTGATGATATGGGGGGGCTCCGAACATGAGCTTCAGATCTTTATGGATGAGTTAAACACTAATGACAGAAATATAAAACTTACTTTTTCTTCTCATCCCTACTCCCTCCCGTTTCTTGATCTGACTATACTGGTCAATAATGGCCTGATCGAGACGAAGACCTTCAGAAAACCCACAGCAGCAAACACCCTTCTCCAGGCCTCCAGTGACCATCCCAAATCACTGATAAAGGCAATTCCTGTAGGCCAATTTCTCAGGGCCCGTAGGAACTGCTCCAGCCAAGATGACTTCTTTGCTGAGTCAAAGGAGCTCTATAACAGATTTAGAGAGAGAGGTTACTCTCACTCCTGTATCAGGGAGGCAAGAAGGAGGGCGAATCAGACAGACCGGCCTACCCTGCTTGAGAAAAAAGATCACAAGCTCCTAAATGGGTCACAGGGACCCTTGAGGGTCATCACCAAATTTGGCGCCCAATGGGACCAAGTTAGGTCCATACTTAACCAACATTGGCATATTCTGTCTGATTCGCCCATCTTGGGTAAAATAGTAGGCACTAGACCCCTCTTGACCGCCCGCCGCTCTAGAAATCTAAAAAATAGCCTTATCCATTCAGAGTATAAAAGATCTTCCACTCCTAACTGGCTTACTCAACTCCCTCCCCTTAAGGGGATGTATAGATGCGGCCGTTGCTCGGTCTGTAAATACGTCGAGCGTACGGACATGTTCACCGATTCTGAAGGCAAAAAATGCTTTAAAATTGATAACTTTATCAACTGCAATACCACCAGAGTAATCTACATGCTCACCTGCCCGTGTGGTAAACACTATATTGGCAAGACTAAGAGACAATTGAAAGTAAGAATCGGTGAACATGTCCAGAGCATCCTTAGTAAGGATGACGAGCAACCCATTCCATTACACTTCCTCCAATTCCATGGCGGAAGTCCTGCTGGGCTCACTTTTAAAGGCATCTACAGGCTCAACCTTCCACAAAGAAGAGGGGACTTCGACAGGATACTGTACCAAAAGGAGAAAATGTGGATATATAACACCAACAGTATGCAGCCACAGGGGTTAAATAATGAATGCAATCTTGCTGTATTTCTTACACCATAAACTCCTGTGCTACATCAGCACTAATCTATGTGTTATCTATTGAATCCAAATCCTAATTCTAATACTAGATTAACTCTCTAGCATCCCCCTAAGTCTCCACCCTGATGGTGCACTAGCCATGTCCCTGTTCACCTCATTTCACTTTTCTTTCCATTCCTATCCCCTTTTACCCGGCTCCCATCCTCCCCGTCCTTTAACCCTCATGTTATTCGGCTTTTCCTCACTCTATTTATCTTTGGTTCTGGTGTATAGGCAATGACCTTATCTATTTTTCCTCCCCCCCCCCCCTTGGGGCCTTGGTGCTTATGGTCTCCCTCTGCCCCTATGTTGTTTTTTAAGTTCTGTTTACATGTGTGCGTGGCTGTCAGTGAAACTGCGCCGTAGCTATAACAACCAGACGCCGAAGCCTTCACGTGGTTCCGCTCTGACGTTATATAAGCCGACACTACCTGCTACTGCGCATGCTCTGAGGAAATCCGAGACCCGGATGAAACGCGTCAGCATGACGCCATCACACTGCTCATAGCGTCTCGGCAGTCTCGCAGATCCACCCACCAGCCTCCTAACCACCGGCCTGAATCACAACGCTTACCCGCATACCCCCGGGGTAACGGAATAAGAGGAAATACACTCTTGCAAGTATACCCGGCTCCGTTGCGATATCCCATCAGGATAACCATCATCCCGACATCTATGGGACCGTCAACGGCCTTGCACCTTAACTGACCCTGTGGAAGAGATAGCAATCCGCAATCCACCTGCTGGAGATGGTGACAGCTACTACTCCCTACTCCTGGAGAGGACTGCAGTCGACACTGGGTGAGATTTAACCTGCATATATCCCAGCCCTGGGACAGCTATTATAACTATACATCTTGTGTCCGCTATGCTGCATCCATCCAACAGAGCCAGTCACCCTGTGCAGCTCTGAGTCAGGTGCAAGCTGCCTACAACATACCTAGCAATCATTTGTCTAGAGAGACATTTAATATACAGGCATGTATACTCACTACAAATGCTGTTCTAACAGCCTTGGGTCCCACGATTTGGTGGTTTCCCCACCATAGACCCTCCACACCCCCTGCACCTTCTCTTCTGCCGTGCTCCAGGTCTCCTCATTTCAGGAGGCGTTCATCTTGATTACCAGGCCGGTTCCCTTACTCCCCTACTGCCCAAGCATCATTCATCTGCCCCAATCAGCTGCCCTCTTCTGATTACAAAGGACTTTTAGCATGCTAGTGCATTTAAATCTACTGTTGTAATTCATTATGCACAATTTATGAATGAAGTTCATTTGCTTGGTGTGAGATTCTGGCTGTGAGAGGTGGCCATCTGCGTATGTCTATGACAATATTGTCTTTTTTAATTGGTGATGGTACCTGTCTCTACAGTGTATCTTCGGATTGGTGATTATTGTGATTGTTTCAATAAAATTTACATTTATATTTATAAAATTGACTACTGCATGTTCCTCACTGAAGAATTCCCCTTTTTCTTCTGTTTTTTGATATATGCTACTTGAATTCAGAGGAACACACCCACATTTGGCTGGTGATAGCAGCAGTCTCTAATTCATACAGACTTGGCTAACACCATCCCTAGTCTGTCTTAATAACATTTGAACGCAGAGTTTATAATGGTTCTTTTATCACCTGTTTTCTTCTGCAAGTCAGTGAGGCTGAAAAGAATGTGACATTGACTGTCTCTTTACCCAAACAGAGGAAGCTCAATGGCTTTTTGTTTTAAACTTCCCATTTTTAGTGGTATGTTTTGTAATATGGTAAAAAAAAATTAAAAATAAAGATTGGTTTCAAAAGTACGCGAATTGTTAGCGAAAAAGGTAAATTAAGCAAAAACTTACAGTAACGACTTTATAAAATTTTCGTTTGCTTCCTACTGCTTTGGAAACTTTTAATTATCTTGGGTTTTATTTTGATGGTTTTTATTTCCTGGATATAGGGTTTCCTATGGGTTGTTCATGATCTTGTTCCTATTTTCAGTCTTTTGCTAGTTTTCTCTAATGGGTTTTAGTTTATTAGTCTGGTTTTGATTGCGTGGCTCATAACTCTGGTGATTTTTTTCGTCTGTAAGGTTTTTGGCCTGGAAGGTTTTATTTCCCTAGATCGTCTGTGGGATTTAATCAAAATATTTTAAATTATTCTATAAACCACTTCACTGGGTTGGACATCATATGACATCCGCCGCTGCTTTTCTCTGGCTCTCCCGTGCGATCAGGGAGCCCAGGACCCCTCCAACTGGTGGTATTGGTCGCAGTACACAGAAAGATGAACTGACATGGTTTGTCACTCTATGTGACCCCAGAAACTGGAAGCAACGAGGATTTGATCACTTCCGGTTTTGGCGCTTTGTTTACCTGGCTGTTAACGGCCAGTGAAGCAGCCGGTCAGACTGTTCTGTGTCTGATCGACTGCATTGGATCCCAGGGGAGAGATCTGAGGTCTAATAGACCCCAGATCTCTCCATAAAGAGTACCTGTCACAGCCCCCGCTATCACAAGGAATGTTGTTCATCCCTTTTTACATAGTTACATACTTAGTCTGGTTGAAAAAAGTCCATCCAGTTCAACCAATAGGAGGGAAAAAATTATACAATCCCATATACACAATCCTATACCCACAGTTGATGCACAGGAAGGCAAAAAAAAGAAAAAACAATAAAGCGTGAACAAATTCCTTCCTGATCCCCCAAGAAGCAATCGGATATTCCCTGGATCAACTTTACCTATAAATATTAGTATTTAGTTATATTATATGTATCTAGGAAAGAATTCGGGCCTTTTTTTTTTAAACAATCTACTAAGCTGGCCAGAACCAGCTCTTGAGAGAGTCTATTCCACATTTTCGCAGCTCTAACTGTGAAGAAGCCTTTCTGTATTTGGACATTAAATCTCTTTTTTTCTCCAGACGTAAAGAGTGCCCCCTTGTCCTCTGTGTTGAACTTAAAGTGAATAACTCAACACCAAGTTCACTATATGGACCACTTATGTATTTACACATGTTGATCATATCCCCTTTTAATCTACTCTTCTCAAGAGTGAATAAATTCAGTTCAGTTAATCTTTCCTCATAGCTGAACCATTCCTCTTATCAGTTTGATTACTCTTCTCTGCACTTCTTCAGTTCTCCGATATCCCTTTTGTAAACTGATGCCCAAAACTGAACTGCATATTCTAGATGAGGTGTGCACAAAAGTTATATTGTCTATAAATTGTGGGATATATTTATGGAATTTTGAAATTTTTTTACTAGTAATGGCAGCAATCAGCGACTTATAGCTGGACTTCAACATTGCAGCGGGCAAATTAGACACTAAGTGACACTTTTTGTGGACCAGTGACACTAATACAGTGATCAGTGCTAAAAATATACACTTTCACTGTACTAATGACACTGTCAGGGAAGGGGTTAACATTAGGGCCCATCAAAGGGTTAAATGTGTATCTAGGGAGTGCTTACTAATTGTGGGGGAGGTGCTTGTACTATGAGAAGGCGAAGATCCATGTTCCTGCTTTGCTTGATCACAAGATCACAACCTTCCCTTCTCACAGAATGCTGATCTGCCTTGTTTACATAGGCAGACCGCCATTCTGCCTGTGTCCTGAACGATCAGTGGGTCCCAGCGGACATCGCTTCAGCTGGACCTACTGATTGGCTCCCGCTTTGTCCAATCACAGCAGGAGGGGGTCGAAGGCGCTGTGCGTGCCCCAGAACCGGAAGTACAGGTACGTGATCTGCCCAGGAGAGCCGTATATATGCAGTATATGGTTGGCAAGCGGTTAACCACTTGACCCCCAGGGCCAACTCTGACATTTTTTACATTCATATAAAAATCCCCATTTTTTGTTAGAAAATTACTTAAAGCGGAGTTCCGCCCACCCCAAATACTGCAGTGAATGCACAGCATTGCGCCCGCTGTTTACCATTTTGGAAGCCTATTAGAGCCTACGGCTCTAATCAGGCGCTTCCAAAAAAACCCACCGCTGTAATTCAGGTGCCCGGAGCCCGACAAGGGGCCGGACACCTGAACCGGGGGGTCGGCAGCGGCGTAATGCATGAATCTATCTATGGTGAGAGAGAGGTGACAAGAGAGAGGGGGCGGTGCTCCTGCACCCTTTATGGACGCACCGCCACTGGATGAGAATATTATTAAAGTGGTAGTAAAATGCTGTGTTTCTTTTTTTCTTTTGGAACCTGCAAGGCAATGTCATAATGTGCTAGTATGCATTGCAAAATTTAATAAAGTGCTTTTAAGCCTTTGTGCACTTTATTAAATTTTGCATACTGCACTTAGAGGCACCTTCCTTTTCCTAAATTATTTTACAGGTAAGTCAAAAAGTTTTATTTTAACTACCTCAATGTTCCCATTTTTCCTAATTTCCAAAAATGGTGGCAGATAATGAGATTACCTTGAAATGTCCAAAAATTAGTAATTATAGGGATTTTTGCACTGTCCTGGCTTTTCTATCTGATTTCATTTATGCAACCTAGCAGCACAAGCATTAATGATAAGCTCAGGTTCAGGCAGCAGAGCAGCAGGAGGGTACCCTTTCTGAAGTGAGCACACACATTCTGTGCAGCTGCCTCACTAGTAGACATGCGCAGAACGCAAACATTTGTTTAGTTTAGCTTCGGATAGATTCATTATGTTACTAATTGTGGAATTTGTTTAGTTTCACTTATTCATTACCTAACAAAATTTTCGGAACGATTCGAATTTGTATCGATAGATAAATGATCAACCGATCCAAATTTTTGTGTGAAGAATAGCTGGTTGTTAAGGAGTGGCCTAGGAATATGGCCGCGGTGTCCTTAACAGATGACTCAACAGTTGGTTTAAAAAAAATAGATGCAATGAAAACATCATAGAAAAAGAGGCAATGAAAACATCATAGAAAAAAACAAAAAAAAAAGCGGGGGCCCACCCCATCCATACCAGGCCCTTGAGGTCTGGTAAATTGACGTGGGGTCTCCCAAAATCAATCCTAGATCTTTAGGTCCAGGATGGATTTCGAGGGCAACCCCACGCCAAAATTTAAAAAAAAATGCCTGGCTTACTTCTTTCACTGGACATCTACAAGGCATTTGATTTCCTCTCACGGGATTATTTACAGTATGAGCTAACACAATAGGGATGACTTTGGAGATGCCATTATGACTTGGATTAAGGCATCCCCCTCAGCCTCAGTTAATTATGCTGGCTTTTTTTCCCACACCATTCTCAATTTTTAAAGGCACAAGACAGGGATGTCTCCTCTCTCCAGCCCTGTTCATTTTGGTCTTGGAACCTCTAGCTTTGGTCCTCCGAGCGGCTCGCCTGTCGCCTCCACACGTGCTCTGAATTCACTGGGGAGCCGCTGGCCGAGGCTTCAGCTGAGTGACGTGCCCAGCGCCATCTTGCTGTGACAGCTGGGAGCAACTCTGATATTCTACCCTGTAACTTGTCTGTCCTCCTGTAGTGTCCTCTGATGCTATCCTGGAGCCGTTCCCTGAGGCTCTCGCAAACCAAACAGCAATCACCCCTCCCCCCCAGACAGGTTGTCTAAAGCTGACCTGTTGCCCAAGTTAAGAGCACTGCTGGCTGAAACAAGGATTGAGACTGCCAGGACATCTACTACAGCACTGTCAGCTCCAGTAGCCCAGGATGGGATGGCAATGATCCTGGCAGCCATAGAGCAAAGTAAGACCTCTTTATTGGTGCACATCGATCACCTGGCAGAGGAGTGTAATCTTATCCAGAGTAATCTGGATAAGATCTGGGGCCGACTAACAGAGACTGAAACTTGCATCCCTGCTACGGAATGTCTAACGGCCACCCATACCTCTACCTTGGCAGATCTGCAACGCATGGTAGATGCCCTAGTAGCCAAATCAGACAACGCCAAAAATCGTCTGAGGTGCAATAACCTGGGGCTTCCTGAAGGCAAAGAGGGCGATGTGCCTGCAGAGTTTGCGGAATCCTTTTTCAAGGAGCTGTTAGGTCTCACTGAGGTGTCAGCAACATATGTAGTAGAACGTGCTCATCATGTGCCTACCGGACGCCACATTCCGGGTAATAAACCTCGCCCCTTTATGGTTAGGTTTCTCAACTACCGGGATTGGAATAAAACCCTTCCCGAAGCAAGGAAACACTCCACATTGTCCTACAGCAATACGTCTATATTCCTGTTTCCCAACAACAACATTTGACGCAGCCTCTGGGAGAAGTATAGTATGCTCTATCCCAGCCGCCTCTGGATTCAACATGTTGGATCTGTCCGATTCTTCGAATTCCCTGCTTAGGCGAATGCATGGCTATTTACCCTGTGGTAATCGCACCAGCTCCTTCTTTCTCCACTTGTTTTGGCTGCAAGAGGACTGCATTTGAGACTCTCTCAGTGCGGGTTACAGACAATGCATTAATTAAGACACCCTGACCCTCAAGTTTCACTGCACATACCAGCATGTTGGTCCTGTCTCCCTCTTCACTGGGTTCGGAATCCTGTCCCTGCCTGTGGATGCTTCGGAGGGAAGGGGTCAGGGTAAGGGGTCAGGGTTGTGATGTCCTAAGTGTGTTACAGTTTACTCCTGGTTGTAGTGCATTGGCCCAGTTTTTTCTTCCACTGCTGCTGATCAGAGAAGCCCAAAGCAAAAAAAAAAAAACTAGCCGAGGGCGTACATGACAGGGGAAACGGGACAGAATGTAGGGATGTTAGAGCACTCTTGATTGGGGCAGCTGGAGGAGGAGGGGCCATATGCAGCAAATATAGTAATTGGCCTCTCCCCATCGTTTAGTGTCAGCGTGAGTATTGACATGGTGGTATTGGGTGGTGGTTTAACAGATCTTTTATAGTTATGTTAATTTTAAGTTGAGTTGTTAATAAAGAGGCTGCTACGGCCAATATTTACTCCAACTTGGTGAGGTCTCCATCAATGGGGGAGGTTATGGGGAATTGGAGTATGGGTTGGTCTGGCAGGTATGTTGTAAGTATGGATCATCTATTATACAACGATATTATACCAAGTCCTTGACCCCCTTGTCCTGCTCTTCTACACCCCTACAGCATTGAAAGACCTTTTGCTGGATACAAATATAGAAAGATTTTTGTGGGACTTTTAAAGCGCAAAAATAACAAATAGAATATAGAAAAAGATATACATTTTAATAAGTTTAAAAGGATGAATACATAGAATAAACATTCCAAAGAATCGATCACAAAATACACAAAACTAGATGCAAAGCTGATTAGTCTCTACATGTTTCGCCAAACAAATAGGGCTTCTTCAGGTGTATTTTAATATCAGATGTTATGCATATAATCACTATAATAAGAAAAAACACAATTAAGAGACTCAAAAAAACAAAATACAGTATACATTTCACAAATTACAGTTTAGGCAGAATATTGAGTAGACGACAAACTGGTTTGAATCCTGACCTGTGTCTTCAATGGAAATATGAGAATCCAACATGAATGGATAAAATTGGATCAATTCGATCGTACCATAGAGAGGGATAAATCAATTAAGGAGACAACACCAGGGGTCCATCTATCAAATTGAAAGCAATAAGATATAAATAAAACAGGATAACTAAATGTTGAATATAGATGGCGTTTTTAAAAAAATGCCTACCTCTATTGACATATGAGGAAAGAATGCCATAACTTCCAGAGTAATGAAACTACCCAGTCAGGGGACTTACCTCTAATTACCCCACCAGGGGAACTTCGAAATGCAACAATTTTTTCTCCCCAGCTGGTTGTTGCTGGTTTTGAGCCTGGGCTTGACCTTCTGTCCTGATCAGGAGGTCGATTCTTTTGAAGTTATAAAGGACGTTAATCTATTTGCTCGTAAGTTGATGTTTAAAGTCATTTATGACAAGAATCAGGGAAGTTCCTCAAAGGATAATTCCTTAAATAATCTGTGGGAAGGATAAAACTATAAATGAAATCAGAGCCTTAAATGATCTTATGGAACTATGGGAGGAGAGCAACCCCATGGATGATCCTCTGGAGGATCCGTCCTTATATCCATTACCATCCTTGGACTCTCAATTGGAACCATGATTCCCCTCACCCTCTCTCTATAAACCCAAATCATGATGTTTCCCTGTACTTCAGGGGAATCCCAATATTTGGGCATTCACTCAGCAAGTGTCAAAAGAAATCCAAAATACCAAGTGAAGACGATTCAACAGGAAATCCAATATTAACCAGGTTCAACATAGAGCAATAGCCTCTCTATAAAATAATGATCAATTGATCATTAAACCCTCCAACAAAGAGGGTAATATAATGGTAATGGATATCGCTAACTACAAAACAATGGTCATGGATCTCTAGTCAAATCGTCAATGGTATCGACCCATACCCTTGGCTTAGGTGAAATATGCGCAAACCAAATACCAACTTTTTTTACTCGAGTCTTCTTCAACAATTTGATAGACAAGAAAACTTGTGAATTTTTAACTGTTAAGAATCCAAGATTGCCAACGTTGTACGCCTTGCCAAAGATACATAAAAACGCCCTATTCCCCCAGGGCGTCCGATTGTGTCTGGCAACGGCTGTTTAACTGAACCAGCAAGCCAGTTGATCGTTGATTATTTAAGGTCGCATGTTAAGTCTCTGAGTTCCTACATTCAGGACACAGCGGACCTTTTGCGATCTCTGGATGGACTTTGCATTCCAAATCAAGCCTGGCTGGTAGCCATAGATGTAGAGGCCTTCTATAACTTGATCCCCCATTCTTTGGGGGCTCGTGTTATCGATGGCTTCCTATCTGAACGAGGACCGGGGGCAAGAGCCTATAACAATTTTGTTGTCGAATTGTTGCTGTTTATTCTTAACAACAACACTTTCACTTTTGATAGCTCCCACTACCTCCAGGTGCAGGGGGTGGCGATGGGGACTAGATATGCCCCATCCTACACCAACCTGTATCTGGGGGGGTGGGAGCAAGAAATATTTTCGTCTTCAGATTTTTTTTTGTGAGTTTCGAGAAGGTGCTCATTTGGAGGCGATTTATCTACGACATATTTATTGTCTGGGCAGGAACAAGGGATGAATTGACCTCCTTTTTAAATCAATTGGAGATGAATTCATACAATTTGAAATTCACAATGACCTGTGATGAAAGGAGCATAAACTTTTTAGATATTACAGTTTATGTCAGCCAAGATGGAACTATTGGTTCCCCTCTTTACAGAAAACCCTTAGCCGGGAATACGATTCTGCATGCAACCAGCTCCCATCCAGAGTCCCTCATCCAGAGTATACCCTACAGCCAATATCTTAGGCTAAGGAGAAACTGTAGTAAAGACAAAGACTTCGAGCTGGAGGCTAGAGCCCTCCAGATTCGTTTATCTGACAGAGGGTACAGTAAATCATGCCTCAAACGAGCCTATCATAGGGCCAAACAAAAAGATAGATGGAACTTGATTCATTCTACCAAACAATCAAAGAATGAACAAAAAGTACGTCTAATCACCAGATATGCAGGCGAAAATAAAAAGGTCCGTCGCATTTTTGAAAAATATTGGCACCTCTTATTCACAAATGAAGTACTATCGAAGTATGTTGGAGCCTATCCTCAAAACACTTATCGTAAATCGAGTTCGCTCAAAGATCAACTGGTTCATAGTCGTGTGACCTCTCGAGCAAAACCTACACGCAAAGGAACATTCCCATATGGTAGATATGACTTCTGCAGTCTTCTTATGAATACTGCTAAGGTCACTCTCCCTAATGGTCAACTGTACAGACCTAATTTCTACGCAAGTTGTAAAACTATAGGGGATGTCTTCTTTATAAAGTGTGACTGTCATGCATTTTATATAGGAAAAACAAAAAGGCCCTTTTTTCACTGGATAAGGGAGCATGTTTCCCTTATAAACAAGAAAAAAATGGAAACACCAATTAGTAGACACATGGGACTGTATCATTCCTTTGACGTGTCTAAAATGACATTTTTCGCCCTAGAGTATGTTCCTGATTTTGACAGAGAAGGGGATATTGACAGGATTCTTCTCCATCGAGAGTCTCAGTGGATTCATACCCTGGCTGCCACTGTCTATCCAGGCTTAAAGGATCACTAAAGCTATATTTTTTTTTAAAATAACAAACATGTTATACTTACCTCCACTGTGCAGCTAGTTTTGCACAGAGTGGCCCCGAACCTGGTCTTCTGGGGTCCCTTGGTGGCTGTTTCAGCTTCCCCCACAAGGACTCAACACCTTCATGCGAGCTCCCTCGCATGGTGTTGAGTGCTTGCAGGCGTGCTCCTGTGATACAGCCGGCGGCAATAGCCGCTCACTGTATCACTCGGCCCCGCCCCGGCGCGCCGCGTCATTGGATGTAATTGACAGCAGCACGAGCCAATGTCTGCGCTGCTTTCAATCCATCCACTCTAGCCAATCAACGGCCAGGCTGAAAGGCGAAGAGGATGTCGGGGGCAAGCGCGGGACTTTCGAGGGGTCAGGTAAGTAAAACGAGGGGGCTGGGGGGGGGCGGTATTGTTGGATGTTTTTTCACCTTAATGCATAGAATGCATTAAGGTGAAAAAACTTTTACCTTTACAACCCCTTTAAACGAATCCCTTAGTTTTAAGCCGTTTCTGTAGGTCCATGGCCATTACTAGAGGGATTAATCCTCTTATTGTAGATTGAGTTTATTGTTTGATTTTTTGTTTAAGCAAATTTTTGTAAACAGTCGGAGTGGTTTGTTGTTGGGACACTCTTCTGTTTTTTGAACAGCCCTGTGTTTGCTATTCAAGATTTAATTATCATATCTTATATTTATTTTTGTGTTACAACTCTTTGGGTTAATAAATATTTATCTATACCCAATATGAGTTGTTAGTCTTGCAATTTTGTGCTCAAACTATTATTAGTAATTAGTGAATGGATTGTGGTTCAGATGTACCATATGGACACCCAAGGTGCTCCTCTAGCTGACACTTCATTGAGCCTCAGCAGAGGGCGCCAACCAGTCGATGCTTTACACGCCCTATATCCACTTGTTATTCTTACAAGGATATGTGGAGAGGTTTCTCCATCTAGCACCGGTAATACTATGGTGCACCTGCTAGCCGCGGTTGACACTTTTTTTTACACCTGAGATACTGTGCAGTTGAACTTCCGGCCCTCTGGGTGGTTAGTTCGTTCTCCACATTGATTTCCGGTGCCCTATGGATGCCGCTAAGTCACTTCTAGTTTTCCGTGTGACGTCAAATATCACTTCCGGTGCGACGGCGCTGCATTTTGACGTCCATTGTGTCCTCTCCTTGTTTTTGGCACCAAACGAAGTGGAGGGGGATGAAAGGAGTTCAAAGCCCAGCCTCAATGTCTGGTCCACCAGAGGGAGGGAATCTGTTGCCAACAGGTAATGAAGCTTCAATTTTGAACTTTGATCAGCATTCTAATCGCCATTACACCTATGGCTAATTGCTAATTTCTATTTTATTTTGAAGGGAACCCCGGTATTATCCATACTTTGAGGTCCCCTCTTGGAACAATTTATTCTTCCGGGCTTAGTCTATTCAGGGAACCCCGATAACACTCCTACCTTGAGGTTTCCCTTGAAGTACCCTAATTTACTTCATTTTTCATCACTACTCTGGAAGTTATAGCCTTCTTTCCTCATATGTCAATAGAGGTAAGCATTTTTTTTAAAACGCCATCTATATTGCTTTCAATTTGATAGATGGACTACTGGTGTTGTCTCTTTAATTGATTTATCCCTCTCTATGGTACGATCAAATTGATCCAATTTTATCCATTCATACTTGGATTCTCATCTTTCTATTGAATACACAGGTCAGGATTCAAACCAGTTTGTCGTCTACTCAATATTCTGCCTGTAATTTGTGAAATTTATACTTTTTTTTTTTTTGAGTCTCTTGATTGTGTTTTTTCTCATTAAAGTGATTATATGCATAACGTCTGATATTAAAGTGCTCCTGAAGAAGCCCTATTTGTTTGGCGAAGCATGTAGAGACTAATCAGCTTTGCATCTACTTTTGTGTATTCTGTGATCGATTCTTTGGAATGTTTATTCAATGTATTCATCATTTTTAACTTATTAAAATGTATATATTTTTCTATATTCTATTTGTTATTTTTGTGCTTTAAAAGTCCCACAAAAATCTTTCCATATTTGCTTATTCATAAAGGGATTTGGCGCTTTAAACAGTTTCAGTATCCCAGCTCATAATAAATTTCTTCTCCTTTGTTTTGCTGGATACAGTTTGCATCGTTTATAGAAAGAGTGGACCTTGTTAAAGTGTTCTGGGATTAAAAACTGACTAGCCAGTTTTTTTATAGTAATAGCTAGTTGGTAGGGAGTTATGGTGTTTTTACAGTTTAGAGTCACATGGCAACCCTGTACAACTGTCTTACTTTGGCTCATTTTCCTTCATATTGTATTCAGTTTTGTGGCATAGTGTATTGTGTGGCATGATGGCCCCATCTACTGGCCTTCCCTGGTACTACCTGTACCATTTGTCATTTTTAAACCTTATCCTTGTGTTATTTCTACAATTAAGTTTGGCAATTAAACTGGTCTCATGGAATGTGCGGGGGCTAAACAATAAATTTAAATGTGCTCTAATGTTTAATCAACTCAATACACACAAGCCGCACATCCTTTTCCTACAGAAAATTAAGGCTAGCTTCACATATGAGCAGGCAATGGCTCACAGCAGGAGTCCAGTGTGTCCTCGTCACTGTTTCCGGTCCAATTTCATCCTGAATTTTTGACTGAATTCAGACCAGAAACAGACCAAAAGACTCACAGGGCTCTTGTGCAAATCGCACCGTAGCCACTGCGGAGATCATGTAGACAATCTCCTGCTGTTTGAATTGGATGCGGGGAAACCCGCATCCAATTCGCACTAGTGTGAACCCAGCCTTATTTGGGTACTGAGTAACAAGATCTTGTCCCTCCGTAAAGCTTGTACATAGCAACGGTCTTGGAGGTTATGGGATTAGGGCCAAACTTTTGCAGCTTGGGTAAAACTATACCAGGCCTTGTCGGCCCAAATTAAACTGGGAGGGAATCTCTCCAAACCTTTTTCCAAAGCCAGGGAACAAGGCAGGGCTGCCTCCATCCCCATCCTTATTTGCACTCCTGATGGAGCCTATAGCCCAAGCCATACGAGATTCAGTTGATATTAAAGGTATTCAAGTGGGGTGATAATTGAAAAAGTGTCTCTATAGGTTAATTATTTCATTTTATTTTTAAATGACCCTGGTCTTTCCCTAAAGGCTGCCCTGGATTTAATTACATCATTGCATCTGCTCTCTGGTTTAAAAGTAAAAAATCCCTCATCCTTCCAATTGATGAGCATGAGCAAGCGGCAGCAGATCCTTCTCTACCCCTTAAATGGACCTCAGTTGCAAAGTATTTGGGTACAGTGGTAACATCCAAGGTTACTGAATACTGCTCTCTTAATTTTTTTCCCCTACTTCAATCACCGATACAAAGGTTGAAAACATGGAACAATCTTCCCTTGTCACTTGTAGGGAAAATCATTCTTATTAAAATTAAACTGCTTCCTTCCTTTTTATATGTCCTATGTATATGTATACTGTGTGTATGCATGTATGTATATACTGTGTGTGTGTACTGTGTGTATGTATGTGTATACTGTGTGTATGTGTATACTGTGTGTGTACTGTGTGTATGTATGTGTATACTGTGTGTGTACATGTATGAGTATACTGTGTGAATGTGTGTGTACTGTGTGTATACTGTGTGTGTATGTGTGTATGTGTATACTGTGTGTACTGTGATTGTATACTGTGTGTGTCTGTATACTGTGTATGTGTGTGTGTGTGTGTGCATACTGTGTGGCCCCATAATCTCCTATTGCCTGGGGGCCCCATAATCTCCTATTGCCCAGGGGCCCCATTGAAGTAGCAGGTAGAATATCGGTAAAATGACGTTGCTGGACACAGGACTCAAGTATGGGAGATTTATTCCACTTTTGACCAAAAAATGGACACGTCTGACCCGACTCGTGTCTGAATGTCAAGTGTGCAAAATACAGCTCATACAGTGTACATATAATTTCAGCATATTGCGTCACAAGCAAACAAGCGGTACATTTCTGTTATACAAAACATTCTAACCTTTTAAAAATCAACCTAAAATCAACCTACACATCTTAAACCAGACAAGTTCTGCAAAACATGTATTTTTAAACCGTATGCAAAATTTTCGTTTTCCTTGCACAGAAAGAGGAACAACTTAGCAGGTTTCTGTGATGGGAGGGGGAGTGAGTAAGTCCAGTGTCTTTAACCGCAACCTGTCACAAGTAGTTTCAACATGAAATACAAGAAATACGATTCTTAGCTGAAATTCTAAATCAGTCTTACTACACACATAACTATGGCCATATAAACTGACCCTTGTTGCCACTTCATTCCCCCCTTTGATCATAATCATAGCGATTAATATGAGCGAGATTAAGCATCACTAGATAACATACAGTTTTTTTCTTTCTTCTTTATGGTGGCTTCACTAGCAGGCACAAAACATTCTTCTACCGAGAATATTCCCCATTGTCAGCTCCAGTCCGGTCTCTCATTAACTTATAAAACACTGGTATAGTGACCCTTGGCCCATGGTAACAATAAGAATACAAAAAGAGTAAAAATATTAGCACTCCATACACTATAGGGAGAATCAGAAAATAATTAAAACTTGTCTCTGCAATACTTGAGTTGGTGATCAGGGTATGGTTTACCAGCTTACCGGTGGAGCTAAAGCTCCGAACAGTTAGCCAAGTTTTATAGGGTGCATAAGTGGGGTCATAACAGGTTATCTGATTTTTAACAGAGCACATTGAATAGGTAGTCTCATTATGTACACAGGTACCAACTACTGTGCCCTTGCATTGATAATGAGAGTGCCACAGTAACATCTTGGTAGTTATGGATCCTACTCTGGTGGCCTTTATACAATGGTCACATGAATTACCCTCCCCCCTTTTTAGCTCGGCCAGTATCACTGCTATGGCTATCAACAGTCTCATTATAAAGATTTTAGTAAACATTACATCGATGAATATCCTCAAGCTTCAGCTTATGCGTAGACCAACCAGCGTCCGGGCTGTGGTTGGAGCAGAGCTTAGTAGATGTCCTTTATCTTCCGCCGTGCGTTGAGCCAGCAGCTTTCAGGGGTATGCTGGCCGCAGGGCTGCAGTCTGTCTATCTTCTGCCGTGCGTAAATTCAGCAGCTTCCAGTGGCGTGCTGAAAACAGGGCTGGAGTTCTTCCTTCTGATTTCCCTGGTAGTCTCAGTCTCAAAGGATCTTGGGGATCTACTGGGCCAGGAGTCTGTTAGGTCAGCAGCTCGTTTTACCCTGGAGTGGTGTATCTAGGGTGTCACCTCAGCTACCTTAATGGCTGTTGGGGTAGATAGCAGAACAGTGTAAGGTCCTCTCCATTTTGGCCCTAGTGGGGTTAAGTTCCACTCCTTTGCCCCACAATGTATCTCCTGGTTTAAAGGGGTGTACTGGGTTCGACAAGCTTATGGGAACTTTCTCTTGAACCCATTTCTCTATGTCTTGCATACTCTCCCCAAGTCTCTGTATCTATTCACGGTTAACGACCCCACCTATCTGATGCAAGTCTCCTCTTATCCCTCTAATGATGGGTGGGGGCCTACCATACAGTACCTCAAAAGGGGACAGATTTGTCCTCTTTGTTGGGGTACTCTGAATTCTCAGTAAAGCAATGGGCAACATCAAGGTCCATTTCATTTGGATTTCCTGACAGAGCTTGGCCAGTTGTGACTTGAGCGTGTGGTTTATTCATTCAACTTTTCCAGAGCTTTGGGGCCTATATGCGGTGTGTAGTTTCCAAGTAATCTTAATTGCTGTTGTTAATTCCTGGAGGCACTTGTGGACAAAGGCAGGGCCATTGTCTGAGCCTATGGCAGAAGGGATTCCATATCTGGGGATAAACATCTTTTACAAAACTGCTTCCGTCAGTACTCAACGTTTGGTTTTTCCAAGGGGCTGTCTTTCAAGTCTGGTCGGCTTGCATATCCATTACCTGGAGACAGTCATGAGTTAGGGGTTCTTGTGAGGTGGGGAGCAGAATAGCTGGGTTTAAAGTGTTTACAGTCTCTAAGTGGATACGAGGATTTTCATGCAGCATAGCTTGGTATTTAACCATTTGGCTGTGAACCAGTGATTTCCCTTGTAATCCATTAGTGACTGTGCTTGGTGTGGGACTCGGACATAAGTCTCCTGACCCAATGACGACTTGTCAACCTCTGCCACAAGGAGGGCTGTTGCTGCGATGGCCCGCAGGCAGGAGGGCCAGCCCTGAGCTACAGTGTCCAGTTGTTTTGAAAGGTATGTTACAGGGCGCTGCCACAATCCCAAGTATTGTGTCAGGACTGCTACTGCTATTCCTTGTTTTTCACTGACATACAGGCTGAAGACATTCTGGCTGTCTGGCAGGCTTAGCGCAGGGGGCCTGCATTAGGGAAACCTTAATGTCTTGGAATGCTCTGTTTTGTTGTTCTCCCCATTGAAAGGGTTCCTTTTCTCCCCCTTTGTGGATTCATAGAGGGGTCTGGCTTTTCTGGCAAAGTCCGGTATCCAGATTCGGCAGAATCCTGCCGCCCCCAGGAATTCACGTACTTGCCGTCTGGTAGTCGAAGTGGGGATCTGACAAACAGCTTCTTTCCTGCCTTCTCCCAATTGTCTCTGTCTTTGTGATACTCTGAATCCCAGGTACTTTACAGTCTCTTGGCACAATTGCGCCTTTCTCCGGGACACCTTATAACCTGCTTCCCACAATAATTGTAACAGTTCATTAGTAGTTAGAAGACACTCTCCTCTATTTTTAGCGACGATCAATAGGTCATTCACATACTGAAGGAGGACTCTATTCTCAGGATCAGACTTGAAGGATTTCAGGTCTTGGGTCAGGGCTGTTCCAAATAGTGTAGGGGAGTTTTTGAATCCCTGGGGTAAACGTATCCATGTCAGTTGTCCCTTACCCCCAGTCTCTGGGTCCTCCCACTGGAAAGCAAAAATGCGCTGGGATTGTTCTGACACTCTGAGACAGAAGAAGGCATCTTTTAAATCCAGAACTGTGAAATAGGTGGCCTCCCCCGGTATTAATCCCAATAGGTTGTATGGGTTCGGGAACACTGGGTGGATGGTCATTACAGCCTGATTGACCGCTCTGAGGTCTTGAACAGAACGGTTGTCCACTGTTCCGGGTTTCTGTACTGGGAGTAGAGGTGTATTCCAGGGAGACTGGCAGATTTTAGAATTCCATAGTGTAGGAATTTGTTTAAGTCCTTTTGTATTCCTACTAGGGCCTTTCGAGGGACTGGGTACTGTTTCAGGCTGACTGGAGTGGCTCCTGATTTTAATTCAATAAGGATTGGGAGAATGTGTCTGGCTAATCCTGGTGGGTTGTCTTCTGCCCATAGTCCCGGGATGTCTTGCAGTATGCGGGCTTCAAAGGGATGGGGCAATTTTAGGATAGCCTGTCCATCAGATTGGAAGTATATGTGTGCTCTGAGTTTAGCAAGTAAGTCTCTGCCCAGCAAGGGAATAGGGAAATCCGGCATGTGCAGGAACTGATGTTGGCTTGATGCCCCCCCCAAAACTACAAAGCCTTTCTAATAGGAAGGGTCTTTTTCCTTTATACTTCTGCGCTGCTTGGTTAATTCTGTGTCTCGCCTCAGTATTAAAAAGGGTCAATAAAAGTTGCTGACAGTCCGACCAAGTGGGGTTATGGGTCTGAATTATTGACCGGAGCAAATCTGTCATGGCTTGGGGCTTCTCAGAGTGGGCGGGGTTATGAATCTTCCAGTTCAATAAATCTGTTGTGGTAAAAGGGGTGTAAACTAGAGTTCGATGTCCCCCCACCGCCTGTTTCCTTAGGGGCATTTGCAGAGGTATGTTGAAAGATGAGGGAAGGGTCCGACTATTTGCATCGGGATTTCTCGTGGAAGTGGACACTTGATTGGGGAGCCCATTGGCTACTACTAAGTTCCCTATTTCTATCCTGCCTATACCCAGAGTGTTACAGTTAGGAGTATATTTACTGAGATTTGGCATTGACAAACTTGCTGAATCTGATGTAGGTGGACAACAACTTGAGTCCTCTTGTCTACTGGACGGGGCATTTGGACATGGCTCTGACCTGTCTCTATCTGAGGTTCGTTCTTCTACATATGGGGGAGGCTGATCTGTCTCTTCAGGTTGAGAATATATGTGTTTTGTTTGTTTTGTCAGTGGCACTACTGTTGTCATAGCCATAATTCTGCACTGTTCCTCTTTTTGTGGCTTCTATCCACTGCAGGTCTTTATCTCCCATTTGTCCGAAGGATGCACAATCATCCAGATGGAAGTTTTCTCCTAGCTGACTGACTGACTGAGGATTTGTCTGAAAGATGCACAATCATCTGGACGAACATTCCTCCTGACTGACCAGCTGAGGATTTATCCGAGGGATGCACAATCATCTGGACAGATATTCCTCCTAACTGACTGGCTGAGGATTTATTCGAGGGATGCACAATCATCCGGACGAACAGTCCTCCTGGAAGGTACGTCTTGGTCATGTTTCTGTGAGTCTGACATAATATTCTCAAATAATCGGTCAGCGGTCTCTAAGTCACAGGTTCCCTGCGGGGGCCAACGTGTTCCATAGCGGGGCCAATCTTTCTCATACAATGTTATCAATTTCTCAGGACTAAGTTTTAAATTGCAGTTCTTAGAAAATCCCTTCCTAAAGTTGGAGATCATGAACTGTAGGGGAGATTCAACACTTTGTTTCCCACCCATACTTGTAACCCAAAAGACACCAAGACAGACACAGAGGGTGGGGAAAATTATGAGAATTCAGTAAGGGGTCTGAATCCTCAACACAAGTAGGAACAATAGACAACGCTTCCCTCGGTCAGTGGCCTGGGCGCGGTCTCCTGGCCAGAAAACGCACTTAGAAGAGGTCAACTGTCCCCTCACCACAAGGTGATGTCTCATACACACATGAATCATACCAGACACTCCCACCCAAAAATTACTGACTGAAGATTTGTCCGAAAGATGCACAATCATCTGAACGGACGTTCCTCTCGGAAGGTGATCAGGCTTCCCTTCTCTCGATCCGTCGAGTGGCTGGCTGGCTGTCTGACTGTTATCCAAAAACAAAAGTAAAAAGACTCTCACCTGTTCCCGTTGGAGCTCCAGCTATCTATTTCTCAGGTTCCCAGGTCCTTTTGACGCTACCAAGGTCGTCCACAAAAGGCCACCAAATGGGACACAGCGCAGTCGCCTAGATAACAGTTCTAGAAGGTGCCTTTTGAGACTATGATATAGCCCACAGGACTGGCCTCTTGGACCACTCCTTGTAGGTCTGGTGGAAAACAGTGCCACCTGCCTCAACAGGTCACACCGATATTCCCCCCTCACGGCCAAATGCACCAAATGAAGTAGCAGGTAGAATATCGGTAAAATGATGTTGCTGGACACAGGATTCAAGTATGGGAGATTTATTCCACTTTTGGCCAAAAAGTGGACACGCCTGACCCGACTCGTGTCTGAATGTCAAGTGTGCAAAATACAGCTCATACAGTGTACATATAATTTCAGCATATTGCGTCACAAGCAAACAGGCGGTACATTTCCGTTATACAAAACATTCTAACCTTTTAAAAATCAACCTAAAATCAACCTACGCATCCTAAACCAGACAAGTTCTGCAAAACATGTATTTTTAAACCATATGCAAAATTTTCATTTTCCTTGCACAGAAAGAGGAACAACTTAGCAGGTTTCTGTGATGGGAGGGGGAGTGAGTAAGTCCAGTGACTTTAACCGCAACCTGTCACAAGTAGTTTCAACATGAAATGCAAGAAATATGATTCTTAGCTGAAATTCTAAATCGGTCTTACTACACACATAACTATGGCCATATAAACTGACCCTCATTGCCACTTCACCATGAGTTGTCAGTCCGCCCCTGCTTGTATCCAATAGAAAATCTATGGAAAGAACTAAAGATCAGAGTTCATAGAAGAGGCCCACGGAACCTTCAAGATTTGAAGACTCTGTGGAAGAATGGTCCAAAATCACACCTGAGCAATGCATGCGACTAGTTTCTCCATACAGGACCCTGCGACTTGAAAGCGGACCTTCTGTCATTTTTCATCTTTCCATCTATTAAATCTTCTGCCCTTGTTGTTTTATCTTTGGATAGTAAAACATTTTTTTTCTGCCAGTAAATACCTTATACAGCCCACTTCCTGTTTCTTATCTGGTCATTAGCCTAGGCTTATGACATCATGCACAGCTCTCTCTCTCTCACTCTTGTGAGAGTTTGCCAGAAAGGGAGGGGGGATGAGTCATAATAGGGCCAATGAGGGCTGCAGGGCTGCAGAGCTGGAGGTGTGCCTCTGTGTAAATCCATGAAGCGAACAGGAAGCAGCTTCAGCTGCCCACAGTTAAAATGGTTGCAGTCAAACTCAGTGGAGGGAGATTTCTGCAGCATATTTGGCAAGTACAGAATCACAGTATATATAAAATAATATGCAAAGTGGTTGGAGGGAAGCTTCAGAATGGCAAAGAAGTCTTTATTAGAAATTATGTGAGCAGACTGCAGTTCCTCTTGAAGCTGTCATTACCAACAAAGAATTTTGTACCAAGTATTAAATACTTATAATACTAATAAATATTTCAGTTAGCGGGTTCAATACTTTTTCCCTGTGTCTTTCCATTTTATTACACAGAACTTCATTTCTGAACAGATTTGTTTTGGTGTCTTTGTATGTATGGATTGCATGGGTTGTTACTGACATGTGGGGAACATTTCGTGCCCCCACCTTTACCAATAAATTTACCTAGAGAAATGGTGACGGGTTCAATACTGTATTTATTGGAGTATAACACTCACTTTTTCACCATGAAAATCGGGTGCAAATAGCGTGTGCGTGTTACACGGCAATACTTCAATTTCAGCTGCCTCAGAGGCAACGGGGGGGGGGCGAGTGGCATCAAATTACATACAGTGAGAATCTCCTGTTTACTTGGCGGCCTCTGTAATAGGAAGTCAATAGATTGCAATGGCGAGGCTGCTGCATTGATGGCAATGGCGAGGCTGCTGCATTGATGGCAATGGTGAGGCTGCTGCATTGATGGCAATGGTGAGGCTGTATTGATGTTGACTAATAAGGCTGCATTGAGGGCATTTGTGAGGCTGCAGGTGGGCATTAATCAGGCTGCATTGATGGCAATGGTGAGGCTGCAGATGGGCACTGACCCTTATTTTGCTTCAAAGTTCTTTATTTAAAATTTAAGTTTTTTCCTGAAACTTCCCTCTTAAAATGAATGTGCGTGTTATACGCCTGTGCGTGTTATATGCCGATAAATACGGAACTTATTTTACCCACTGTTAAACAATATGGCAATTATTTTTAGCTGGGAGTCGAGAATAACAGTCACTATACTGAAAGCAGACATATACTATATATCCACTATATACTATATCCCCCGTATATACTGTTTATCCACTGTCCTATATAGCTCTATATACTATACCCCCGTATATACCCAGATATAGAGGTGTGATGTGTATTTACCCAGATATAGAGGTGTGACATGTGTACTCTTTGTATATACTATATATCCACTATCCTATATATCTCTATATACTATATCCCCCGTATATACCCAGATATAGAGGTGCGACATGTGTACTCTCTGTATATACTATATATCCACTGTCCTATATATCTCTATATACTATATCCCCCATATATATACCCAGATATAGAGGTGTGACGTGTGTACGCTGTGCATATATTATATATCCACTGTCCTATATATCTCTATATACTATATCCCCTGTATATACCCAGGTATAGAGGTGTGACATGTGTACTCTCTGTATATATTATATATCCACTGTCCTATATATATACTGTATCCACCGTATATACCCAGATCTAGAGGTGTGACGTGTGTACTCTCTGTATATATTATATATCCACTGTCCTATATATCTCTATATACTATATCCCCCGTATATACCCAGATATAGAGGTGTGACATGTGTACTCTTTGTATATATTATATATCCACTGTCCTATATATGTCTATATACTATATACACCATATACCCAGATATAGAGGTGTGACATGTGTATTCTCTGTATATAGTATTTATCCACTGTCCTATATAGCTCTATATACTATACCCCCGTATATACCCAGATATAGAGGTGTGGTGTGTGTACTCTCTGAATATATTATATATCCACTGTCCTATATATCTCTATATACTATATCCCCCCGTATATACCCAGATATAGAGGTGTGACATGTACTTTCTGTATATATTGTATATCCACTGTCCTATATACTATATCCCCTGTATATACCCAGATATAGAGGTGTGACAAGTGTACTCTCTGTATATACTATATATCCACTATCCTATATATATCTATATATACTATATGCCCCGTATATACCCAGGTATATAGGTGTGACGTGTCTACTCTCTGAATATATTATATATCCACTGTCCTATATATCTCTATATACTATATCCCCCCCGTATAAACCCAGATATAGAGGTGTGACATGTACTTTCTGTATATATTATATATCCACTGTCCTATATATCTCTATATACTATATCGCCCCTATATGTACCCAGATATAGAAGAGTGACATGTGTACTCTCTGTATATACTATATATCCACTGTCCTATATACTATATCCCCCATATATACCCAGTTATAGTGATGTGACATGTGTACTCTCTGTATTTACTATACATCCACTGTCCTATATATCTCTATATACTATATACTATATCCCCCCGTATATACCCAGATATAGAGGTGTGATGTGTGTACTCTCTGTATATATCTATATACTATATCCCCCATATATACCCAGATATAGGGTGTGACATGTGTACTCCTCTGTATATACTATATATCCACTGTCCTATATACCTCTATATACTATATCCCCGTATAAATACCCAGATATAGAGGTGTGACGTGTGTACTCTCTGTATATACTATATATCCACTGTCCTATATATCTCTATTTACTATATCCACCGTATATACCCAGATATAGAGGTGTGTATGGGTGTAATATTCCTGATGGGGGGTATGGGTGTAATATTGCTGCTGGGGGGAAGTATGGGTGTAATATTCCTGCTAGGGGGAGGTGTGGGTGTAATATTCCTGCTGGGGGGAAGTATGGGTGTAATATTCCTGCTAGGGGGAGGTGTGTGTGTAATATTCCTGCTGGGGGGAGTATGGGTGTAATATTCCTGATGGGGGGTATGGGTGTAATATTCCTGCTGGGGGGGTGTGGGTGTAATATTCCTGTTGGAGGGATGTCTGTGCAGGAAGTTCTTGTCGTATGATGGACACGTCGAGGTTCAGTTCACACCTAGGTGTTCCGGATTCCCGAATCACATGCTTGCGAACCCTTTTTTTCAATATCAAACGTGTTTTTGCAGTGATTGTCACCTGACAAATTGCAGGACTGCTTTTGGGAAACAGTCATCCCACGATTTTGTTTGCGCGATTTGTCAGGTGACAATATTGTCTTGTGATTGGGGTGCCATTGAAAGTAATGGGATCACAAACATGTCAGGCGTTTTAAGGAGTAATTCCACCCACGATCCAGAATGCCTAGGTGTGATCGCAGCCTTAGCATCGTCTATCTGTTGCTGGGTTCACCTTCTATAGAGTCTGGGGGAACATTTTCTTCCTCAAATATTCCACACATTCGCTTCATTCTTTATTCCACCGCTAATATATACTCCGCATTGTCCTATATACCTCTTTTCTCTCTGAGGACTCCAAGTATTGGAGATGCCGTTGGCCGGGAATCGAACCCAGGTCAGCTGCTTGAAAGGCAGCTATGCTCACCACTGCACCACCAACGCAAGGTAGCATGTTTTTGTAGTGTGGGAGGAAACCAGAGTACCCGGAGGAAACCCATGCACAGGGAGAACATGCAAACTCCATGCATATAGTGTCCTGGTCAGGATTTAAACCATGGACCCCAGTTCTGCAAGGCTAACCCCTAAGTCTCTGTGCTGCCCATATGCGGCCTCTGTTCTCTAAGGCCCACCCCCGCTGAGTGGAGTACATCAGTTATGTCCACTCAAAGCGCCTCCAGAAGAAATCCAAACTTAACCTAAACTACAATCTATATATATATAACACTCCAAAACACACCCAAAGAATAACACACACCTCCACAACCTATACAAACTTATCCTAATCTACAATATATAACACTCCTATAATAAAACGCACCCAAATAACAATAAAGAGGGGTACAGCGGTCCCCAAATTAGCAACACAATGGAGCTAATTATTCTATTCACATGGAGGGCATGAATCCGTACCCCATGGGAGGGACGTGTTTACTGGAATGGAGATGCACAGGTGTTCCCAGCATCCCATGTAGGCAGTCCCATTGCTGTCAACTGGGGTGCAGAGGCTGTACTCAATGTGACATCTGTGTGGGTGCCAGTGCACGGCCCCAAACGCACCTATGGTGCGTCCACGCAACTGCACCCACATGGATGTCCTTTTTGGGGTAAACACAGCCCCCACACAGGGTACAGATTCATACACCCCATGTGAGTGAGGCCTTGGACTTCTCCATAAAGGACCTCACTGGCGGGAAACGTTCTAATTTCTCCAGCAGAGAAAGCCTAAAATAGCTGGAAAGACTCCTCCCACCTCTGAAGACAAAAATAGTTCCAACCTCCCATCATAGCCGGTCCAACACACACCTCAAAAACATACCGGCCTCCAACCTCCCCTCATTGCTACTGGAATGGAGATGCACAGGTGTTCCCAGAATTCCGTGTAGGCAGTTCCATTGCTGTCAACTGGGGTGCAGCAGCTGTAACCAATCATCTGTGTGGGTGCCGGTGCACGGCCCCAAACGCACCCAGGGTGCGTCCGCACAACTGCACCCGCATGGATGTCCTTTTTGGGGTAAACACAGCCCCCACACAGGGTACAAAAGAGTTCTCATTTCTCCAGCAGAGAAAGCCTAAAAAAGCTGGAAAGACTCTTCCCACCTCTGAAGACAAAAATAGTTCCAACCTCCCCTCATAGCCGTTCCAACACACCCCTCGAAAACATAGCAGCTTTAAACCTCCCCACATAGCCGGTCCAACACATGCCTTGAAAAACATACCAGCCTTTGAACTCCCCTCATAGCCGGTCCAAAACATGCCTCAAAAACATACCGGCCTTCAACCTCCCCTCATAGCCGGTCCAACACATGCCTCAAAAACATACCGGCCTCCAACCTTCTCTCATTGACGGTCCAACACACGCCTCAAAAACATACCGGCCTCCAACCTCCCCTCATTGCTACCGGAATGGGGATGCACAGGTGTTCCCAGTATCCCATGTAGGCAGTTCCATTGCTGTCAACTGGGGTGCAGCGGCTGTACCCAATGTGACATCTGTGTGGGTGACGGTGCATGGCCCCAAACGCACCCAGGGTGCGTCCGCACAACTGCACCCGCATGGATGTCCTTTTTGTGGTAAACACAGCCCCCACACAGGGTACAAAAGAGTTCTAATTTCTCCAGCAGAGAAAGCCTAAAAAAGCTGGAAAGACTCCTCCCACCTATGAAGACAAAAATAGTTCCAACCTCCCATCATAGCCGGTCCAACACACGCCTCAAAAACATACCGGCCTCCAACCTCCCCTCATTGCTACTGGAATGGAGATGCACAGGTGTTCCCAGAATTCCGTGTAGGCAGTTCCATTGCTGTCAACTGGGGTGCAGCGGCTGTAACCAATCATCTGTGTGGGTGCCGGTGCACGGCCCCAAACACACCCAGGGTGCGTCCGCACAACCGCACCGGCATGGATGTCCTTTTTGGGGTAAACACAGCCCCCACACAGGGTACAAAAGAGTTCTCATTTCTCCAGCAGAGAAAGCCTAAAAAAGCTGGAAAGACTCCTCCCACCTCTGAAGACAAAAATAGTTCCAACCTCCCCTCATAGCCGTTCCAACACACCCCTCGAAAACATAGCAGCTTTAAACCTCCCCACATAGCCGGTCCAACACATGCCTCAAAAACATACCAGCCTTCGAACTCCCCTCATAGCCAGTCTAACACATGCCTCAAAAACATACCGGCCTCCAACCTCCCCTCATAGCCGGTCCAACACACGCCTCAAAAATATACCAGCCTCCAATCTCCCCTTCATAGCCGGTCCAACACATGCCTCAAAAACTTACCGGCCTCCAACCTTCTCTCATTGCCGGTCCAACACATGCCTCAAAAACATACCGGCCTCCAACCTCCCCTCATTGCTACAGGAATGGGGATGCACAGGTGTTCCCAGTATCCCATGTAGGTAGTCCCATTGCTGTCAACTGGGGTGCAGCGGCTGTACCCAATGTGATATCTGTGTGGGTGCTGGTGCACGGCCCCGAACGCACCCAGGGTGCGTCCGTGCAACTGCATCTGCATGGATGTCCTTTTTGGGGTAAACACAGCCCCCACACAGGGTACAAAAGAGTTCTCATTTCTGCAGCAGAGAAAGCCTAAAACAGCTGGAAAGACTCCTCCCACCTATGAAGACAAAAATAGTTCCAACCTCCCCTTATAGCCGGTCCAACACACGCCTTAAAAACATACCAGCCTTAAACCTCCCCTCATAGCCGGTCCAAAACACGCCTTCAAGACATACCGGCCTTCAACCTCCCCTCATAGCCGGTCCAACACACGCCTCAAAAACATACCGGCCTCCAATCTCTCCTCCATAGCCGGTCCAACACACGCCTCAAAAACATACCGGCCTCCAACCTCCCCTCATAGCCGGTCCAACACATGCCTCAAAAACATACCGGCCTCCAACCTTCTCTCATAGCCGGTCCAACACATGCCTCAAAAACATACCGACCTCCAACCTCCCCTCATTGCTACTGGAATGGGGATGCACAGGTGTTCCCAGCATCCCATGCAGGGAGTGGCTGTACCCAATGTGAGATCTGTGTGGGTGCCGGTGCACGGCCCTGAATGCACCCAGGGTGCGTCCGTGCAACTGCACCCGCATGGATGTCCTTTTTGGGGTAAACACAGCCCCCACACAGGGTACAGATTCATAAACCCTGTGTGAGTGAGGCCTTGGACTTCTCCATAAAGGACCTCACTGGTGGGAAGAGTTCTCATTTCTCAAGCAGAGACATGCCTCAAAAACATACCAGCCTCCAACCTCCCCTCATAGCCGGTCCAACACATGCTTCAAAAACATACCGGCCTCCAACCTCCCCTCCATAGCCAGTCCAACACACGCCTCAAAAACATACCGGCCTCCAACCTCCCCTCATAGCCGATCCAAAACATGCCTCAAAAAATACTGCCTCCAGCCTCCCCTCATTGCTACCGGAATGGGGATGCACAGGTGTTCCCAGCATCCTGTGTAGGTAGTCCCATTGCTGTCAACTGGGGTGCAGTGGCTGTACCCAATGTGACATCTGTGTGGGTGCTGGTGCACAGCCCCGAATGCACCCAGGGTGCGTCCGTGCAACTGCACCCACATGGATGTCCTTTTTGGGGTAAACAAAGCCTCCACACAGGGTACAAGAGTTCTCATTTCTCCAGCAGAGAAAGCCTAAAAAAGCTGGAAAGACTACTCCCACCTCTGAAGACAAAAATAGTTCCAACCTCCCCTCATAGCTGGTCCAACACATGCCTTAAAAACATACCGGCCTTCAACCTCCCCTCATAGCTGGTCCAACGCATGCCTCAAAAACATACCGGCCTCCAACCTCCCCTCATAGCCGGTCCAACACACACCTCAAAAACATACCAGCCTCCAACCTCCCCTCCATAGCCGGTCCAACACACGCCTCAAAAACATGCCGGCCCCCAACCTTCTCTCATAGCCGGTCCAACACATGCCTCAAAAACATACCGGCCTCCAACCTTCTCTCATAGCCAGTCCAATACACGCCTCAAAAACATACCAGCCTCCAACCTCCCCTCATTGCTGGTCCAACACACGCCTCAAAAGCCTACCAGTCTCCAAACTTCACAACATAATCAATTACTTAATGTCAATCGACAATACATCGATCAAACATAATCACCTGTAAAAAAGTGTCTGACATTTTGGTGGTGATTATGTGTGGGCAATGTGTTGTCGAACCTTAAAGCTTCTGCAGAAGCTACAGAAAGGGAAATATAGAGCTGATGGGAAGACCTTCCAGTTACTGAAGTGGCAGCCGCCACCAGTATAGGGACCTGTGTAGGGACAGCCGTACCTGGTCCCTGGGAGGGTTCCTCAGACTTTTTGTTGAGTCTTCTTCTAGGAGCAGCCAATTGTCTTGTTTGTCCAACTACTTTGATAGTTGGTGATTCAGAAGCTGCAGAAAGGGAAGTAGAGGGCTGATGGGAAGACCCTCCGATTCCTGGAGTGGCAGCCACCACCAGTGTAGGAACCTGTGTTGGTACAGCCGTACCTGGTCCCTGGGAAGTTTCCTCAGACTTTTTGTTGAATCTTCTTCTAGGAACAACCAATTGTCTTGTTTGTCCAGCTACATTGATGGTGATTCAGAAGCTCCAAAAACAAAAATGGAGGCCTGATGGGAGGACCCTCCAGTTACTGGAGTGGCAGCCACCACCAGTGTAGGGACCTGTGTTGGTACAGCCGTACCTGGTCACTAGGAGGGTTCCTCAGACTTTTTGTTGAGTCTTCTTCTAGGAAAAAGACAATTGTCTTCTTTGTCCAACTACTTTATAGTTGGTGATTCAGAAGCTGCAGAAAGGGAAGTAGAGGGCTAATGGGAAGACTCTCCAGTTACTGGAGTGGCAGCCGCCACCGGTGTAGGAACCTGTGTAGGTACAGCCGTACCTGGTCCCTGGGAGGGTTTTTTAGACTTTTTGGTGAAGATAGCTGAAGGTATTGCTCTCTTGAAAATAGGTGCTGATGAGACTCTTTCAAGAGAGTGATGACGTAGTGGACTCCGATGATGATTGCTTGACTTGAAGATCTTTTCCGTCATGTTCACTAGCAAATCATCCTCTGATCCCTCCTCTTCATCTCCTAGTTTAAAAATTCTTCCAACGTTTTGGCCATCTTTACTCCCAAAAAAGCTGCACCCCTTCCATTTAAGTGCAATCCATCACTGCTATAAAGACGGTAACCAACTGAAAAGTCAGCCCAGTTCGCCATGAAGCCAAACCCCTCCTCCCTGCAATAGTTCCTCAGCCAGTTGTTAAGATTCCTAAGCTCCTGCTGCCTCTCTGGTTTGGCTCGAAGTACAGGCAATATTTCTGAAAATACTGCCTTGGAGGTCCTTTTCTTCAATATAGCCCCTAAGTCCCTGAAATCATTTTGTAGGGCGCTCCATCTTCCTCTAACTTTGTCGTTCGTACCAATATGTATCATGACAGCTGGGTTCTCCCCAGCCCCATCCAACAATCTGTCCATCTGATGTGCAATGTCCCGAACACGAGCACCCGGTAAACAACATACTGTTCGGTAATAACAGTCTTTGTGACAGATTTCCCTTTCTATCCTTCTAATGATTGAGTCCCCTACCACCAGTATCTTCCTATTTTTTGCAGTAACTTTGCCCTCATCTTCACTGGAGGAGATGTTCCCAAGGTTCCTCTGGGATTTTTGTGGAGTCTCATCTTGAGCGTCACATTCTGGTGAAGTCACAATGTGAATGCCACATTCTGGTGGAGTAACAATGTGAACATCGCTTTCTGGTGTAGTCTCGATGTTAACGTCACATTCTGTGTGAGTTTCAGCACGAGAGTCACATTCTGGTGAGTTCTCAATGTGAACTTTACATTCTGGTGGAGCGTCAACCTGAATTTCTTCTAGCTTTTTGGTCATCTTTTCTCCCAATAGAGCGGCACCCTGCCCATTTAAGTGCAGTCCGTCTCTGCTATAGAGCTGGTAATTTAGCGAAAAGTAAGTGCAGTTCTCCATGAACCCAAACCCCTCCTCCCTGCACCAGTTCCTCAGCCATTTGTTAAGTACCATAAGCTCCTGCTGCCTCTCTGGTGTGGCTCGAGGTACAGGCAGTATTTCTGAAAATATTGCCTTGGGGGACCTTTTCTTCAATATAGCCCCTAAGTCCCTGAAATCATTTTGTAGGGCACTCCATCTTTCTCGAACGTTGTCATTGGTACCGATATATACCATGACAGCTGGGTCCAATCCAGCCCCATCCAACAATCTGTCCATGCAATCTACAATGTTCCGAACCCGAGCGCCCGGTAAACAATATACTGTTCAGCGATAAGGGTATTTGTGACAGATTGCCCTCTGTATCCTTCCAATAACTTATCCCCTACCACTAGTATCTGCCTATCCTTTCTTGTAACCTTGCCCCCATCTTCACTGGAGACGTTCCCCTGGCATTTTGGTGGAGTATCAATGTGAACGTCACATGCTGGTGGATTTTCCATGTGAACGTCACACTCTGGTGGAGTCTCCTTGTGGAGGTCGAACTCTGGTGAAGTGGTCATGTCTAGGTTGCACTCTGATGGAGTGGCCATGTCTTGGTCACTATCTGGTGGAGTGGCCATGTCTTGGTCGCACTCTGGTGGAGTGGCCATGTCTTGGTCGCCCTCTGGTGGAGTGGCCATGTCCAGGTCACACTCTGGTGGAGTGGCCATGTCCTGTTCGCACTCTGGTGGAGTGGCCATGTGCTGGTCGCACTCTGGTGGAGTGGCCATGTCCTGGTCGCACTCTGGTGGAGTGGCCATGTCCTGGTCGCACTCTGGTGGAGTGGCCATGTCCTGGTCGCACTCTGGTGGAGTGGCCATGTCCTGGTCGCACTCTGGTGGAGTGGCCATGTCCTGGTCGCACTCTGGTGGAGTGGCCATGTCCTGGTCGCACTCTGGTGGAGTGGCCATGTCCTGGTCGCACTCTGGTGGAGTGGCCATGTCCTGGTCGCACTCTGGTGGAGTGGCCATGTCCTGGTCGCACTCTGGTGGAGTGGCCATGTCCTGGTCGCACTCTGGTGGAGTGGCCATGTCCAGGTCGCACTCTGGTGGAGTGGCCATGTCCAGGTCCCACTCTGGTGGAGTGGCCATGTCCAGGTCGCACTCTGGTGGAGTGGCCATGTCCAGGTCCCACTCTGGTGGAGTGGCCATGTCCAGGTCCCACTCTGGTGGAGTGGCCATGTCCAGGTCGCACTCTGGTGGAGTGGCCATGTCCAGGCCGCACTCTGGTGGAGTGGCCTTGTCCAGGTCGCACTCTGGTGGAGTCCTAATTTGAACGTCACTTTTTGGCGGCATCTCAATGTGTTGGTCGACAGGCCTGCCGTGTGAGCCTTGTGTGCAGTCAATACCACAGACATCTTCAATAAAAAAAAGAGAGGAATTAGATTTAGCACCTTCACCTAAATTTCATATATTTTTCTTTGTACAACATCAAATTATAGAGAGAAGTTCAAAACGCTTGTGCCAGAGACAATTAATATACTCGACATGACAGGGACACAAGGATGACTAATGTTGGCCTTCGTATAAAAATGCTGGTTGCCTGCCACTCATCCAAACCCATAATCGCATGAAAAATCAGACGGGCTGGTTGTACCCAGCCCGTAATCAGCCTGGCCATACATGGTTAGAATCTTGGCTGGTCCCTGCTGAACCGCCCGAAATTCGAACTGTCTATCGCCGGCTTTAGGGACACAGACACTTTTAATTACAGCACTTAGGTTAAAGGCATAGTGCATATTAAAATGCTTATGGAAATTAATTAGTGCGGTTTTATGTGTATTAGTTTTGTCTGTCTGTATGGCCTTGTTTACAAGGGTGATGAGGCCCCTAAAGCATGAATGGGCCGTTTTTGCAACATCTGTAACTTTCAGGTGCTGCATGCAGGCAGTCCAATGAAAATTAGTTGAACGCACAGCTGCACACAGGCAGCCACTTCTCCTAATATGACATGCACTGTTTGCATTCAGGGCCATTCGCCCACAGCCAGGGCCGCTGTTAGAAATCATGAGGCCTCGTACAGCTTACATGACTGGGCCCCCTCCACTTATAAGAGCCAGGGACTGAGCCTGCCCCCCAGCTCACAATCAGCCAGCCAACCAAAGGAGGTGGTGTGCTCTGTGAAGAAGTTAGGATGTGACAACATTTTCCTAACAGTGTACGGGGTTTAAAACCTGTACAGCACACAGGGATCTAATATGTGTATATAATGTTGTCATGTTTAAACAGGTGGTGAGGAGGTAATATAACACCTTCTTACCACCTGTCAAATGCCCTCTGAAGAGCGACCTGAATGTGGATTGCTGTTCAGAGGGCACAACATGTTTAAATAAGCCCTAAGGCAGTTCAGACAATCCATTATTTTTTGTCAATTCAGCAGGGAACAGGAGGGACTATTTCATGTTTTCTTTGAGGCACTGCTAAGTAATCTTCTGGTTTTCAGCAAGTACAAGATCACAGGAAGATGGTGTCAATAAGAGATCTATAACCATCCATCTGCATGTGTATGGACTTCCCAGTAGTGTGTACACGTGGATTGTTGGAAATGAAAACAAAAGATTGACATATATGACTACAGAGTTGCAATCAAAATTAAAACCTTCAAAGAGACAGTGGGAAAGAGATCTAGGTCCCATATCGGATGATCATTGGGAGGCAGCATTGTCCGCACTGCCCATGGTCTCTTTATCTTCCACACAGAAATTAACCCAACTATTCATTTCACACAGGACTTATCATACCCCTGAGAAATTGTTTAAATGGCAGCGTAAAGATACCCCTCTTTGTCCTAGATGTAATATGGGGACGGCTAATTTAATACTTATGTTATGGAGATGTCCTAAACTCCATCACTATTGGCAAGGGGTTATTTCTACTGTTAACTCTGCCTTTAAATCAGAATTGATGGAAGAGCCAGGGGTATGCCTTTTACCGTATATACTCGAGTATAAGTCGTCCCAAGTATAAGTCGAGTCCCTAATTTACCACAAAAAAATGGGAAAAACGTATTGACCCGAGTATAAGACGAGGGTGAGAAATGCAGCAGCTACTGTAAGTGGAAAAAGAGGGTTAACAATGCCCATCTGCAGCTGTATACCTCCCTGTGTCCTGTGCATGTGTCCTGTGCATATGTGCATGTGTCATGTGTCCTGTGCATATGTGCATGTGGCATGTGTCCTGTGCATATGTGCATGTGGCATGTGTCCTGTGCATATGTGCATGTGTCATGTGTATATGTGCATGTGTCCTGTGTATATGTGCATGTGTCCTGTACCTGCGTCCTATGTATGTGTCCTGTGTCATGTGTCCTGTGTATGTGTGCATCCTACCTGTGTCCTGTGCATGCCTCCATGTGCCGCTCTGCACCGATCAGCGTGTGCTATTACTATTTGGCGGCCATTCACTGTTCAAAAGCCGCACCTCCTCCTCGTCCGTGATAGGCAGAAAACTCCATTTCCCAGCAGTCAGCGGTCAGCCTATCACGGACATTCTCTCATTCTCATACCACAGACGAGGATGAGAGAATGTCCGTGATAGGCTGTACACTGACTGCTGGGAAATGGAGTTTTCTGCCTATCACAGACGAGGAGGAGGCGCGGCTTTTGAACAGTAATTGGCTGCCGAATAGTAATAGCACTCGCTGGCCGCCATCTGCCTGCATGACACGCTGATCATGTAGGCAGGCGGCGGTGACTCGAGTATAAGTCAAGAGGGGCACTTTCAGCCCAAAAAAAGGGCTGAAAATCTCGACTTATACACGAGTAGATACGGTAGGTATGATAGATGAATCTAGGACCCCGCAAAACACCCATGTACCGATAGTTAAGACTCTCTTTCAGGCCCGTAAACGTATAGCCCAAAAATGGATGTCTCCACATCCTCCGACATTAGGCGAATGGAAAATGCAAATAAATGACATGGTACTTAGAGAAAAATAAATATATCTACATAGGAACTGCTCAGAATAATTTGGTAAGGTGTGGGGGATGTGGTTGACTACCATGGGTTCAGCACTCACAACCATCAATTAGGTAGAGTGGCACAAGGGGTTTGAGGACAGATATAGTTGTGATGTATTGACCTTTTATTACACCTGATATATATGAACCTCTAAATATGGCAGTGTAAAAACTTGAATGGTGAAAGATAAAGATATTAGTAGGCTACAATGTTATGAGGTCTGTTTTTTTTTTTTTTCTATTCTTTTTCTTAAAGTGATTGTAAACCCTTACAGACCACTTTTTACTACAGTAAGCAGCGTATAATAAGGCTTACCTGTAGCTACCCCGGATATCTCCTAAACCTGCACAGATTAGGAGATATCCCCTGTATCAGCATGTGCCGACGTCATTAGCACATGCGCATTGAAGCAATGGCACGTTCGTTTTTTTTTTCTGGTTTACAACCACTTTAAAAATGTACAACCACTTTAAATATTGCTTATAAATGTGTGTTTATTATGATTATACAATAAGTACATGGGTTGTGTGTATGTCTTGTGTCTTGTACTTACCATTCAGGTCTTCTTTTTTCTGCTGCTGGCCATTGACTTTACAGCCGACACCGAAGCATCCAACAACGGCTCTGAAGCAGCCGCGCATAAGAGCCCGTGTCCTCTTCATTCTTTTGCTTGGGATATCTGCAGGATGGACACTGATATCTCCTTCCATAGGTGGTCTTCCAATGGTGGCTTTCTCTTTGGTGTTATTTTGAGAAACAACCTTTTTAAGGTTAAATCTGTTCATTATGAAGCATAATGAAACACGCTTTAAATGGGCGAGAATTAAATGTAATGAAATCGGATAAAATCTGATCAGATTACAAGAAAAAACTCGCTAGAGAAAGAAGCTTGTGTTAACCGTTCAGAGTCAACAAAGCAACTGGCAGGAACCCTGCTGAGTGTTTCTTATATGAGAGCAGCCGGTGACATCACAGTGCAGTGTTGTCATGGCAACTTTTTTTTTTCAAATCTCCTGGTGCTCCTCTAACACAATTTTTCTTAAAGGAGCCTCCACCTGGTTTTGAAATTCAGCCAGTAGGCTTAGTATACAAATCTATTAAACAAAGATGTGTCTCCTTTAAAAAAAACATGTTTAGATTCTTACAGTCCTATGGCTTCAAGCTGAGCTCTTCACACATTTTGTACTTCTCACCATCCAGCACTAAACTGTACACTTGGAACAAATTGTGATGGGGGCAGTATTCATGGAGCAATATTGATGAGGCAATATGATTGGGGCAATATGATGGGGGCAATATGATGGGAGCAATTTTGATGGGGGAAATATTAATGGGGCAATACGAAGGTGTCAATTTTGATGGTTGTAATATTGATGGGGTAATTTTGGTGGGGGCAATTTTGATGGGTGCAAAATAATGGGGGTATATTGATGGGGCAATTTTGATGGGGGCAATATGATAGGGCAATTTTGATGGGGGCAATATTGATGGGGGACATTTTGATGGGGGCAATATTGATGGGGCAATATGATGGGGGCAATATGATGGGGGCAATATAATGGGGCAATTTTGATGGTCTAAATATTGATGGGGCAATTTTGATGGGGGAGATATTGATTGGGGCAAATATGAAGGTGGCAATTTTGATGGCTGCAATAATAATGGGGCAATATGATGGGGTGAATATTGATAGGGCAATTTTGATGGGGGCAATGTAATGGGGCAATTTTGATGGGGGCAATATGACAGGGCAATTTTTATGGGGGCAATATTGACGGGGGCAGTTTTGTTGGGGCAATATGGGGGCAGTTTTGATCGGACAATTTTGATGGGGGCAGATTTTGATGGGGGCGGATTTTGATGGGGAAATTTTGATGGGGCCAATATTGATGGTGGCGATATTCATGGTGACAATATTGATGGGGCAATTTTGATGGGGGCAAATTTGATGGTGGCAATATTGATGGTGCAATATTCATGGTGACAATATTGATAGGGGCAATTTTGATGGGGGCAATATTGATGGTGGCAATATTGACGGGGACAATATTGATGGGGCAATATAATGAGGGCGATATTGACGGGGCAAATTTGATGGTGGCAGTTTTAATGAGGGCAATATTGGTGGGGGCAATTCTGATGGGGAGTAATATGATGGGGCAATGTTGATGGGGGCAATATGATGGAGCAATTTTGATGGGGCAGTTTTGATGGGGAAATATTGATGGGGGCAGTTTTGATGGGGAAATATTGATGGTGGTAATATTGATGGGGTCAATATTGATGGGGGGGCAATTTTGATGGGGTCAATATTGATGGGGGGCAATTTTGATGGGGCGATATAATGAGGGCAATATTGATGGGGCAAGTTTGATGGTGGCAACATTGATGGTGGCAGTTTTGATGAGGCAATATTGATGGAGGCAATTTTGATGGGGGAAATATGATGGAGGCAATATGATGGGGGCAATTTTGATGGCAATATGATGGGGCTATTTTGATGGGGCAATTTTGTTGGGGGCAATATGATGGGGGAAATTTGATGGGGCATTATTGATGGGGGTGATATTATGGGGAAACATTGATGGGGAAATATCAATGTGGGGCAATATCATAGTTGATGTTAATATTTATTTTGGAACTTAATTCTGCATAAAACATTTAACAGTGTAATTTCATGAGATCATTTACGAGGGCATTTGGTGACGGACTTAGGGATGGAGTTGGGTGGGGCAACTGGTGGTAAGTAACTCTTAAGGCTAAGGTAGATATCATGGAAATATTTTAAGCAAGTTGACTGAGCTATGCTCTCCTTTCTGTTGGGCTCCTCCTAACCTAGATTCAAATTAAAGGTGCTTCATAGGCCCTGTCCAGACCTATATGGCTGCCCTACTCACTCATGCCCTATAACTGGTTGATAGCGGACAAAACTAATGCTGTTGTGGTGCTGGAAGCTGCATTTCTAGGGTCTTACAAAGCATTTTGTAACCTGTTACACCAGGGAGCCTCAGTACTGCTTTACATTACACAGTCAATGAAGTCGCTTATTAAAGCCTGGCTTCTTCTAAACCCTAGAGCTGCCAATCAGTGGTCACCCACATAGCCCTCTATGGTACAATCCTTTCCTGTCTGAATTTTTAAGCTTTCAGGACCCTATGGTTTGTACTACAAGGGGATCAAAAACCTTAACCAGATCTGTGCAAATTGTGCTCTCAGGACATTTGACTCTCTAAAGGCTCAATTTACACTACCCAACTCCCATCTATTTCACTATCTCCAACTGTGCTACACTTTTCAAATGCAATTTCAAGCTCACCCACTCACCTTTGTGGAATCTGGCTTGGAGAGCATGCTGCAGGACAACCTTTATCCACACTATAAAAAGCTCTCCTTCCATCTATTCATTTTCGCCTTGATACAGTAAACTGCTGGCTAGCTGGTGTGATGAGGAGCTGGATATGGATTCAGAGGACTGGGAGGATGTCTGGGAATATTCTATGCACCAGTTGATCTGGGCAAAAGGCAGACTGATCCAATCTAAAATACTTCACAGGGTATATATTACCCCACAAAAACTGCATAGGATTTACCCAAACATTTCTGCTAAATGCCGGCGCTGCCCAGAATACCCAGCACCATTTATGAATGTAATCTGGCTGTGCCCAATGGTTCAGTTCTTTTGGAAGGTGGTTACTGAGTGCATTAGAATGTGGATGTTTGTATACTTGATCTGGTCCACTTATTAGCCATGTCCAGAGCAATGAGAACACCGATAGGGTTATTATTTTACGCCTGCAAGGCCATACTGCTCAAATGTAAGTTTCAGATGGCATCTACACTTGATTTTTAAAAAACTTTGGTCGACTCAGCCATACCACTGTATAAGTTAATTTATGAGTCTAGGGGTTGTCCTGGGAAATTCACCAAAACATGGAATATCTGGGTTGCCTTAGTTGGAACAAACCCTTCTGGCAGATGCCTTTATGGGATCTGCTCCCCCTCCCTAATTTAATTCTACTAACCTGATGAGAGCATTTGCAGGGTAGAGGCAGGTTAGATGGTGCAATTTTTGGTTATGCCCATGCCATTGAGCTTTATCCAAATCCACCATCTTGGTTGCCAAGTGGATAGTTTTGTCATTGTTTTTTGTTGTTTAGTTTTTTGTCTGTTTACCTTAAGCCTGGGTATGCCCAATAGGCTTTATTTTGAGGTTACCCAAGTACCTAACAGAAATCCCTGTCTTCAGGCTATGTAAGTAGAAAGAGGAGACCCGTATGGGCAGAGTTTAGAAATAGTAAAGAGCCTAAGGCTGGCCATACATTATACATGTAGCACTCTCTAGTGTGCTACTAGTGATAGTGTAGTTAAATTTAGAGGGGTTGTAAAGGCAGATTTTTTTTATCTTAATGCATTGTATGCATTAAGATGAAACTCCTTCTGTGTGCAGAAGCCCCCCTAACACTTACCTGAAGTCCATCTAGTTCCAGCGATGTCCAGGAATGTCTCAGCCATCCAAGATTCTCCTTCCTGATTGGCTGAGACACAGCAGCGGCTCTCCCTGCTGTCAAAGTCAGCTAGCCAATCAGGGGCAGGTCGGGGCCAGGTCGGGACTCCGTGTCTGCATGGACACATGGAGCTGCTTGCTGTGGGGGGCACTGAACAGGAGGGAGGGGCCAGGATCACAGAAGAGGGACCAGAGGAGGATCCAGGCTGCTCTGTGCAAATCCACTGTAACAGAGCAGGGAAGTATAACATGTTTGTTATTTTTATAGGTATAGCGCTGGTAGATTTGCGATCTACCATCTGATAGGTAAATTTAGTAACTTGTTCGTTAGGAAGGTTAGATTTGCCTCTGTTTCAGCTTGGCTGACGTTGCGTGTGTTTCCATACTGAGCCGCGGGTGTCGCTGTTACCGCTGGCTAGTGTTGGAAGGGCAACATGTCTAAGCGTATGGATGCTCTTCTGTCCCGGAGACAACTCGGTGGAGGTGGTCCTCCGAGTTGCATTTTGGGCGAGGGTATTTATGGGACAGACGCCATATTTTGGCGTTCGTTTTACAGCCACCTGCTGGCCCTCCTGGCCGACAGGTATGCGTTAGAGAGCTATCTCGTGGGCCTCCGTTTCGGGGCCTACCACAGCGGCTGAGGAATGGTCCTGAGCTGTCTATCCAAAGGGAAGAAGCTGGACAACCGAGGATATCCCAGGGGAGGACCCGTCATGGAAGGATCATGCAACGTGCTGGTCTGGAGAGGGGCCTGGTGACTCGGTTGGAGGACGTATCCTAAAGTAATTATACAGCATAGTGTTCCCAGGTTGGCTAAAGGGTTCAAGCACTGTGACTGACATTCACCACAAGAAAACCAATACATCCTGTGGCAGAGGATTGTACGGGTTCATCCCAAATAAGTCTGTGGCAGATACTTTTGTTCGTGCTACGTACTGGCTGCTAGGCTAGTGAGAGAGGCCTATCCAGGCGTGCAAGGAGTGTGTTCCACCAAGGGAGGGCATTCTATTGAAATATCCAACCCCAAGGACATTTGTCAAGAATCTTACTAAAAAGGTATTTGAGTTTTCCTCTGCAGTTCTCCTTTTGCATCTTTCCTGCTACTTCCTTCATTGATGGTTTAATAAAGCATTGAAAATGTACTCAAGTGTTGGTGCGTGTGTCGTCCAGAGGTAAACTCAACGGAACCCTAGACCTGGTGCCGGTGAAACAGAGGGAAGGAGAGTGAAGGTAACAAGCCCGCTTAAACCAGCAGCTCCACCGAGAGTTATTGCTACATGTGGGGGCGTCATCCGGGATTTGTTGACCGTCAGTTCTCGCAACCCAGAGAAGTGTTTCATCTGGAGTTTATGGTGAGAACTGGACTTTGAAAAAAAAATCTTACAGGAAGAGAAGGGGTTAAACTGCAGGACTTTATTTCTGAGTGCGTAGACGGCGGGCGCCAGTGAAGGCCCAGGAACTACGTGATCAGAAGAACAAGTGGGAGGAGCCTACCCTACTTGATACCGCGTGGGACGCGTGTATGTGTTTGGTGCCAGAGGAAGAGAGAGGTCTCGTGATCGTGCTGAGAAGATCAGAGTGTGGCCATGTCTTTTCCGGCGATGCAGCCAATTATGGGACCGAGAATGTTCCCTGCGAGCACCGTGTTGAATACTGTGTTGACCGGAGCCCTGCTTACGGATACTGGAGTTCGGTTGAAGCCGCAGGGGAGGTTTGTTCTGTACACCTCAGGAGATATTGAGGGACTGGGCATGATCTGCCACCGATGTGAAGGACTGGCCGTGCATCTTCGTCCATTTGGCCAATGTCCGCAATGTGGAGAGTACTTGTTTGTGGTGGAGCAACCTACCACGTCGCCCCGTGCTTATCGAATGGATTGGGCAACAGGTTTCGCCACAGTAGAAGCTGCTACTACTACAGAGAGAGAACGGCAGGCCGTCACTTCGCCTGTTGTTACTGACAAGGTTCCGGAGAGAGACACTGCTGCAGTTGTCTCATCAGGGGACATTACTGTGACTTCTGCGTCCACTACACCTACTCCTGTTGTACCTGTTCAAAGGAAGGTGGGATATGTGAAGGCTAGCCGCGGCCGTGGTCGAGGCCTACCCCAGAGGTTACCTGAACCGGAGCTACCAAAGTCCACGTCAGGAACGGGTAAGCCACTGATGTGGAATGTATCTGGGACTGTAAATAAATATCTGCCAGCGGAAGAGTTGGGAGATTCGGAAATAGACTCCATGTCGGATCTTTCCTGTGATGATGACTTATTTGAGACTACGTCACAAGAGCTGTTGTGGTCACAAGGTGAAGATGTCGCCTCTGCTATGACCTTCCCTGAATGGACAGCCCTGAGTTCTGGGAAGACGTCACCCTGTGTGGAGCCGCACAGAACTGCTACAGAGACTTTATCAAAAGTTGCTAGTTCACTACAGACTCCGGCTGTGTCTATGGTGAGCAAATCATTGGAGTTCCCTTATGTGCCTCAGGATATAATGCAAGTGATTGAACTTAACCGGGAACTTTGGTACAGTGAAGCTGTTTGGGACTATTTGTCTGTGCCTAAGCCTTTCCGAAAGACTGGATGTTCTGTTAAAATGGATGAATGTTTTAGTGGATGTTTTATGCACTGGAACTTCGGTCGGCACATCTATGCTGACAAAGTTGTCATCTGCAGGCCCGGAAAAGATGATGTTGTCTATTTCATTACCACAGTGGATAAAACGGGAAAAACACCGACATTGCCAGATCCCCGGTTTTATTGGTGACTCTGGACAAAAGAACTTTGGGCTAGTTAGTTAGTATCAGTGTATAGAGATCTTTGTGATCAAAATATAATGTTCATCTTGACGTCTTCAAATTCAAAGACTCTTCGCTAGCTGGACTTTTCCATTTAAAGAGAGTATACAGGGATGGACTCCTTAAGATTTTTTTTTTTTTTTTTTATACTAGATGATGGGAAGAGAGGCTCAAATGAGGCTTTGCTCCTGATATTGTACAGTATGTGTGTGTGTTTAATAAGTTTTCCTTTTCAGGAACTATTGGATCTCCTATCAAGCTGGGAGGCTTTTCAGCTAGATAGATAGTGAGGTTATGTACAGTCATAGGATGGTTTTGTTTGCGGATGTGAACATAATGTTTTATAGATGTAAGTTTTATAATATCTTTCCACTGTCTTTCTTTCTCTCTTTGTCTATCCAAGTTATTAAAAGCTCAAATACCTACACCCAGGCTTGGGAGTTACTGTCATTGTTGTTGTGGACAACGTCTACTGTAGTGGGAGGAGTATGTAGCACTGGTAGATTTGCGATCTACCATCTGATAGATAAATTTAGTAACTTGTTCGTTAGGAAGGTTAGATTTGCCTCTGTTTCAGCTTGGCTGATGTTGCGTGTGTTTCCATACTGAGCCGCGGGTGTCGCTGTTACCGCTGGCTAGTGTTGGAAGGGCAACGTGTCTAAGCGTATGGATGCTCTTCTGTCCCGGAGACAACTCGGTGGAGGTGGTCCTCCGAGTTGCATTCTGGGCAAGGGTATTTATAGGACAGACGCCATATTTTGGGGTTCATTTTACAGCCACCTGCTGGCCCTCCTGGCCGACAGGTATGCGTTAGAGAGCGATCTTGTGGTCCTCCATTTCGGAGGCCCACGTTGCTGCGGCGCAGGGGTGAGCCCAGAAGCTTGTCTGGGGCCTACCACAGCAGCCGAGGAATGGTCCTGAACTGTCTATCCAAAGGGAAGAAGCTGGACAACCGAGGAGATCCCAGGGGAGGACCCGTCATGGAAGGATCATGCAACGTGCTGGTCTGGAGAGGGGCCTGGTGACTCGGTTGGAGGACGTATCCTAAAGTAATTATACAGCATAGTGTTGCCGGGTTGGCTTAAAGATTCAAGCACTGTGACTGACATTCACCACAAGAAAACCAATACATCCTGTGGCAGAGGATCGTACCGGTTCATCCCAAATAAGTCCGTGGCAGAGACTTTTGTTCGTGCTACGTACTGGCTGCTAGGCTAGTGAGAGAGGCCTATCCAGGCGTGCAAGGAGTGTGTTCCACCAAGGGAGTGCATTCTACTGAAATATCCAACCCCAAGGACATTTGTCAAGAATCTTACTAAAAAGGTATTTGAGTTCTCCTCTGCAGTTCTCCTTCTGCATCTTTCCTGCTACTTCCTTCGTTGATGGTTTAATAAAGCATTGAAAATGTACTCAAGTGTTGGTGCGTGTGTCGTCCAGAGGTAAACTCAACGGAACCCTAGACCCGGTGCTGGTGAAACAGAGGGAAGGAGAGTGAAGGTAACAAGCCTGCTTAAACCAGCAGCTCCACTGAGAGTTATTGCTACATAGGGAAAAAAAAACAAGCCTTTACAATCACTTTAAGTTTATGACTCATGGTAAGTTATGCGAGTCTGCAATTGGGTCAGGTTACTGCAGGTCAGGCTGAATGGCTCTACAATGCAGGTCTCTGGTACTTCCCCCTGGATCTAGAAGCTCGAAGAAGCTTCTGGAAGTTAGTGGGCAGAGGCTAGACGGTCCTGATCTGCATACTTATGGGAGTCTGACCAATCCCCAGGCAAAATATCCTGGCAGGGTGGATGGATCAGCCCCTAAATATGGGAGAGCCTAGCCAGCAGGGAAGAAAGGAGGACAAAATGAGTACAACAGCACACCCAGGGATTCACAAGGGCAGAAACTGGCACATGCTGAAAGCTTTCAAGGGACAGCGCTGTCCTTTTATCCCTTGTCCTGGGAGCAGCCGAGTGGGCTGGGAGACAAGCAGCCAGGAGGGCTTGTAGTACCTGCAGGCGTTGGAGTTGGGAGCAGTTCATCAAGAAGAGAGGATGTACTCGTGCATGCAGTTTTGCAACATTTTCTACTTTTTTCCAAAAGAGGCTAAGAGCTTCTGGTCCGTAAGAGACTTTGCCACTGATCCAAAGAGACTGGGGGTGTCTAGCAAGGAGAGCGGTCCAGGATCTTTTCTTTGTTCATAGGAAGTTTCTCCTCATCTGTTGTTCTTCAAGTCAATTTGGGTAACCCATAAACCCTACACCCTATCCAAGTTATTTTCCCCAATAAAATAACAAAAACAAGCCCACCATTTCTTGTGACTGGATGCAAGTTGGAAATGTGTGTTGTCAGGCTGTGCAGGAATAGGGGAAACCAGTCACCAACAGGTCCTGCTGGGGGGAGCACCACATACAATTTTCCTTTTGATTTACCAAAACCGCATAATATGAGGTCAAACCTAAACACTTTTAATTTGTATGCAATCAGGCAGGCCCTTGCGCTACATAGTTGAAGGTAAATCTAAAGGAAATTAAACAAGAAAACTGTAAAGCCAGCTTTAGGAAAAATCATAATTTTAATTGCATTAATGCGACCTATCAATGAAAGGTAAAGATATTGCCAGGACTGCATGAGATAAGCTTAATAGAGGGTAGTAGTTAGCCACAAATAAGGATGAGTAAATTGGGATTAACCTAATCGCTAAGTAATCTAAAGATGAGGTCGCCCAGCGATAGGGAAAATTGATCGAAGCTGCAAGACCAGATCGCCAGAGAGAGAAAGGTTTGAGGGAGTCTTCTTCAAAGGGTTAATCTGAAGTCTTGATATATCAGAAAACTGTTGTAAAGTACTTTGCAAATTTGGAAGTGTGGTATATGGGTTGGTAAGGAGTAGCAGGGCATCATCTGTGAATAAATTCACCTTATAATGAGATCTTGCATCCTGGACTCCTGCTATATTGGGATTATCTCAGGAGGACCAAATCTAGAGGATCCAAGGCCAAAATGAGGAGGGCTGGGGAAAGGAGACATCGCTGTCTTGTGCCTCTAAAATTCAAGAATGGTGTGGGGGGGAAAAGCCAGCATACTTAAAGAGGTTGTAAACCTCCCTGTATACTTTATACCTATAGGCAATCCTAGAATAAGGCTTACCTATAGATACTGTAAATATCTCCTAAATGTGTGCCGTTTAGGAGATATTTACTGTATACTGAGCCGATTATGTCATCGGTGCTTGCGCTCTGAAGAAACGGGCATCTGTGCATAATACATAATGTGCTAGTATGCGGTGCATACTAGCACATTATGCTTTTACTTTTGCCGGGGAGGTAAAATTATTATTATTATTTTTTTTTTTTTTTAAGAGTTTACTTCCTCTTTAACTGAGGCTGAGGGGGATGCCTTAATCCAAGTCCTAATGTCATCTCCACTGTCATCCATATTGTGTTAGCTCATAATGTAAATAGTAACGAGAGGAAATCAAAGGCCTTGTAGATGTCCAGCAAAAGAAGACAGGCAGTTTTTTTTTTTTTGGTGGTTCAAGATGTGGGTTAGGTGAAAAACTTTGTGGATGTTGTCTCCGGCCTGCCGACCTGGAACAAACCCCACCTGGTCTCTATGTATAAGAAGATGGAGGCATTTGTTGATTCGAGCACTAAGGATCTTCAGGTCCACATTCAAAAGAAAGACTGTCCTGCATGCCTGAGGATCAAAATGCCACATCTGACTTCTTAGGTTTCATAGTGATATGAGCCTTAACCACTAGGACTGCCCCACGTACATATACTAAGGCCCTTAAGCGCAAAATCACGTACCTGTACATGATTCCTCGGATCAGGTCTGGGGCAAGCGGAGCCACGCCCCCACTGTGATTGTACACAGCAGGAGCCAATTAGCAGGTGCGGCGGCCACGAGGAGGAGAGGCAGAATGGCGGTCTGCCTATGTAAACAAGGCAGGCCGCCGTTCTGTCAGAGAGGAAGAGAAAGATCTTGCGTTCCTGCTAATCAGGAACACAGATTTCTCTTCCTCCAGTCAGTCCACCCCCCCCCCCCACTACAGTTAGAAAGCATTCCCTAAGAGCACAGTTAACCCTTTGATCACCCCTGATATTAACCCCTTCCCTGCCATCCATTTATACAGTGACAGTGCATTTTTTGTTTAGCACTGATCACTGTATATTGGTGTCACTGGTCCCCAAAAAGTGTCACTTAGTGTCAGATTTGTCTGCCGCAATGTCCCAGTCCCGCTAAAGATCGCTGATCGCCACAATAACTTGTTTATAGTGCAAAAAATAAGAACTGCAGAGGTGATCAAATATCATCAAAATAAAGCTCTATTTGTTGGTGGGGTCAGGGGGGAAGACATCAATTTTGAGTACAGCGTCATGTCTGCATGAAAAGTCAGTTAAAGCAACGCAGTGCCATATCGCAAAAAAAAAAAAAAATGGCCTGGTCAGGAAGGGGGTAAAACCTTCTGGAGCTGAAATGGTTAAAGACCATCTCTAGCTTTTCCTCCCCAAAACAACATAGGCAAATGTGCATGGGAATGAATCACAGTCACACTGTCAGTTTGTGCGTAATTTCTCTTCTTAAGCTGTATTTAGCTGGATGTTGTGTTTTTTATGTCACTTCTTCACCCGGCTGCATTTCAAAGTGATCGGACTTCCTCCTACCTTCCTTTGCTATCCCTGAAACTACACAACCCATGATCCTTTGAACCTCTGTAGTTTCAGGACTGGCTATGGGAGTCACTTTTACCAGTTCTGGGAGTTGATCTGGATGCATCATGGTTACTAGGAGCATTTTTGGGCATTCATGTGGGTGGTGAAAGGGGAGTAATGAATTGTGTTACCCCATTCCTCTCTACAGTGAGTAGTGTACAGTTTAGCAGGAAAGGAACAAGCAGGAATTGTAACCTTACAAGCCATCTCCTGCACAAGAAATATGCAATCAGGCATAAAGGGCACACAATAAGACTGCTCACATTATTATTAGTTACAAATTTAATTTGCAACATGTAACTCCATATAGTGTAATTTAAAGGATAAGTTCACCTTTGGGAATATGTAACGTGATCCCAATGCTGCAGGCACTGCCCAATCACCCTCCCCCTTTGCGACAGCAGTACAGGGAGAAGTTCCCCATACTAGCTGTCACTATTTGAAATCAGCACGGCCGTGTCATTCATTCACACAGCTGTGTGTGCAGGGGCGGACTGACAACCCAAGGGGCCCCCGGGCATCAGGAGACCATGGGGCCCCCTGTGTCCCCACCCACAAAAAGCTCCAACTACATAGTGCAGCTCAATTGAATAGAGGGGGCATTTAAATATAGCCTGCATGGAAGTTCTCGGCTTTTTTCCATAGGAGGTTCCAGGTTTAAAGGTGGCCGATGCACAGTAGCCATCTTTATGACGCAATCAGGGGTGTTTTATAAAAGCAGTGGGTTTGAGCACAAGATCATAATTTGGGCCCCAATGCCAGAGAAAGTAGTGTGGCATGGGTGTGGTTTACGGGGGGGCTGGTTTTCATTGCCTTGTGCAGCCATTCAGCTACTTCATTAAGAGAGAGGGGGTGAGAAAGAGAGAAGGGAAGAGAGAGAGAGAGAGAGGGGAAGAGAGAGAGAAAGAGAGAGAAGTGAGAGAGGGGGGATGAGACAAAGAGAGGGGAGTGAGGGAAGTTAGAGAAAGGGGATGAGACAAATAGAGAGAGGGGAGTAAGAGAGAGAGATGGGTGTGAGAAAGAGAAGGGGGTGGGGGGATTGTGAGAAAGAGGGAGGTGAGACAAAAAGAGGGGGTGAGAGAGAGAGGGGGATGAGAAAGAGGGGAATGAGAGGGGGGGGTGAGACTGCAGGGCTGGTGCAAGGATTTTTGACACCCTAGGCGAAACCTAATTTTTCCACCCCCCGTGGCTCCACCCCTGACCCCACCCCCTTTTCCCTGCCTATGTATACCCCACCTTTTTAATGAAGCAGTCCACCAGCACTCATCAAATGCAGCCTACTAGCACCCATCAGTGAATGTTTGCTTGCTTCCATTCATTGGGGACTCGGGACACAGACACAGTCCTCCGCTGCCCCTGCATCTCTGACACTATGTGCAAATGGAGTGGCCACTGCCTGATGATGCTGAGACTTAGTTGCTTGCTGCAGAAAGAAGAGAGTAGAAACACCAGTGGCCCTAGGCAGCAGTGCACTCTAGGTGGCTGCCTAGTTTTCCTAGTGGTAGCACCGGCCCTGAGTGAGAGAGAGGGGGGATGAGAGGGGGGAGTGTGAGAGAAACACAGAGAGAGAGGGGGGGTGACACAGAGAGGATGGGTGAGATAGAAAGGGTGAGTGAGAGAGAGTGAGGGGGTGAGAGGGAAGGGGGAGAAAAAGAGAATGATGGGGGAGGAATTGAGGGAAGGTGACACTCAGGGGGTTTGCATTATAAGACGTACAGTGCCCCTCCATACTCAGGGCACACAGGGGGGTACCATTATAAGGCATATAGTGCCCCCAACCTTGGGACACACAGGGGACATTAAGTTCCCCCCATCATCAGGTCACACAGGAGGCACCCCATTAAAAGATATTTAATGCCCCCCAATCTCAGGGCACACCGGGTGCTCCCCATTATAAAGTGCAGAGTACATCATCATGCTCAGGTCACAGAGTGGACCCCTTGTTATAAGGTGCACAGAGCCCCTTACTCAGGGCAGAAAGGGGATCCCCAACAACAAAACACAATAAGCCCTAATTCTCAGGTCACAACGTGTGCCCCTCATTACAAGGTGTATAGAGCTTCTATCCTCAGGTCATACAGGGGGTCCCTATTATAATATGCACTGAGCTCCTCAACCTGAGGTCACACAGGGGGTCCTCATTATAAGTTCAGTGCCCCCCATCCTCAGGACACAGGATCTCTCAATATAAGGAGTTATCTCTCTCCCAGCCACATGGCATGACAGGGGGTTGTCCATTATGAGTACTGTTCATGCTAAGGGGACACAGGGCCCCCCCAATATATGAAGTACAGTGACCCCCCTCCCCCCCCCCCCCACACACACACACACACAAGCCCCCACATATATGCTATCACTTTACTCCCCCCTAACACATGTTCATCATCAAGCTATGACAAGAGAGGCCACTGGCTCTTACCACCCTTGCTCCAGCAGACATTTAATTTTCCAGCATGCATATTGTGCGGGAAGCACAGCCTGGACTTCAGGAGATGGCAGGTGCCAGCATTGTATGACAGGGCTAATCATCTTCCAGTTGTATTTGGGTGAATTGGCAGCCAAACATCCTGCTGGGAGGTGAAAGTGAAACTATGTATATATGCAGTGCAGGAGAGACTTCAGCGATGCTGTTCTCCTCACTGACAAGAGCAGAGAGACAGTATAATGTGAGCAAGTCACACATGCAGCCTATTTGGCGGCGGTGCTGTTAAACTGATGCCGACCCCTGTCCTGAGTTCTCTCACTGGTTCGAGAAGTGTTCTCCTCCTCCCTAGGCTCTCTTGATCTCTTTCACTTTCTCTCTCCCTTCTGAAGACTGGACCCGGTACCTGCTTGCTCCATCCATTCTGCTGCGTCCTCCCAGGAGCCTCTCATGGGGCCCCCTACTGGCCCCGGGCCCTCGGTCAGTGTCCGATATGCCCGAATGGTCAGTCCGCCCGTGTGTGTGTGTGTAAGCCCCGACAACCTTTCCAGCTGTTGGGGCTTGTAATTCTTAATGAACCACCACAACGCTGTGGAGCACCATAGTAGTTCATTAATACTTTCTGTCAGTGTATCTGCTAGCCCGTATGGTAGTTACTGGCACATCTGCATGGCACCAGTGATCTGCTGAAAAAATTTAAAATTTTTTTTTTTTTTTCTAGTTTTTGCAGAAAAAAAAAAAATGTATATATATATATATATATATATATATATATATATATATACACATACATATATATATACATATATATATATATACACATACATACATACATATATATACATACATATATACATACATATACATACATATATACACATACATATATACATACATATACATACATATATACATACATATACATACATACACACACAAATGCAAACATCCTTTAAAAGAAATGTGCTTAAGGCCCCTTTCACACTTATACGACTTCAAAGTCGCGCGATTTTACTGTGATTTGGGAGCAGTACTACTTTGTACGGCTTTGCCACAACTTTGGCATTAACAAATGAAAACATACATGGTGTGAGGCTTGTGCTTACAGCTTGTGCTTGCAAAGTCGTACTGAAAACATGTCTATATTATTCAGGCACGATTTGCATGCTAATTGAGGGTTTAACATTGAGGTCTATGGAGTACAATTCGCATGGAAGTTGGACCAAAGTAGTGCAGGTACTACTTTAAAGTCGTGCCAATATGAATGGTAGTCATTGAAAATCATGGAAAATGACTTGTCATACGATTTTGCAGTACAAAATCGTGGGACAAGTCGTATAAGTGTGAAAGGGGCCTTAGGATGACATTGATTCCTCTTGTAATGTCTGCCTTCATTTTGTAAATGTGCTGTGTAAACTGTTGGTGCTATATAAATCCTGTATAATAATAATCTATATACTGGATAGTTACCAACTGTCCCGGATTTCCCAGGATTTAGACTCCATTCCCGATTTTGTTGTTTCCCGGTAAATGTCCCGAGAAATCCAGTTCTTCACGGATTTTCGCTGCCGCCACTAGAGGTCTGCGGCCGGCCATTTTTAAGAAGAAGACCAGGAAGAGGGCTGGGGGGGGGCTAGATGGAGCTCCTGCGTCGCCGCCCATCCTCCACCCTGCTCTGCCTCTCCCCGCCTACCCCCCACCCCGCTGCCAGTCCGTTATGGAAAGGGGCGGGGGTTCTAGCCATGCGACCGGTGGAGGGAGACAGTATCCTCCTACTAGGACACCTAAGGTAGGGGGGGCGCACCACTGGGGGAATCTGATGTAAGGGGGGCTCCGCTGGGGACACCTGATGTGAGGGGGGCTCCGCTGGGGACTCCTGATGTGAGGGGGGGGGCTCCGCTGGGGACTCCTGATGTGAGGGGGGGGGCTCCGCTGGGGACTCCTGATGTGAGGGGGGGGCTCCGCTGGGGACTCCTGATGTGAGGGGGGGGCACCTGATGCAAGGACAGACTCTGCTGGGGGCACCTGATGCAAGGACGGACTCTGCTGGGGGCACCTGATGCAAGGACGGACTCTGCTGGGACATCTGACGCAAGGACGGACGGCTGGTGGCAGGCGATGTGGCAGGTGACATGCTCAGGGATCTCACTGATTCAGCATTATGGTGAGTTGAATAATTTCATTTTATAATACAATTTAATAATAGAAATAATGCACTTTCATCATCCTGACACCATAACAACCATGGTGCCGGGATGATTGAAGTGCTAACACCAGGTGTTTGGAGTATCTTTATCTGCTGATTGTTAAACTTTCTAGAATACACATATTTCCATTGTTGTGTAGGATCTGGGGCTGCTGTCCCTCCATCCCTCTCCCCCCCTTTCCCTCTCCATCCCTCATTCAGCTCAGACTCTAACCACACCCCCTTTGAGCCACACCCATTTAAGACACGCCCACTATTTCGCGTAAACCACGCCCATGCTTCGCATGCCGCATTTTTGCTTTTCCCCTTTGCCATGCCCACAAATGCATGCCCCGCCCCCTAATTAAAACAAGACTCCGCCTACAGCCAAAAAATGACCAGTTACACTTACCGGTAACTGTGTTTCTGGGAAGTCTTCCAGGACGGCACCCTGAGAGATGACTGGTCCTCCTGACAGGAAACACAATCAGAAAGAGGTTAAAAACCCCGCCCCTCCCTGCACTCCTCAGTTGTGCAAAAGTATTGACCCACACCAGTGCATGAAAGTGAAATGAAAACACCTCCAATGTACTAATATATAAAAATACAAACCGGGTGGGAAGTAGGCCTGCCGTCCTGGAAGGCTTCCCAGAAACACAGTTACCGGTAAGTGTAACTGGTCATTTTCTCAAGTCGTCTTCCAGGACGGCACCCTGAGAGAAGAGCAAGTAGCTCAGGCCTACCTTAGGGCGGGACAACTGCTTGCAGGACCTTTCTGCCGAAGGCCAGATCCTGGGGTGACAGAAGTTCCACTCTGTAATGTTTCAGGAACGTGTTCTGGCTTGACCACGTTGCTGCCTTACAGATTTGATCTACCGATGCTCCGGCTCTTTCTCTTTCAAGAGGTTGCCAGAGACCTTGTAGAGTGAGCTTTAAGATTAGTTGGAGCCGTCTGACCTGAATGCTCATAAGCTATGGCAATAGTCTGTCTAATCCATCTAGCAATGGTTGTTCTAGAGGCCTGCTCGCCTCTTCGAACTCCACAAAAACTAACAGATGTTGGGATTTTCTAAACTCTTTAACCTTTTCTAGGTAGAGCAACAGACATCTCCTGACATCCAACGTATGGAAGGCCCTTTCCTTCTCGTTCTGTGGATTGAGACAGAAGGAGGGTAAAATAATATCCTGTGACCTATGAAAGCGTGAAGCTACTTTGGGAAGGTACAAAGGGTCCTGCCTGAGAATAATTCGGTCTTCTAACAGGCGGAAAAAAGGCTCCTTTATAGAAAGAGCATGCAAATCGTCCACCCTTCTGGCTGTAGTAACAGCCAGAAGGAAGGCGGTTTTAAAAGAAATCAGTCTAACTGACGATTGAGCCAACGGCTCAAAAGGTGCCCTGGTCAGGGCTTCCAAGACTAAAGATAAATCCCACGGTGGAAATTCCTTCATTTGCACCGGGGAAAGTCTCTCTCTAGCTGACAAGAATCTTTTAATTAAAGGATCTAGAGCTAATCTAACATCCAGAAAACTAGACAAGGCCGCCACCTGAACCTTCAGAGTTTTGGTGGCTAAACCTCGGTCTACTCCCTCCTGTAGGAAGTCTAAAATAACTGGAATTTCCTTCTGGGGAACTTTTCTCACTTCACACCAACGGGAAAAAGCCCCCCAGACCCTAGCATAAATGCATCTAGTTACCGGCTTTCTACTCAGTAACAGGGTGTCAATCACCTTCTCTGAACACCCCTTGTTGCGCAGGCACTCCCTTTCAACAGCCAGGCTGTCAACCTGAAGAAACCGGGGTTCGGATGGTAAAGAGGGCCTTGAATCAGAAGATCCTGACGTTCTGGAAGCTGAACCGGAGGCACCACCGCCCATTTCCACAACGTGGGAAACCAGGACCTTTTGGGCCACCAGGGGGCAATCAAGATCAAATTGCCCCTGGACCGACTCAGTCTTTGAAGGATTCTTGGAATCAGAGGTAAGGGAGGAAAGGCATACGCCAGACTGAAATCCCATTCCTGAGCCAATGCGTCCACCCCCTCGGACCCTCGTTCCCTGCAGAGGGAAAAATACCTCTTGACTCTCCTGTTTTTTCTGCAGGCAAAGAGATCTATCTCCGGTGTACCCAGCTGTTGACAGACCCTGGTGAAAACTTCGGGGTTTAGCTCCCATTCTCCCTGTTGTACTGTCTGACGACTGAGGAAGTCTGCCTCTATGTTGGAAACTCCCCTTATGTGTACCGCAGAAATGGACGGTATTCTCTGCTCCGCCCATTCTAGAATCTCCTGTGTGAGATTCATTAGGGAAAGCGACCGTGTACCCCCCTGACGGTTCAGAAAGGCCACTGTTGTGGAATTGTCGGAGAGGATCTGAACTTCCTTCCCCTTGATCTTGTTCTCGAAGGCTATTAGAGCCTCCCTGACAGCTAACAATTCCCGGAAATTGGAAGAGGCAGTTCTCTGTCGTGTGTCCCACACACCCTGAGCTTGCAGTTCTTCTAGATGGGCCCCCCATCCCCACGAGCTCGCATCGGTCGTTATTCTGACCGGCTGAAGCTGGAACCAAAGGTGGCCTGCCCCCAACCTTTGAGGGTCGAGCCACCAAAGTAAGGAATTTCTTATTCTTAGAGGAATGGTCACCAGAGTATCTAGGGATTCCTTCTTTCCATCCCATGAGGATAGAAGGAAGTTTTGCAGGGGTCTTGAATGGAGCTGGGCCCAAGGCACTGCCGGGATACATGAGGTCATGAGACCTAGAATCTTCATGATCACTCTTCTGGATACTACCTTCTGGTGCCGGATTGAAGACACTGAAGTAATCAATGCTTCTATCTTCTCCTGCGGAAGGATCAGTTTCTGCCTTACCGAATCCACCCACAGACCCAGGTAGAGTTTGGTCTGAGAAGGAATCAGAGAGGATTTCTCCTGACTTATCAACCATCCCAGGGACTCCAAGGTGGATATTACCTTGTCCAGATCCTGGAGAAGGGATTCCCTGGAAAGGTTGTAGACCAGCAGGTCGTCTAGATATGGTATCAGGGAAATCCCCTGAAGGTGCAGATAGGAGATGACCTCTGCAAGGATCTTTGTAAACACCCTTGGACTGGCCCCCAGTCCGAAAGGTAGGGCCTGGAACTGCCAGTGCTGTGTACCCCGATTCGTGCGGATAGCAAAGCGAAGGAATACCTGGTGCTGCGGAAGAATGGGAATATGCACATATGCATCCTTCAGGTCTATGGTAGCCATGAAGACCTCTTTTAACAGAAGTTTCCTGACCGTATAGACCGATTCCATGCGAAATCTTTTGTATCGCAGGAAGGTATTTAATTTCCTTAGATTCAGGATTAACCTGAATTTCCCCGGACAGTTTTGGAACAACAAAGACGTGGGAATAAAAACCCCTTCCTTGCTGATCTGCCGGAACTGGGAGAATGACCCTCTGACTCGCCAACTGCTCGATATTTTCCATGAGTCCTATGGCTTTTGGCTTTTCTCTGGGTAAAAATGTCAGTAGAAATGACTGTGGAGGCCTGGAAGCAAATTCTAGCCCATAGCCCTCTCTTATCCACTGAAGGACCAGAGGGCTTTGGACTCCCACTGTGGGATAAATTGCGCCAGCCTCCCTCCCACCTTGGTGCTGGCGTCACTTAGGATCCCTGTCTGCGACCTTAGGGCCGGAGAAAAGGAGAGCTCATTTCTGTTTGGCTTTACCAACACCCCACTTCTTTCCTTCCTTATGGTCTTTAAACTGGTTGTTGACCTGGGGGCCTCGAAAAAATTTTTTGGCCTTTTTAGGTTTAACCGGAAATTTCTTCCCCTTCTCCGTAGATCTGGAGAGGGTCTGGTCCAACCCTGTACCAAACAGGAGAGATCCTTCAAAAGGAAGACCGCATAACCTAGTCTTAGAGGTATGATCCCCATCCCAGGTCTTAACCCATATGGCTCTTCTAGCAGAATTGAGAAGCGCTGCTGTCTTAGCTGAAGTCCGCACCGACTCCACAGCCGCATCCACAAGAAAGGCTACCGCCTTACCAATTACCTCCAAGGAATCCAAAAGATCCTTGGACTTGGAAGAACTCGCCACATGATCAGTTAGCTTATTCAGCCACATGTTAGTATTCCTGGCTATACAAGCTGAAGCTAAAGCCGGACTTAAAGTAGCCGCATTGGCCTCCCAGGCCCTGCGTAAAAGGGTCTCAGACCTACGGTCCATTTGGTCCCGGATGTTACCTGCGTCTTCAAAAGACAGGTCAGATTGTTTAGACACCTGTGCCAGAGATGCATCTAGTTTGGGAAGTTTAAAAAACTTCTCCTGCTCCTCCTCCTTAAACGGACACCTGCGTTTCCAGGTTTTAAACTTCTGAAGTTTATTTTCTGGCTCCTTCCACTCTCTTAAAACAATGTCTTTCAGAGACTGGTGGATAGGTAACACTTTAGACTGAGCCTTAGACAACCCCTGATACAATCTATAATGTACAGAAGTCTGAGCCTCCGGCTCCTGGATCTCCTCAGAAGCATAAATAGCCCCTAGGAGGCCCTCCATAGCGTCTGTTGAGAAGATATGTCTACCTGGCCTGGAATGCTCCCCTTCCTCCTGGCTATCTTTTGCCACTTCCCCTTCTTCAAGGAGACTTTGGCAGGGACCTTCCACTTCTTCCGCCTCTTCTTCCGAATCCTGAGAAGATGGCGGTTTCTGCGGAGCAGTGCTCACCTGTCTAACATTAGAAAGAGCACTTTCCTGGGAGGATGAGCCCTCTCTGCTATCCTGCCTAGTATTGAGGCTAGCCTGAAAGGCTTTAAGTGTGGACAGCATCTCAGATTGTACTGAGAGAAACTCTCTCATAACCTCTGAAGTCTCCTTCCCCGATAATTTATGAATGCATTTGTAACAGAACGGCTTGGTGTGCTCTGCAGTTAGTTTATCATTGCAGTACCCACACCTCTTGAAATGGGAAGGATTTTTGGGTCTCGGTCTACTGGCAACACTCTGGGTTTCTGTGTCTGCAAGATAAGAAGCCCATTTAGCTAGTAACAAATAAAACGAGATCTCTTATGAGGGAAAAGCTAGAGGGGCACCCCCTCCCTTATCTCCTCCAGCCTGACAGACTCACCCCCGGTGGCCTCCACAACGGCTGTAAACTCCTCCTGCTCCATTGCTGTGAGTGAGTAGTGGACACCTGCTCCTTGCCTGACACTGCCTCTGGCGCCCGGAATTAATCCCCTGCTGGTACCTGTTTCAAGCCGGCTGCTGGCTCCTCATGGCGTTCCGAACGCCGCCGCCATCTTGCCGAGGCCACTTCCTCCTCTGTGGGCGGCGCGCTCTAGTGCCCGGGCCGCCGTGACGTCATTTCCTCCCAGAAATGACCACCGCAAAATGGCGCCGATCCTACACACAGCCGCCGGCGCTGAGGCGGCCAGGAACCCAGCAAAGAGCAGCAAACAAGCAGCATGTGGCAAATCCTCTCTAAAAACCATGAGGTAAGGAGAGGTAGGAGCAGGAACATGGTCCCTGGAGTTCTGGAGACTCAGAGTGCCCAGGGTCCTCCAGTTCTCATGGGGAGCTCTTCATTGCCCCCCTGAGAAAAATAGGGGAACGAACCCCCCCGGGAAGGGCAAGCCCTACCAAACCCAAAGGTTTTCCAAAAACCTGCAGTCTGGCGCCCAAGGGGGAACTTCCAGCCCATGGCCTTCCATCTATTAGAAAAAAAACAAACTGTTTCGCTGTGGGGAAACACAATCAAAAACTGAGGAGTGCAGGGAGGGGCGGGGTTTTTAACCTCTTTCTTGATTGTGTTTCCTGTCAGGAGGACCAGTCATCTCTCAGGGTGCCGTCCTGGAAGACGACTTGAGAAAAGTGTCCCTAAACATTTTTTTTCAATGTTGGCAACTATGATACTGTATGTTGTAAAGTGAATGTGTAGTCACCATTCTCATTCATTACCATGCACTGTTACACAGTCTCTGCCGTGCCTACCCAATGCTGGATGAGGGATAGTAAAAGGAAAACATCACACTTTAGTTTTGCAGCAGAGCAGATATTAATCCTGGATGAGGATTGGCATATTATAAGGGGAACAACAGAGGCGGAATGGAGCGCTGACAGGTGCTGCTGTTGGACAGATATGGGGCAGTGGTGTGGGACAGGGAAGGAGGCAATTAGGTATATCCAGGGGTTAACAACAGTCTTTGTATATATGGCGAGCAGCAGCCAGCTTATCAGAGTAGAAGGGACTCTGTGGTATGAGGAAAAAAAGGCAGCACTGCTCTAAGGGTAGTAGATTAGTAAAACAAGGCTTTAATAATGTAAAATGTGCACTCACGTTTGAGTAATAAAAACAGGCATGAGTTAGTTCTCCTAAGCATCGCAGAGTCTCATCTGGTTCCAGCTGGGCTGTGGTGGCCGCTTCTGGTGGAGTCCGTAGTGCCGAGGTGTGGGATTCCCTCAGCCAGCGCGTCAGCAGGTACGTAGGATGATGACGTCAGATGATGGAGAGTGGGGGGCGTGGCCGTAGCGCTCGCGTTCTGAGCATGCATGCATGCTTCTTCGTTAGGCGTAGGTATAAGCCATGCTTGATGTTGGTTATATAGGGAGAGAGGAGGGGAGGGGAGGGGAAGGGGCAGTGTCCAAGAGTGATTGGCCAGGCAGCGTTGGTACGTGTCAAACACACGCCAGCAGGAACAATTGTGGAAGGGTAAAGAGATGAGATGCTAATGTCGCCCGTAAGCACAGAGAGAATAATTATCAGAGGGGAGAATGAAAAATCGAAATGAGGGGCAGTGAGTAAAAAGGGGGGGGGGGGGGAGAGATAGGAGATTGATAAATAGGTAAAAAGTGATAAAAAAAAATTATTAAAAATAGAAAAAATGAGAATAAGAAAAAATATATATTATATAAAATTAATATTAATATATAATAAAATATAATTATAAATAGAATAAGAATAAAAAATATAGAAAAAAATATTAGCATTATAATAAAGGAAGAATATGAAGTGAGAGAAAATAATAAAAAAAAAAAAATAAAATAATAAAGAATAAAATAAAAGGAATGGATGGGAGGAATACGAGTCATATACATTGTATGTACGCATGCAACTACCATGTATCAGGCATATGTGCGCACTTGTATTTATGTATGCATACATGCGTGTGCATGGGAGGAATACGAGTCATATATGTGCGCATGTAACTACCATGTATCAGGCATATGTGTGCACTTGTATTTATGTATGCATGCATATGGCAAAATTACATGTGGAATATAGTGATAATGGACAGTAATAATGCTAGTGGGTGAGAGCGGGGAGTATTGGGGCTGCAGTATACTAAAAAAGTGGTGTTGGCGGTGTAGCCTGAAAAAAAAGGGTAAGTGGATGGTATGAAGGCATGGGACTGACGCAGCTGTAGGGTATTATAATAAAAATGTGTGTAAGGTTAGGGAATATGCAGGTAGGCTATGAAATGAAGGAAAAAAGGGGAAAGAAGAAAATCCCTTCACTCTGTTCAGAGACCTCTAATAAATTCATCCGTGACCTAACTGTCAAAAGGTTCTTCAATATTAAGGTGTCAAGAAATCCCACTATAGCCAATGCACCCGAGGAACCTCATGATGACCCCACCTCTGACCACGCATTGAATGCTTCCTGCCTAGCTCTCCTTGAGGATCTCTACACTGGAGATGGTGATACAGATATCTATACATCATATCTTACTGAAGTTCACTCCGCCTCCCCACCTATTCAGCACACCCCCTTCCGCCCCAAATCTATCTTTAACCCCACCCATGTCAAAGGCCCATATCTACAGAGTTTCTACCAAGTAGTTTTCTCCGAAATTAAACACTTGTGTAACCAGGCTACGACCCCCACAGATAATCATAACCTCTCAGTATCAGAAAGGGCATGTCTTAAGGCTCTAACCCACAACACAGACTTCATCATAAAAAGAGCCGACAAAGGAGGTGGGATTGTCATCCAAAACAGAGATGCATATCTCAAAGAGGCCCACAGACTCCTGTCTGATGACAAGACCTACATCAAACTGCCTGGTGATCCTTTACCCAAGTTCATACCTGAAGCCTATGCATTGGTGAACAAGGCAACGAGAGATGGTATCATCACAAAAACTGAAGCTGCATTCCTCAAAACGGGATAACTACAATACTCCTTATTTCTACCACCTTCCCAAAATCCACAAAAGCCTGACCGTGCCCCCTGGACGTCCCATAGTGGCCACCATGGACAGTATCACTAACCCTTTTTCTCTGTACATCGATCATTTTCTGCAACCATTGGCCCAGAATTTACCGGCATACATCCATGATGGCACCCACTTACTCAACACTTTATGCAACTACCGTTGGGAATCCACCTATTTATGGCTCTCTCTCGATGTTTGCTCGCTCTTTACACCAATCCCACACGAAATTGGACTAGAAGCAATAAAGTATTTTCTCTCTCAAGACCCCCATATCAACTTCAGACAGGCAGAATTCATTATAGAATCCACAAAATTCTGCCTTAACCACAATTATTTTTCTTTTGAAAACCAATATTACTTACAAACCCAAGGCACAGCCATGGGTGCCAACTTTGCCCCCCAGCTATGCCAACCTGACGATGGGGCTCTGGGAGCAACGCTCAATCTGGAACAACAACCCCTGCTCTGAACATATCGTATTTTTTGGAAGATATATAGATGACATAATCATCATCTGGGATGGCACTCGTTCGAGTAAACGAATTTGTGGCCTACTGCAATAACAACGACTTAGGCCTATCATTTACTTCAGACCGCGACCCGAACACCCTTGCCTTCCTGGACCTAGAACTAAGCCCCTCGGAGGACCACATCCATGCCAAAAACTATATGAAACCCACTGCAGGCAACTCCTACCTCCATTTCCACAGCTGTCACCACCCTAGATGGATTCCCAACATACCAAAAGCCAATTCTGCCGTTTGAAACATAACTGCACGCAGATGGAAGACTACATTGAACAAAGCAGTTTATTCAAGAAAAAGGTCTCAGAAAAAGGCTACCCCCCTAGTGGAGGAAGCCTATAACCACTTTCTGAGCGAAGCACCGACATCCAACAATCAACAACCTATCTCGTTATCCCAAGCACCCAGATTTATCACCCAATTCTATACTCAACATAGAAAAATGGAACACATCCTCCAGAAACATTGAGGCATACTATTAGAAGACCCTCATCTCAAAAATAGTCTTGAAAAATCACATACAGAAGAGCACAAAACCTAAAAGGAAAAATAGCTCCCAGCAAACTGAAAACCCGTAGACCCCAACCAACTGTCAAACCTACCTTTTTCGATGTCACGCTGGCTGAGGGAATCCCACACCTCAGAGCTACGGACGCCACCGGAAGCGGCCAGGGTCTGACCCCACCACAGCCCAGCTGGAACCAGATGAGACTCTGCGATGCTTAGGAGAACTAACTCATGCCTGTTTTTATTACTCAAATGTGAGTGCACATTTTACATAATTAAAGCTTTGTTTTACTAATCTACTACCCTTAGAGCGGCGCTGCCTTTTTTTCTGTTTTTATATTAAAGGGGAAGCCCAATCGGCTTTAATTTTTTTTTGACACAGAGTTCCTTTTTAAATGTAGCTGACCAATTCTGGATGAGGGTATGAATATTGGGAAAGAACCCCACACTTTAAAATCAAAGTGTAACGCTGCTGAAAAATTAAAGACGGGTGTGGTGGTGCAAGAAAAATGTGTGTACATATTCATAGCAGGCATTAATCTCAGATGAGGGTCTGGTGTAGTTTTGTTGCAGCGCTGTCCTTTATACTCACGAGACCCTATTCCATAATGAGGGCCTGTTACGATATTAACCTCCTCACGCCTGCGCTATAGACAAAAGACGGCTACAGCGTGGGCTTAAATTGCCTAGAGGGTGTCCATGTATGTCCTCCTGTGCTTGAGCTGCCTGCAGGGCGCACATCGCTCTCTGTGATCAGCAAGTTAATGAGAGTCGGTTGATCACAGTTCGGAGTAAGGGGCCAACCCCGGCCCCTTACCATGTGATCAGCTGTCAGCCGATCACGTGATGTAAACAGAAGATCATAATCGTTAATTTTTTTCCTTAACGCTAACAGCACGAGGAAAAAAAAAAAAGGTAAAATCAGATTACCGGCTTCTGTCAGAGGGACCTCGGTCCCGCACACAGACAACCACTGCTGTTAGGTGGCACTGCTCATCAGTGCAGCCTCATCAGCAAAAATTACCTGTTTGTTTTTGTTTTTAGCAAAAAAAAAAAAAAAAAAAAAAAAAAAAAAAAAAAAACACAAAACCCAGCAGTGATTAAATACCACCAAAAGAAAGCTCCATTTGTGCGAAAAAAAGAAAAGTTTAATTTGGGTACAGTATTGCATGACCGTGCAATTGTCATTCAAAGAGTGACAGTTCTGAAAGCTGAAAATTGGCCTGGCCAGGAAGGGGGTTTAAGTGCCCAGTAAGCAAGTGGTTAATGGGGAACCCTACAGGGTTTTTAATTTTTGCAAAAAAGTTCCCTTTTATATTCATAGCAGACCAACAAGGGTCTGGTATGGATAATAACCACTTACCATCTGTCCGCAGTTTATAAAGGTCGTTGAGGTGGTTATACCAGGATCATTGTATCGTTCTTCAGGCAGAGGACCTATCGCAGTCCAAGTTGTTCATCCTTTGTCATAGTAATACTTTTTTTTTTTTTTAAATAATCAAAAGTGTAAATAAAATAAAACACCAATAAAAAATAAAAAATTGTTTTAAAGCACCCCTGTCCTCATGTGAAAAATGTCAATCCCACATGCATATAAATGGCGATTACACCACATGTGAGGCATCAACGCAAACATCAGAGAGCAATAATTCTAGCACCAGAGCTCCTGTGCAACTCTAAACTAGTAACCTGTAAAGGCTTTTAAAGCAACACCTGATTTTAGATACCTGTGGAAATTTTTAGATACTGTAATTTGGCATCGTTCTCTACGCGTGCACAGTTTTAAAGCACAACATGTTAGGTATCCATTTACTCAGCATATCATATTTTACCAATAACTTATGTTATTGCCCTGGACGACGTCAGGTTTGACGAAACGGCGTAGGGAGAGCGGCGTGCTGACGCCACCACATACCAACACGGAGTCCCGGATGTTACGGGCGTTTTTTCTTAAAGAGCTGGCCGGCTTGTTTTTATATTGATGCCTTATCAATCCGGATGTATGTAAGTGCATTACTTTTTTTAACAATAAAAAGTTTTATACGTTTTTACACTATGGAAGCCTTTCTTTCTCATACATGATTGGCCCATGGACTTGCTGTTGAGATTTATCCAAGGAAATCACGGGGAGTTTATCTGAGTTTTCACCTATTGTATCCAGAGACTGTAGCTGGGTTATAAGCTGAAAGCGTATTTGATCTCCTTGCCAGAGATCAAGGGAGCTGGTAAGAGGCAGCTGTTTTATAGGTGGAGGACTTTCCTATCCCCTGCACTTGTTTCTGCGGTGGTTCTGAGTGTGTTGTCACCTTGATTCAAGAAGAGGATATATACCTTCCGTGAACTTTGCATGGACTGCTAATTGACATCTGTTCATTTTTTGATGGACTTGTAACAACATGCGTGCATACATTGAGTTGTAATCCTTTCTATTTTCTATCTAGCGCAGTTTTTTTTGTGTTTGTTAATATCTTGTTTAATGTGGGTATCCCATATTGTTTAAACTGCAGCTTAAATACGTGTATTGACAACAGATCATGCTCTGTATGTCTTTTAATTCTTACTGACAGCGCTGTATTTTTTACATATTTTGTTATGTATTGTATTGTGGTCACTAAAATTCATTGGTGAATTTTTTTCCCCTGAAACTTTGCATTTAATAAACTGCTGTACAAAAAAAAAAAAATATAACCTAAAAATGGCAACAACCTTTTTATTCTCCAGCGCCTCTGCTTAAAAATATATTTTTTGGGGATTCTAAGTAGTTTTCTCACAAAAAAAAAAAAAAAAGATTTTTACATTGGAAGATAAAATGTCAGAATTAGCCAGACTGGAAATTGTTTAAAGGGAACCCCACACTGTAGTTTTGTGATGGAATTTCCCTTTATAATCATAGCAGACATTATTCCTGAACGAGGGTCTAAAAATGAATATAAAGGGGGAACCCCACCTTTTAGTTTTGAGGCAGAGTTCCGTTTTATATTCATGTCAGACGCTAATCCCATAGGAGGGTTTATTATGATATTAAAGGGGAACCCTACAGTGCCGAAACTAGATGGGTGGGTGGAGTGTGCTCCGGGCACAAAGTTCAGAGGGGCCCTGGGAGCCAAATTGAGAGATGACTGTTGGCTGACACTAGCAGGATTATGAAAGATGGATCAGGCTGGACTCCATTCTGTAACTGCCTGTGTGTGTCACAGTCAGACTCACTGACCAGAGCTGAGCTGCTGCCTGCACCTGAAGACAGCCGCCAAACTCCCACCTCCGCGTGGCTGCTCAATGTGACAGCGTTCTTGCACCGCACTGCTGCTGACCGAAGGACAGGGAGAGCCAGGTTCTGGACCTGCTGGCTGGTGCATTCCTGAAGAGATCCAGTCGGGACCCCTGGGTGAGCGAGCAAAAATCAGTCTTGGCGGTCATCTGACTCAGATTCCAGCTATCAGATGGACTCCAGAGCTTGTGTTCCTCCTGGCTGGTGTCTAAAACCCAAAGCAATCCCCTAAATTACTGTGGTTAGCAGAATGGGGAATGAAGGGCTATTAGAAAGGGGGGTTATCAGAATGTAAAATGAAGAATTAGGAGTGCCAATTTTACCAGATGAGGGAAAGGTGGTTTTATCAGAATGGGGAATGTGTACTTTCACTATTGGTGAATCAAACCAGAACCAAAAAGGACATTATATAGGTGATGTATAGGGGCATAGAAAGGGCTACAGGCGATTTCATCCACAGATAGAGCAATGGGTCTGTGACTGTCCTGTACATTCAGGGCCAATTATTATCAAGATCAGTGATATAGGAGGTGGCCTAGCACCTACAGGACCGTATAGGGCGGAGGTCCCCAACCTCCCTGGGCTGGCACCAGTTTGTGGCCTGTTTGGAGCTGGCCTGTGAGGTGCGGCGGGTGAGCAGAAAGATGACATCTCTGCCCATCCACCCTGCATCACCACTGATCTGCCTTCATAGCCAGGCCATAAAGGCTGCTCCATCAGAGGTGTGGCCAACAGAGAGATTACATCATCCCTCCCTGTCTGCCCTCAACTGCGAAACTGCACACGTGCCGTTTTACACGCTCGGATGCCACAGCGATACTATTGTTTGCTACTACAACTGTAACAACTTCTGAATCCAGACAGAACGATACAACCCATGAGTTGCCCGTCTTCAAACTGGTATATAGAATGAAAGTGGTCACATCCATCAGGGACGGCTACCAAGCTGGCTCAAGAGGAGCCAACGGGTCTATCCCGCTATGTGTCTTTTGTTGCCCAAGCGCCTCTTTGGAGGTTTCTCCTAAATTTCTGTGCTTCATTCTTCAATCCAGGGGTGCTGAACCTTTTTTTTTTTTTTAGAGCGAGGGCCATTTAAGTGATTTGGTAACCGGTCGCAGGCCACAATAAAATAAAACTGTTCAGAATTTAAACATTTATTTTGAATAGCATAATAAAGATTTGAAACAATCAGGATCATTTTTCATAGGACCAATCCCTATTGGGTGTTTGCCCACTATTAAATCAAGTGTGTGTGTGTGTGTGTGTGTGTGTGGTCCACTTTCAGAAAGTGCACCAAACCCACAGGATAATAGAAGTCTATGGCTCAGTGCAACTAACACGCAGGAAAGCTGCAGGTGAACTGCACTGCATCTGTGGATCAGTGTAAAAGCAGCCTAAGAGTTAACCCTTTTATACGTGCCAATTTGCCCATTGCAAAAGCTATTATGCCCAGTGTGTTTAATACACAGACCTTTTCCTCTTGCAGCTGATGCTGGCATTGCTCTCTAGGCTGCTAGAAAGGATTAGAAGGTTTCCTCTGTGGCACCCATTTCTGTCCCAGGTGGAGTGATACCAAGTCCACACTTATGTGGCTCCAGCTCCCTCCACTATGATGCTCTGGAATGGGAGGTCGGCAAGCCCAGAAGGCCATCAACAGGTTGCCGACCCCAGGCATGCGCTTTGTGGTCACATCAGAGGGCTCTGCAGGCCACGGGTTGAGGACCCCGGCTTTGCTCTCACCAAATGAAAATGACATGCTGTGCTTACTTCTTAAAGAAATACAAGCATGCTTTTGACTTCTGGATTTCATTGTTTATTATTTCAAATCTGTAAAAAAAAAAAAAAAAAAAAATAATAATTACATAGAATATGAAAATGGTTTCCATTCAGTCAATTGCATTACAAGGCCCCAGAATATTTAGAGTCAGCTGTTCAACATAAACCTGCAAAGTTCATGCAAGTTCGATGCAAGGTGGCATTAGGGACTAGTATGGGCTGCTAATGCTGTAAGCATTTTGCTTAAGCACACTTTAAAAAGTACCTGCATTCGATGCACTGCAAAAGCATTAATTTTGTCAGCTGAATTAATACATTACCTGTCCATTCAAAACCCTAAAGACCTAATACAGAATAACAAAGTATCCCATACCACAATAGACTTCATTTAGCAGGGAAAGAAGTCTCAGGCAGTGTTTCTCATGACAACCACATTATCCCTTCATTCTTTCTACTGCAGGCCAAAAAAGTAAATGGAAAATCCGAATGGTTTAACAGACAGATAATCCCCAGGACAGGATCTAAACCTGTGTTTGGAGAATGGATCTATCAGATAGTAGCCCAGGTCACAAAAGGTCTGTTTTTCCAGGCGCTTTGCTGACATAGAAAGCCTCAATTTGGCAAAAGTAAAAGTTCTCCCTTGCATGGGGTTGCGCCTGCATTCCAAGGGTTAGATGCTAGTTTGGTCTAGGTGACAATAAATGCACTTTTACTCATCGGATCCTCCTTTCCCCTGTACTCTGGCCATGGATGGGTGTACTCATGTCCAATGCAGGGCTATGGCCCAATCTAGCAGTGAGGAGGACACAGCCTGCTGTCCTCTATGGGCTGTCAGATGTAAATAGATCGTCTGTCCGTTTCCATTCAACTGTTATCTGATCCGCCGGACGGATGGGGAAAAGACTCGGTCTGTTTTTAGCAGACAGGATCGGATCACCACTCCATAGAGCCCAATGGATCGGGTCCTCCTGAAAAACAGACAGGTGGACCTGATCGGTCTGACAGTGTGAAAGGGGCCTAAATGTACCCAGTCCCCCTAGACATAAATGAGCAGTTAAATACTGCAGTTCAGGCGTGGCAAGGGAAGACTTTTACTTTTCCCAGAGTTCAGCTTCAACCTAGTTCAAACTGGGTATCTGATGCATACAGATATTTAATTATATGAATAAGTTAATTAATGAAAACCCACACCCACCCAGTGTGAAATTCGTAAAAGCTCAATCCTAGTTTCTTTTTAAAAATACAGATCTCATTTTATCCATGACATCTACACAATTTAGTTGTCATACATAAATTTCTGTGATGGCTGTATAAAACTTTTGAAAGAAAAAAAAGTTTTATACCAAAGGATTGTAGTTAGCTTAGAACAAATATTCAATGTGTTTTCAAGTGCTGTTCTCAATGTAATGTTGCATTTTCAAAGCAGATCAATGTCCGAAAAACTGTCAAAATGAGTGCTTATAAAATCCTGGTGATGGAGATGATAATCGTAGAGCTGGTTCAACTTCTAGAGAAGGCTCAGTCGGGGATTTTGACAAAACTAGTCATCATCTGAGTCAGAATCATACTTCTTTCCTCGTATAGTTTTTTTCTCCAGTTTTGTAAAATGGGTGCCACATTTCTTCTGACATTGAAATGGGGGTTCCATTAGATTTCCACTAAAAAAAATAAAATAAAGAGACGAAAAGCAAATTTGTTATAAACCTGTTAAGTAGGAAGCTAACAAGTATATTCATTAGAGCAAAAATCTGTTTAGCAGGCCAAGGGCCCATTCAAATATACAGTTAGGTATATATACAGTGCCTGGAAAAACATTCATACCCCTTGAAATTTTCCATATTGTCATCTTACAACCAAAAACGTCAATATATTTTATTGGGATTTTATGTAATAGACCAAAACAAAGTGGCACATAAAATTGTGAAGTGGAAGGAAAATGATAAAACGGTGTTCACATTTTTTTTTTTACAAATAAATATCTAAAAAGGATGCATTCGTACTCAGCTCCCCTTTACTCCGATAGCCTTAACTAAAATCTAGTGGAGCCAATTGACTTCAGAAATCACCTAATTAGTAAATAGAGTCCAACTGTGTGTAATTTAATCTCAGTATAAGTACAGCTGTGCTGTGACGCCCTCAGATGTTTGTTAGAGAACCTTAGTGAACATACAGCATCATGAAGGCCAAGGAACACACCATCAGGGATAAAGTTGAAGTTTAAAGCAGGGTTAGGTTATAAAAAAAATATCCCAAGCTTTGAACTTCTCACAGAGCACTGTTCAATCCATCATCCGGAAATGTAAAGAGTATGGCATAACTGCAAACCTACAAAGACATGGCCATCCACCTGAACTGATAGGCTGGGCAAGGAGATCATTAATCAGAGAAGCAGCCAAGAGGCCCATGGTAACTCTGGAGGAGCTGCAGAGATCCACAGCTCAGGTGGGATTATCTGTCCACAGGACAACTATTAGTCGTGCACTCCACAAATTTGGCCTTTATGAATGAGTAGCAAGAAGAAAGCCATTGTTTAAAGAAAGCCATAAGAAGTCCCGTTTGCAGTTTGCAAGAAGCCATGTGGGGGACATAGCAAACATTTTGAAGAAGGTGCTCTGGTCAGATGAGACCAAAAATTGAAAGCTTTGGCCTAAAAGTAAAATGTTATGTGTGGTAGAAAACTAACACTGCACATCAACCTGAACACATCATCACCACTGTGAAACATGGTGGTGGCAGCATTATGCTTTTCTTCAGTAGAGACAGGGAAGCTGGTCAGTGTTGATGGGAAGATGGATGGAGCCAAATACAGGGCAATCTTAGAAAAAAACCTGCAAAAGACTTGACTGGGGCGGAGGTTCACCTTCCAGCAGGACAACGACCCTAAAGATACGGCCAGAGCTACAATGGAATGGTTTAGATCAAAGCATATTCATGTGTTAGAATGGCCCAGTCAAAGTCCAGACCTAAATCCAATTGGGAATCTGTGACAAGACTTGAAAATTGCTGTTCACAGATGCTCTCCATCCAATTTGACAGAGCTTGAGCTATTTTGCAAAGAATGGGCAAAAATATTCCTCTCTAGATTTGCAAAGCCGGTAGAGAAATACTCAAAAACACTTGCACCTGTAATTGCAGCAAAAAGGTAGTTCTACAAAGCATTGACTAGTGCATGCTACACTTTTTTTATATCTGTAAATCATTTTTATAATTTTCCTTCCACTTCACAATTATGTGCCACTTTGTTTGGTCTATCACATAAAATCCCAATAAAATACATTTACGTTTTTGGTTATAACATGACAAAATGTGCAAAATTTCAAGGTACTGGACGTAAATAGCGGGCACACATGGGTGTAAATACAGGAATACGCAAAAGTGTTCTAAGATTAACATCCCTGCACAAGTTTTCATGCATGGCATATTCCCACATACACTTATTCATTAATATGCTGTATGCTGCGGCCACTTCGCCCAGGCATGGAAATAAGTCAATGCGCAAGAGGCCTTACCAGATTTGACCTCACCTTTACCTATCAAATAGAAATGTAGAGTGTTTGACCTTCAGGCATTATGGGGTTAAAAAAAATGCACTAACCATATGACATACAACAAAACAAGTAAATTACCTGTAGTTAATAATATCACCACAGCCGAGTCTCCACTCTAAAGTCTCTGTGGTGAATTCATCTGTATTCCCTAAATCAGTAAAACCAACCACGTAATCTTTGGTCTTTCCATCTTTCACCAGGGCAAGAGTTGGGATGACTTTTATACGCAATCTCTCACACAGGAAAGGAGCTTTCTCCACGTTCAGTTTCAGGAACTTGGTTTCTATGTGTTTCTTAGCCAGCAATGCAAGATGCTTGTCCATTATTTTACATCTGTTCACAAGGAAAGAAAAAATAAAAAATCAAGTATATTATCAAGTATCAATTCTAAAATGTTATTATAAGGTTTGTACTCTAAATAAAACACATGTATCATTATTTGCATAGTAACAGTCTGCACAAAATTATGCTTGTTACAATCAGCTGTTTCAAATAAGCCAAGAAACTTTTTGTCAGTGTGTCCTTAATGACTTGCTGACTGCCCTATAGGGTGGCAGCTGTGCACAGGATCACATATACATATGTAGCACCCTCCTAGGGGTAGGTGCTAGATGAGAGAATAGTTTTTGGTCTTTCTGCTTACCAGGAAGATTGTCAGGCAAACTTAAGAGTGCTTTTTGCCTACCAGGGAGCAGGATCTATTGGTAAGGTCTGCTCATTGTGGTCAGGTGCAGCTCAGCTTGTCTGAATGTCCTACATTAGTCCAATAGGGAGGCATATTGGACAGTGGGAGGGGACCTGACAAGTGAGGGTACAGGCATTGTTACAGCCCTGGGCTATTGGCAGAGGAAAGTGCCTCAATGCATGCTGGGATACTGTATAAATGCCAAGGGCACATGTGCTCAGGGTCTTTCAGCTGGAGAGTGGGGTCCTGGAGGGAGGGGCGGCTGCCCCTCTGTAGAAGTGTTCATGTGGCCTTGGGTAGTCCTGCAGAGCTGACTGGAAAGGGGATACCAGCAAGGATCTGAATCTGCCTACAGCGAGTACAGATCTGTGTCTTTGGGCATGTCATGTGAGGGCCACTCCTTCAGCTAGAAGAGTCAATGGATGGGTGTCAATCAAGGGGATGCTAGAGAGTGTCCTAAAGATAAAGTAGTGGCATCAAGTCTGCTGCTAGAGGGAGCAAGAAGACTCAATTCTTCCATACATGTGGCAGTATGGTAAAAGCAGTGTGTCTGTTTGCACAAATCTTCTAGTGAGGCCAAGTGAGAGTTGTCCTTATCTACTGCGAGAAGTTAAAGTTTGGAGTATTCCAATTCCCTTCTCCCATCCAAGTATCACAATATCAAAACCACAAATACCCTGGACTGTTTATTGAGTAATGAGCAAACGGGAGTAAGGGGGGGATAAGTAAAAACCCCTATGTATATACAGTCAGGTCCATAAATATTGGGACATCGACACAATTCTAATCTTTTTGGCTCTATAGACCACCGCAATGGATTGGAAAAGAAACAAACAAGATGTGCTTTAACTGCAGACTTTCAGCTTTAATTTGAGGGTATTTACATCCAAATCAGGAATTACAACAGTTTGCATATATGTGCCTCCCACTTTTTAAAGGGACCAAAAGTAATGGGACAGATTAACAATCATCCATCAAACTTTCACTTTTAAATACTTGGTTGCAAATCCTTTGCAGTCAATTACAGCCTGAAGTCTGGAACGCATAGACATCACCAGACGCTGGGTTTCATCCTTGGTGATGCTCTGCCAGGCTTCTACTGTAACTGTCTTCAGTTCCTGCTTGTTCTTGGGGCATTTTCCCTTCAGTTTTGTCTTCAGCAAGTGAAATGCATGCTCAATCGGATTCAGGTGATTGACTTGGCCATTGCATAACAATCCACTTCTTTCCCTTAAACTCTTTGGTTGCTTTTGCAGTATGCTTCGGGTCATTGTCCATCTGCACTGAAGCACCGTCCAATGAGTTCTGAAGCATTTTGCTGAATATGAGCATATAATATTGCCCGAAACACTTCAGAATTCATCCTGCTGCCAGTCACATCATCAATAAACACAAGAGAACCAGTTCCATTGGAAGCCATACATGCCCACGCCATGACACTACCACCAACATGCTTCACTGATGAGGTGGTATGCTTTGGATCATGAGCAGTTCCTTTCCTTCTCCATACTCTTCTCATTACTCTGGTACAAGTTGATCTCGGTCTCATCTGTCCATAGGATGATGTTCCAGAACTGTGAAGGCTTTTTTAGATGTTGTTTGGCAAAACTCTAATCTGGCCTTCCTGTTTTTGAGGCCACATCTTGTGGTGAACCCTCTGTATTCACTCTGGTGAAGTCTTCTCTTGATTGTTGACTTTGACACACATACACCTACCTCCTGGAGAGTGTTCTTGATCTGGCCAACTGTTCTGAAGGGTGTTTTCTTCACCAGGGAAATAATTCTTCGATCATCCACCACAGTTGTTTTTCGTGGTCTTCCGGGTCTTTTAGTGTTGCTGAGCTCACCGGTGCGTTCTTTTTTAAGGATGTTCCAAACAGTTGATTTGGCCACACCTAATGTTTTTGCTATCTCTCTAATGGGTTTGTTTTGTTTTTTCAGCCTAATGATGGCTTGCTTCACGGATAGTGACAGCTCTTTGGATCGCATATTGAGAGTTGACAGCAACAGATTCCAAATGCAAATAGCACACTTGAAATGAACTCTGGACCTTTTATCTGCTCCTTGTAAATGGGATGAGGGAATAACACACACCTGGCCATGGAACAGCTGAACAGCCAATTGTCCCATTACTTTTGGTCCCTTAAAAAAGTGTGAGGCACATATACAAACTGTTGTAACTCCTACATCGTTCACCTGATTTTGATGTAAATACCCTCAAATTAAACTGAAAGTCTGCAGTTAAAGCACATCTTGTTTGTTGCATTTCAAATCCATTGTGGTGGTGTATAGAGCCAAAAAGATTAGAATTGTGTCGATGTCCCAATATTTATGGACCAGACTGTACACACAAGTGATCCTGCATATCTGCCTGCAGGGGGCCACTTCTGCTGTGATTAGGGGGGCAGGGTAGAGAACGGAACTCTTATCCATCTCTTCTAGTAAAAGCAGCAAATACAGTACAAAAAAAAAAAAAAAAAAAACAAACACCACACCCACTGGCTAGGCACACAGTTAACCTTTGATTGCCCTAGATGTTTAACCCCTTCACAACCAGTGTCATTAGTACAGTGACAGTGCATATTTTTTAGCACTGATCACTGCATTAGTGTCACTGGTTCCCGCAGAGTGTCAGTTAGTGTTCGATTGTCGCCATTACTAGTATAAAAAAAAAAAAAAAAAAAAAAGTAAAAAAAAGTAAAAGTTCCAGTATATATCCCATAGTTTTTAGACGCTATAACGTTTGTGTAAACCAATCAATATATACTTATTGGTATTTTTTTTTTTACCAAAAACACATAGCAGAATACATATTGGCAAAAAAAAAAAAAAAAAAAAAAAAAGGAAGATATATAATCTCTTCAAAATTGGGTCTTTGTTTATAGTGCAAATAAATAAATATGCAGTGATGATCCAATACTACCAAAAGAAAGCTCTATTTGTGGGGGGGGAATTACATATTTCATTTGGGTACAGAGTTGCATGACCACTAGAGCTGCACGATTCTGGCCAAAATGAGAATCACGATTTTTTTTTTTTTTTGCTTAGAATAAAAAGGATCACGATTCTCTCGACGCAAAATCTTTCACATTATTAAAAAAAAAATAAAAATAATGCATTTGAAAGACCATAAAATATTGCAACCACCACCATTTTATTCTCTAGGGTGTCTACTAAAATATATATGTTTGGGGGTTCTAAGTAATTTTCTAGGGAAAGTAAAAATTATTTTAACTTGAAACCAACAAATGTCAGAAAAAGGTTTAGTGGTTAAACTTTTTTCACTTACACAGAAAGTCTATTCCATTGACAAATTGTTACAATGTTTAGACTTAGTTACTTAGTTCAACTGATAAAGAAAGTGCATCTTGGCAGATGGCCTGGATTTTCTCTTCCATTCTTTTGAGGGCTGTGGCTTCAGAAGAGCAGAGAGTATTCTTTGTATAGCAAGAATCGTGAAACACTTTATTCAAGATCACAACGGGGGAAAAAAAAGAACAAAAAAAAAAACAACACACAATAAAAAAAAACGCATTGACGCTTTAATCGTACAGCTCTAATGACCATGCAATTTCAGTTAAAGTAACACAGTGCCGTTTCTCAAAAAATGGCCTGATCGTGAAGGGGGATAAATCTTCCACAGGTCAGTTGGTTAAGAAAATGAGTCGATTGCTCACTGCTACCAATCAGATTTAAATTTTCAGGGCAGAGTTATGCTGTTTGGAAGCTGTGTTAAACCCATTTCATTGAACAAATACATTAATATACAAGTCTCTAAGAGGTTATGAGCTTTCTAGAGCTTTAAAAGCAACTAATTTCATAGCACATCACAGCCGTGGCCTTAGAACCCCTTCAAAAGCAAATGGATTTCTTGGACAAGGCTGTCTCGTACCGAAAAAGCTGCTATCTCAATACTCAGGCCACAGATCTGAAGTGGAAACGAAGCTGTACAAAAATTTGCCAGGTTGATTTATGCAAATCTACATGCACACTGAGTACATCATCAGTAATCTCTGTACAATACCTGAATGTAGAGTCCTTGTAAAAGTGACAGACAACATTTTTACTTTCTTTCACTTCTTGGAAGAAATCTCTTTCACTGGGTATTTCTCTGTATTCACCATGCCCTTTAGAGATCCATTCCTGAAGTACAAAATTAAATACAATAAGCAGCCCTGAGCTGTATCAATATACATTGTAAAGCCAAGGCACGTGTGAATCAGTTATGACACCAGCTATTTGATTGATGGCTTGTCCGTTTGGTTGAGAGCACACGCAACTACGACAGTTATAATTTATGGATTCCCTTAAATGTAATTGTTTTGGGAAAGCGATAAAGAAATGGGTTTAGTATTGGACTGTTTTCAGCAGCAAAGATGGAAATCTTTTGTTTTGACACTGATGCTTATTAGCAAGGACTGTACCTTACACCTCCACAGGTATTATATAGCTTCTTCATAGCATAGGTGTTTTTTCTGAGATGCAGCAACCAAAACTAAAATGATTATAAAATTACGAATTACGCCACACTACTTTACAGGAGCATATCCCCAGAGAATACAGTTAAAGATTGAAAAGCTAATGCTTATCTAATTTGTTTTGTTGGAGGTGGGGATTCTAATGGTACCGTTGGGCCAGGTTCACACCTAGTGTCTTCCAGAATTTTTTTTCATGCTTCATGTGTAGGGCTGCCCATGCATTTAAATGGGGCAACAAGTGTGCCCAAGAAGCTCATTTACCTTTTTGTGCATGGAGTTTCATTTGTTTGCTTGCCGCATCTGGTGTGCCATTAACAGTGAATTGCACCACAAGCGCAGCACGCATTTACAGAATGCTAAGATGTGAATGCAGCCTTATATCCCCTGGTATGTTTATGATAAAATGATGTTTATGATACATTTTCCATTTAGTATACTTGCTTGATAAATTCAGGGCCATTCTTTGCTAGTGAAGTGGATTAAACATACACATACACACACACACACACACACACA